>NC_079134.1:74694842-75027342 GCF_945859705.1 Episyrphus balteatus | reverse complement strand
TATAATACAAATAACAGCCTAACATAAGCTACTTAGGAGAAAGAACATTCGGTTTATCCAAAAGACTGGATTTTTTTATTTAAAATTACATGATTTAGCATCAATGATTTCATTTTTATACTCAAGGTTCTAAAATATAACATTCTATTGTAAAACAAACAATTAATCCATTTTCAATTCAAAATTTAGACCTCACATATTATGATAAAGTATTTCATAATGTAAGGCAACCTCAAAATCTACTTCAAACCAACCTGGTGTGATTGCCCAAGCAGTGGCGGATTTACAAATGTTCAAAGTATAGCTTTTGCCGCCCTTGTCCTCACTATTGTCATATCCTTTATTATTTTTACAATGCAACAACTTCGTTGAAATTTCACGTAAAATAGTTTATCAGTTATCGTTACATTTATATAACTATGCTGTAAAATTGTGTTTTTTTTTTTGCTTAAGGGGTTATATCGAGTTGTAAGTGCGAAAATATGTTCTTTTTTGTAGATTTTTTGTGAAGAGGCATTAAATTATATAAACATGAAGAATACATGTACTGTACATATGCAAATTTTATGTATTAAAAGAATTCGATGTGCGTATAAAAAAATATTGTGTTCCGTTATTTTTGTAATAGATCTCCTAGACGACCTCCAAAAAAAGGTGTCTGGCGGTGAGCAAGATATCTCTAATCCAAATCACTTAAAATTAAAAAAATCCAAAAGATTCATTTCCAGGATAAACAAATGAAGGTAACGAACAAACGGCAAAAAATTTGATTTTTGACAAAATGGCGGCTTTCCAAAAAAAAAAATCGTTCTTTCTCACGAAAATCTACACTTTAAAGTGGCTTGAAAAATCGAATTATTGTCAAAAACCTTATTCCTTCGCTCATTACCTGACAAAAGTATCTAAGAAAATTGTGTACAAATTTCAAGCCGATGACTCCAGCCGAACTTTTCGGAAAACATTCTTATACATATGTACATTTCGAATGCCCTGTTCGATTTCACTTGATTGTAGACATTTTTATTATCTACAACTTTTGTATTTAAATTTTTCCGATAGGAGGTCTACATTTATTTTTTCCCCTTTCATATACCATTTACAGAGGCGTACGTTGAGTTGCCTTTTCTCCATTGTCTCCATTCGGGGCCCTTGCTTGTCGGGGGCCCCGGGGCATCGCCTCGCTTGCCCCAATGGTGTGTATGCCCCTGACCATTTATCCTAAAGGACCATGGGCACTGTTGTATGGACTTTGGGTCCAATTTCAATATTGCTAAACAGTGATGAAACGCATGTCAAATGAAAGGTCTTTAATTTATTATATCGGGGTAAAGTCGAAATCGAGCGCAAAAGTGGTGTTTTTTGACTAACTTATAAAATAGTACTCAAAATGACAAAAAAAATATAATTAAAAAAGTGGCAATACTTACTATAAAGTGTTTCACCTTTTTCAAAAGCTAGACATCTTACCTTTAATTCAGTACTAAAAATGATTTGCAAATAAAAAAATGTAAAAACGGGAGCGTATCGGAATCCCGGTTTTTAAAATCCCGTTTTTCGAAAATCCCGAAAAAAAAGTTTCAAAATCCCGTTTACTAAAATACTGCTTTTTTAATTCCCGTTTTCTGAAATCCCGCATTTTAAATCCCGTCAAATCCCGAAAATCCCGATTTTTTTACAAAATACATGCTTAATTCACAAATAAAAAAATCATGAGAAATAGACAAAAAATTAGTAAAACTGATTTTTGGCGTTGTAAAGCCCACACAATATGTACCTTCAACACATTATGAAAACGGTATTTCTTTTATAAAAACATAAAATGATTTAAGCCTTAAATTGAGTTCACAAATAAAAGAAATTTCATTTATTTAAATATCAAAATTGTTGAAATGCATCTAAATATAAGTTGAAATATATTTAAATGAAATTTCTTTTGATTATGTAGTGTGTACTTAAGTTAAGGTGTGATCATTTTATATTATTATTAATCTATGGGATTATCACGATTTGATTGTTCTTCTGAAACTTTAAAGTAAATATTAGTTTGTTAATTGATTTCTTTAATATCACATTCCTTACTTTTTCTTATTTTTTTTTATATATTATATTTTTTGTTAAAGGTTTTAATTAAATGCGTTTAGAACAATCTCTCATTTTTTAATTTGCGCGATTTTTTTAAAATAAAACAACTAGTTTTGCTTGCAAAATCGGGATAGTAAAAAACGGGATTATAAAAATCGGGATTTTAAAAAGCGGGATTATAAAAAGCGGGATAATGAAAAACGGGATTTTAAAAGCGGGATTTAAAAAAACGGGAATATAAAAAACGGGATATCGAATCTAACCCTGTAAAAACTAAGGTAAAATCAAAATATTTGGTACTAATTTTTTTTCACTTTTTGTGAATTAAAGCTCTAAAATGATTTTTTTAATTCACTGCACTATGAATTTATCAAACACCGAAAACCAAATAGTTTTATCTCTTCTAGTTTTAAAGAAAATCGAAAATTACTAAAACTTCATTTTTTCCATACGATTTTGTATGCTGAGTATTTAACCCCTTACCGCACAGTGGCTCATATATGAGCCAAACCATAAAAAGCCTTAATACTTTAAAGTTAAAATAAAAATCTAGTTTTGTTTAAACTTTTCGAATTAAGTAATATAAGGCCTCTAAATAACATTATAAAACGCCATCTGTAATGATTTGGGCGAGCATAGTTATCCGGTAAAGTGGCCGAACTGGTGATAGGCAGGACGGAGCATATTTGAAAAATTGAAAATTGAATAAAAAATATAAATAAATGAGTAAGAACTTTTAAAAAAATATGCCAATAAAGGATATAATGTGATTATTATTGCTAATATATATTTTGTTACATTTATCAAGTTTTAGACATTTGAAAGTGGCATTAAGTGATTGGATCATATATGAGCCACCGTGCAGAAATGTTCCCCTCCTGTTGGTCCATATATGAGCCATCGTGCAACAAGGGAACAAATTAATTTTTTTTCTTATTATCTACACCTGATTTTTTCTACGTTTTCGTGCGGATTGTTATAAATTTAATTTAAAATAGATTAAAAGGCCTTTTAATCTATTTTATTGAGACTCATACAGTTCCAGCGCGTAGTTTTTACGTATAATTAATTTAATTTACATTTGTTTTTGTTCGTTTTCTGCTCAATGTGCCAAATATGATCCAAACCGGAAAAACCAAAATTTTCCGACTTTTACTCAAAAAATTGAAAATTCCTGAAACACGTGTCTTTTTATTTAACAAAATCTACCATGTATATTTTTTTCACGAAAAAAAAAAAATCATGCGGTAAGGGGTTAAGCTTACTTTTCTTGAAGTTAACGAAAGAGGAATATATTAAGTTTGAATAGGTCACCCAAGTCTCCTATTTTGTTCAATTATTCAATCTGTGAAAATAGAACTAATCCTAATACTTACAGTCATAAAATCAATGGCATATGAAAGCTCTTTGTTGCATTTTTATGGCAAGTTCAAAATAAAACAAGATATAGGTATATCAAAAACAATCAGTTATGTATACATATATGTATACATATATATGTATACATATATATGTATACATATATATATACATATATGTATACATATATTTTGTATACAAAATTATTGAATTTTTATTTAAACATAATAACTTCTTGATATAAATACCGCGTTTAACGCATTCTCATAAACATATTGAACAAATTGTGGTCGACTTACAGGAAGATCATTTGCTAAAATAAGGCGCCTACTCCGCAAAGCTCGTGAACAAAGACACATAATGCACCGATTTTCTGTCATTGCTGATTTTTTTCTAATATTTATTTCATATATATTAATTACTTTATATTTATTACACCTACTAATTCGTCTTACCTTATTTACAATTAAAAGAATTAAAAAAAAAGAACAAAATTGAAAGATCATGGACCAAATCGTAGCCGACATTTTGTTGATAGAAAATAAAATTACTGTTATCCAGCTATAAAAAATTGTATGAATTCGTTACTAAGATGCGGGTATTCACATCAGTAAAAGAGTAACAAAATGTTATTTTCTTAACCATTTTGAAAAACGCGAATTGGTCTATATCTACTTAACTACTGACTTGACCGAATAAGTTACTTAACCAAAGTTGTTAACAGTGAATTCACTGTTTTTTTAGCGATGACAGCACTTTTGAGGTTATGTCGTTTTATTTTTTATTTTTTCGGTTTTTTTACTTTTTCTTAGTCACTATGATAGTTACATAATTTTTTATCATCACAAAACTTGTAGAGCATCAAATTTCCATTAATTTGGTATACTTTTGAAGATTATATGACTTTTAAAACCAAAGATACCGAACTTTAAAGAGTAATCCCTCTCAATATCTTCAAAAAATATACTAATATGTTTTTCCATAAGGTATGAAAAGAAGGCTTTATCGTGTACGTTACCTAAAAACAAGAAAAATATGATATGAGTGGGAGTGTGTTTCCCATTACTAAGGTGGGTCGGGCAATTTCCTCTAAATATTAATTTAATATTAAAAGAACATAAAATAATGTTAAAACTTACAATAATGTGGTGTAAATATTTTGTTTTAAGTCAAACATCCAACTTTTATGATGCTAAAAAATTATATAGCTATCATAAGGACTGAGAAAAATAAAAAAAAAAAAACCGAAAAAATAAAACGACATAACCTCAAAAGTGTTGTTCTCGATGAAAAACTGTGAATGCACAAGAAAAGATATTTATACTACCTATAACTTTGGTTAAGTAACTTGTTCAGTCAAGCCAGTAGTTAACTAGATATTTACCGATTCGCGTTTTTCAAAATGGCGGTTTTCGCCAGGGGGTTGGCGTCTCGAAAACCAGGACTTAAGCTTTTCTAATACCCTCCTTTCAGATTTGAAAAAAAACAGAGTTCCTATATTTCGTTCCACAAAATGCCTGTTTTTTTACTAAATTTCCCGTTCTAAAACTATAGTTTTCAGATCAATAACTTTCGAATCATACATGGCATGACTTTGAAAAAATATACCAAATTATTTGAAATTTGATAGTCTATAACTTTTATTGTTTAAGAAATTATGTAACTATTACCGGGAATAATAAAAAGTTTAAAAAAAGCCGAAAAAAAATAAAAACCACATAACCTCAAAACTATTGCCCGCTTAGAAAAATAATGTATCACAAAGAAAAAGATAACTAAATTTCCAAGAACTTTGATCTGATAACCATTTCTCTAGGACCAATAGCTTAAGAGATAAAGATAGATTCGCGTTTTTCAAAATGGCGGATTTCGCCAGGGGGTTGCCGTCCCGAAAACCAGGACTTAAGCTTTTCTAATACCCCTCTTTCAGATTTGAAAAATTTAGCCGTCCTGTATTTCGTTCCACAATATGCCTGTTTTTTTACTAACTTTCCTGTACTATTTAAAAGTTAGTGTTTTTGATTTTTATTTTTAAAAAAGTATGTTTTAAATATTATAATGGATGTCTTTGTTCTTTTTTCATGGTAGGTTTAGTATACCTATTGATCAATGATTCATTGAAATATATTCGTTGTCTTTAAGATATTTAAGAAATCTGGGCTGTGTTATAACGTTTTCATTCCATTATAATTCTAGTCTAAAATATGCAAAAATAACTAAATAAAATAAAATATTTTAAGTACCTACCAAACGTACATCGTACCATTCCAAAACTAAACGCTCGAAATATACTAAAAATACGAAACATACGAAAGTAACGTGTAACGATATTATTGATACTGGCACTAGAACCAAACCATATGCCATTGATTTTATAAACTGTAAGGCCCAGTTGAACAAATATTTAATCCGTGGTTCAACAACTTTTACCTTCTGAAATCGGTGTTAAGGTTCCAAAAATAGCCCCATCTATGTTTGAACCGAAGTTGATCCGCAGCTAATCCGCGGAAATCGGTGGGTTAAACTCGTGATCCGAGGCTGAACCACGTTTGTACAACTGGCCCTAAGTATTAGGATTAGGTCTATTTTCACAGATTGAATAATTGAACAAAATAAGAGACATCGGTGTCACTTATCCAAACTTAATATAGTCCTCTTGTCTCCATTCGGGGCCCTTGCTTGTCGGGGGCCCCGGGGCATCGCCTCGCTTGCCCCAATGGTGTGTATGCCCCTGACCATTTATCCTAAAGGACCATGGGCACTGTTGTATGGACTTTGGGTCCAATTTCAATATTGCTAAACAGTGATGAAACGCATGTCAAATGAAAGGTCTTTAATTTATTATATCGGGGTAAAGTCGAAATCGAGCGCAAAAGTGGTGTTTTTTGACTATTTTATAAAATAGTACTCAAAATGACAAAAAAAATATAATTAAAAAAGTGGCAATACTTACTATAAAGTGTTTCACCTTTTTCAAAAGCTAGACATCTTACCTTTAATTCAGTACTAAAAATGATTTGCAAATAAAAAAATGTAAAAACGGGAGCGTATCGGAATCCCGGTTTTTAAAATCCCGTTTTTAGAAAATCCCGAAAAAAAAGTTTCAAAATCCCGTTTACTAAAATACCGCTTTTTTAATTCCCGTTTTCTGAAATCCCGCATTTTAAAATCCCGATTTTTTTACAAAATACATGCTTAATTCACAAATAAAAAAATCATGAGAAATAGACAAAAAATTAGTAAAACTGATTTTTGGCGTTGTAAAGCCCACACAATATGTACCTTCAACACATTATGAAAACGGTATTTCTTTTATAAAAACATAAAATGATTTAAGCCTTAAATTGAGTTCACAAATAAAAGAAATTTCATTTATTTAAATATCAAAATTGTTGAAATGCATCTAAATATAAGTTGAAATATATTTAAATGAAATTTCTTTTGATTATGTAGTGTGTACTTAATTTAAGGTGTGATCATTTTATGTTATTATTAATCTATGGGAATATCACGATTTGATTGTTCTTCTGAAACTTTAAAGTAAATATTAGTTTGTTAACTGATTTCTTTTAGTATCACATTCCTTACTTTTTCTTATTTTTTTTTATATATTATATTTTTTGTTAAAGGTTTTAATTAAATGCGTTAAGAACAATCTCTCATTTTTTAATTCGCGCGATTTTTTTAAAATAAAACAACTAGTTTTGCTTGCAAAATCGGGATAGTAAAAAACGGGATTATAAAAATCGGGATTTTAAAAAGCGGGATTATAAAAAGCGGGATAATGAAAAACGGGATTTTAAAAGCGGGATTTAAAAAAACGGGAATATAAAAAACGGGATATCGAATCTAACCCTGTAAAAACTAAGGTAAAATCAAAATATTTGGTACTAATTTTTTTTCACTTTTTGTGAATTAAAGCTCTAAAATGATTTTTTTAATTCACTGCACTATGAATTTATCAAACACCGAAAACCAAATAGTTTTATCTCTTCTAGTTTTAAAGAAAATCGAAAATTACTAAAACTTCATTTTTTCCATACGATTTTGTATTTAAGCTTACTTTTCTTGAAGTTAACGAAAGAGGAATATATTAAGTTTGAATAGGTCACCCAAGTCTCCTATTTTGTTCAATTATTCAATCTGTGAAAATAGAATTAATCCTAATACTTACAGTCATAAAATCAATGGCATATGAAAGCTCTTTGTTGCATTTTTATGGCAAGTTCAAAATAAAACAAGATATAGGTAAGGTATATCAAAAACAATCAGTTATGTATGCATACAAAATTATTGAATTTTTATTTAAACATAATAACTTCTTGATATAAATACCGCGCTTAACGCATTCTCATCAAGGGCGTATACAGGTTTACTTCTTGGGGGGGGTCACGCTGAAATTTTTTTTTTACAAAAGTATAGACTTGAAAATGTGCTACTTAAATTACAAATATTTAAATTTGTTCGTTTCGCATTTTGAACCGAACAGTATCGGAGAATTACTGAACAAAGAAAGGTATTTGATTCGTTTTGCTTTAGTTTAGCCTTAGCCTTGAGCCCAATTGCTCAGACCATCCTGTTCTAAAAATTAAACTGTATAGGTACTTCGATTTTCCGCTAGCCCAAAATCATTTTTAAAAATACATACTATGAAAATCTTCTTTATATTAAATAAATGTGGGAACTTTTTAGTTGAAAGTCTTCCTAAGGCAAACGAATCACAAAGTTAAAAAAATTGCATTTCGAAAAAAAATATTTTTTTAAATCTTATGCAAATTTTATTAGACTAGGGCGATAACATTTTTTATAATATATTAAAATTCAATGCAGTTTGCATAACACCCAACTACGACCGACCCATGTTTAGGATAATTTCCGATTTAAAAAAAACTATCTTTGGCGTAAAACATAATGCTAGTTTAAAGGTACCTATAGAAATTTTGGTAATTTTAAACGGTAATATTATTTTGAACAAAATGCTTTATATTACCTACTTATTAGGAATTTTACAAAAATGGGTCTGATTTTGTCAGCCTTCGGGTTACAAAATAACACACATTCAGTTATATTTATAGATTTTCTTAAATTGGTTCTTAAAGGTTAATTTTAATATTCTAAGCTTGCTGGAAATATGTATTTAATTAGCTGTAGACAAGGTTACTTAAATTCTTACCAATAATTAGTTTAGCATTGATGATTGACAAATCGATAGTTGTTTCAAAAGATAAAGTAAAAAATACTATTATATTTTATAAGCAAACAAAATTCACAAATTCTTGGCTTTTTAGATAACACAGCCACACAAAAAAATATAAAAGTTCTGGTCTGGGGTTGCGACCAGGTTTTTCATATAGTTATGGGGTCGCTGAAACCGAATCCGAAGTCCGTTTTGCCCCATCACGTCAGGTTTTTGAGATAACCTCAAAAAATGTCACGAAAACAAAATTTTTTTTCTCTGATCTGGATGTGCGAATATGTTATTCATATAGTTTTTGGATTGCTGAATCCAGATTCGAAGTCAATTTTGCCCTATCACGTCAGGTTTCTGAGATATCTTCAAAAAAATGTCAAAACCAAAAAAACAAAATTTCTTATCTGGAGTTGCGACTAAATTTTTCATATAGTTTTTGGGTTGCTTAAACCGAATCCGAAGTCTATTTTGCCGTATCACGTCAGGTTTTTGAAATATCCTCAAAAAATATCAGATAAGAACTTTTTTTTTGAGTTTAGACATTTTTTGACGTGATACGGCAAAATAGACTTCGGATTCGGTTTAAGCAACCCAAAAACTATATGAAAAATCTAGTCGCAACTCCAGATAAGAAATTTTGTTTTTTTGGTTTTGACATTTTTTTGAGGATATCTCAGAAACCTGACGTGATAGGGCAAAATTGACTTCGAATCTGGATTCAGCGATCCAAAAACTATATGAATAACATATTCGCACATCCAGATCAGAGAAAAAAAAATTTGTTTTCGTGACTTTTTTTGAGGTTATCTCAAAAACCTGACGTGATGGGTCAAAACGGACTTCGGATTCGGTTTCAGCGACCCCAAAACTATATGAAAAACCTGGTCGCAACCCCAGACCAGAACTTTTATATTTTTTTGTGTGGCTGTGTAATTAAATAAGGGAGCGATTTCTTTTTGTGACTGTATTTGTGTCTAAGTGACCGATGAAAAACAAAAAACTATACAAAACTTCATAGTAGGAACAAGACAACGTAACATTTGTTTGTTTTGTTCACTAAAAATGATTTATATTTCACAAATAAACAAAAATTGGCTCTGGTTCTTCATTTCTTTACAAAATTTTATTTTGGTTTGACGTTTTGTATTTGACAAAATTGTAGTGTTTGTGAAAATGTGTGTAAATACGTCTCGATTTAAAAGGATCGATTCTTCGGGAAAAAGTAGCGAATTTTTTTTTCATTGGAATTCATTTAAGGAAAAAGTAGCGACTGCAAGTCGACTGCAGATCGAATTTTTGGTTATTGAGAATTCGACATATAATATTTTTTCTTTTGCACTATCAAGAACGTATTTTTTTCTAGGTGCCAAAGAAGAAAAACATTAATCGCCACATGAAAAAAACATCCATTTAAAAATGAACTGACTGTGACCTCCTGGGAAAATTTTGCGTGACCCACCGGCACCGGTGGGTCACATGGTGGTCAACGTGTTAAGGATACGTTTAAAATTGAACAACTATTAAGATTGCTTTATAGAAACGACCGTTATTTTGTTTGTTGGTTAATAGTCCAGTAAATAAAGGAGTTTTACCCTACAAAAGGTCCGGTAGTTCTAAATTTTTGATATGTTGTTAGGTATGGTTAGTAGATAGAAAAACCAAATTTCCACAACCACGCCCCCTCCGCCCCCTTCAGCATCACCGAAAAACCATAGAAATCTGGCACTTTTTTCACTTTTATGCCCATAACTTTCTTCTGGTGCATTTTATTGAAAAAAAGTTGTTGATAGACTTGTAGAAAACATAATTTCCTACGAAAATGACCTTGGTAGTATTTTTATACATCCAAAAACAACGAAGTTATGAAGCTTCCAAAAACATGTAAAATTTCGAATTTTGCAAAATTTTCAGTTTCTTGTCACTTAACAGTGCTATAACTCTTAACAATTGACTTTTACGCAAAAGTCTTCATAATCAATCTTATAGACAATTAAATTACCTAAAATAAAATGTAACCCACTTTGATTTTGTGAATCAAATAACCGAGTTAGGGCTAAAATAGTAAAAA
Source organism: Episyrphus balteatus (assembly GCF_945859705.1). Lineage (NCBI taxonomy): Eukaryota > Metazoa > Arthropoda > Insecta > Diptera > Syrphidae > Episyrphus > Episyrphus balteatus. The sequence continues at coordinate 75,016,642 of NC_079134.1, read as the reverse complement.
AGTATTTTTGATAGTTTTAGAAAATTTTTTAATTATCCATTAAATGAAGGATTTGTATCCCACAAAAAGTCGGGTGGTTCTTATTCTATATTTAATCAGGTTCTAATGGTAGATTGAAAAAAAAAATCATAGCCACGCCCCCTCCGCCCCCTTAACCATACCCCAAAAACCAATTCTGCATTTTTTCAGTTTTATGCCCATAGCTTCCTTCTGGTCATTTAAATGTGAAAAATTAATGTGCAAAATTGTAGAACACAAAATTTTCACCAAACTAAGAATTTTCAAAAAAAAGTTACAATTTCCGTTTTTCTTTATTTTCAGTTTCTTACCTGTTTACAGCGCTATAACTTCCTAATTTTTAATTTTTAGCCAAAAATCCTTTTGTAGGGAATTCATTTTCATAACTTTATTCTTTTGATAAGAACCAGGTAATAGTAAGTGTTTTTATTTAATAAAAGTCGTATTTCTTAATAACCTAGTTTAATATCTCATGCGCTTATAAAGCGCAAGGTAAAAGAATTGCGTTATGAGGGGAAGGGGTAGCAGGTGGGGAAATATAGAAGTAATAGGTGGAGTTGAAGATGGTGAATTATGAGAAAAGTTGGCTTCGTTGAATTTTTCTTCAAATTGATCGATGATATCTGATCTTCTTCGTCGACATCTTCATAAAAAATTCAAGTGGACGATTTTGACAGGATTGTCCACAGCAAAACTTACAGAATGTGGAACATTTAAGTCCCTCTTTCCTGCATCTGCCAGCTCCCATGTATCTAGGCACATAGGTATTTGCATGACACAGCTTTCATCAATACGTTGCAATACGTGGCATCCTCTCATCCAGCCCCATTCCAGAGGTTTTTCTCAATACCCATCCACGCCATGATCTGGTGATAAGTCCGGAGGAAATGAAAGTGTGCTGGATCTGTTGTACGCGGTAGTTTGCACAAATTAAGTTAGTTGAACTGCTCATAAATTTGAAATATCGAAGAGAGCTTAGAGATTGACTACTGTCCTCTCCATATAAAGCCAACAAGATATGTTCTTCCGCCTCCGATACTTTCTGATCTCTGGCATTTGGGTCCTTAGCTTCTCTGCAGCTTCAAGAGCAGAGGGTTTTTGAAACATTTTGCAAAATTTGTTTTTTTCCGAAAACAAAGATGTTTGAGGTGGTGTCACATTCACTTATGGCATGAATGAGACGTTCTCCATAGAATTGAATGTGAAAAATGGAGAATTCATCAGATAAATTGATCCTCCCAGGTTTTCGAAGGTACATACACGTTCTCTGCCCTAGGTATAGTAAGTCGATGTCTTCCTCAAAAATCTTTGAAGCTCTATGGTACCTGCTTTAGATACTAATTCTGGCGCAACTGGAAGAAAGCATCCTTACGTTCGAGTTGAATCAGGGGTGGTTGTGGTTGCATTATAGTAGAAACTTAAAGTAGCTGCGCCTCGTGGTGATTTGATGAAAAGCCAAGGGATGTAATCATATAAATGAGAAGCTCAGGACCTTCCTATACATATACACTTATTCTTGTTTGAAGGGGGAAAGGAAGGATCGGGGACGAGCAGCAGCTATAACAGCATGGGATAAGGCCAAACATTTCCTTTTCCATTTATCCAAAGGGCCACTCTTATTCTTCAGTATTACAGTTTCAAAAAATAGAGGATGGGTAAGGGTACTCATCTGTATTGTAAACTTTAGACCGAATGACTTCCAAAACTGTGCCTGCGGCTGCTTTGACTACTCTCAACCTTTTAACCTTCTCCATACTTCTTAGGCCAACAGGATTTGACTGTTTTATTATCCATTTTATAATCACCCGTATTGTGATTTACAACTGTCAATAGATTCTTGATAGATACTGAAATTTTGGATTTTTAAACCAAAATTATAGGAAAACTGGTCAACTGGAATTTTGTAATTAGATTTCTTTATAACGACTAGGACCATTCTCTGCTTTCAAAACTTTTTTTAATTAAGTAATAAGATATTAAAATTAAATTTGTATCAACTTCCGATTGATAGTTGTTTATTAGGGTGGTCCTTATTTTACTCTTTTTCGAAAATTGAGTGCGACGCCCCCTAGATTGGTTCCAAATCAGGAAAAAAAATACCCTATTTTTTCAAATTTTTATCTCTGACCCTTCCTGGCCCTATTTTGATAAGAAGTTACTATAGCAAGGGCGATATTCTGTGTCCAGTGTTGGGTAAATGGCGGATTTTTGATATAAACTTCTTAATTAAATATGGTCAGGAAGGGTTAGGAATACAAATTTGAAAAAATTAGGGCTTTTTTTTCCTGATTTGGAACCACTCTAGGGGGCGTCCCCAATTTTTTGTTCCTAAGGACCACCCTGTTGTTTATAGCAATAAAGCTGAACCTCCTTCAATCGTACTTGTCAACTCATCAACTCATATATGAAACTTCATAAAACTAAAAAATGCAGAATTGGTTTTTGGGGTATGGTTAAGGGGGCGGAGGGGGCGTGGCTATGAATTTTTTTTTCAATCTACCATTAGAACCTGATTAAATATAGAATAAGAACCACCCGACTTTTTGTGGGATACAAATCCTTCATTTAATGGATAATTAAAAAATTTTCTAAAACTATCAAAAATACTTTTTTACTATTTTAGCCCTAACTCGGTTATTTGATTCACAAAATCAAAGTGGGTTACATTTTATTTTAGGTAATTAAATTGTCTATAAGATTAATTATGAAGACTTTTGCGTAAAAGTCAATTGTTAAAGAGTTATAGCACTGTTAAGTGACAAGAAACTGAAAATTTTGCAAAATTCGAAATTTTACATGTTTTTGGAAGCTTCATAACTTCGTTATTTTTGGATGTATAAAAATACTACCAAGGTCATTTTCGTAGGAAATTATGTTTTCTACAAGTCTATCAACAACTTTTTTTCAATAAAATGCACCAGAAGAAAGTTATGGGCATAAAAGTGAAAAAAGTGCCAGATTTCTATGGTTTTTCGGTGATGCTGAAGGGGGCGGAGGGGGCGTGGTTGTGGAAATTTGGTTTTTCTATCTACTAACCATACCTAACAACATATCAAAAATTTAGAACTACCGGACCTTTTGTAGGGTAACCCCCTTTTTTTTAGCTTCATTTATTGGACTATAAGAGCTGCTCACTAAAAATATGACCGCATCTTCAAAATAATATGGTAAAATAGTTCGTTGACACCAAAAAATTTTTTCACTTTTCATTTTCGTTCATGTTCTAAAACTTAAGCATTTTAAAAATCATCTTAATTAAGTATAACTTACCAAATTATTGTTTAAGATTTGACTTCTTGGGGGGGGTCATGACCCCGTGACCCCCCCCTTGTATACGCCGTTGCACGATATCAATGTCGATTTTTCACATCTTCATAACAAAGCCGTCATTAAGCTGTATACCAAAATACAGCCCAGTAGGAATTTTTCTGCAGATAAAACCTAAAATTACTGGACTACACATGTAAAATTGCAGTAAGCGCTCAGCTTCTGTAACTAAGCCATGTACATGATTGGATATCGACTCCCCCTCGTGTTGGAGTCTGAGCAAAAACTTATGCTCCTCGGTAATCTAATTTGATTTTGGGCTAAGGTGATTTTTCAGGAGTACCACTTACTCATCGTAAGTTTTTGCGTCAGGCTCATCTGGGGCTGTTAAGTTTGAAAGAAGTTGGTAGTGTTTGGCGCCAATGCAATTTATAAGAACTTGCCATTTCTTTGTATCATCTGAAAGACTGTAAGACGGATATGAGTAGTAGTTGGTGGACCACGGCGTGGGAAAATTTTGGATGGGATGTATGCCCTTGAATTCGTTTGAGGTCACGGCGGTGTTGTTTAATGGGTTTTTAATGGGTTTGTGTTTTGTTTGAGGTGGCCGCCTTGGCGCCGCCGCCGCTGCGCTATGGGTACTTGTGGAATTTAAATTTAAATTTAAAAAATGCATTGCCGCAGCGGAGATTTGAACCGGGAACCTATGGCGTGTCGGGTGTGTGACACATGCACTAGGCTATCGAGGTAGTTGTAGTTTGATGCGCGAAAGTATCTTTTATGCGTACAAAAAAGTTATTTATGGAATCTTTTGGTATGCTTGCCTCCGCCGCTTGTCGAGCGATGAATATTTTTTGAATTGAATCTTAATCCTATCTTAGCCTACATTGACATTTCTTGATTTCTTATCTGTACTGCATTGTTGGTGGCTGTCTGGATGCTCCCACGTATGGTGGATGTGCTGACGTATATGCGTACAAAAAGTTATTTATAGAATCTTTTGATATGTTTGCCGAGTAGTTGCTGGTTGTGAAAAATGTATTTGTGTGTGGTTTCGAATAAGAAATTTGGTTACATATTTGATTTAAAGGGGATGTTGATGCATTGAGAAAAAAGAAGAACATTTGGATTGTATGTAGCTCGATATTGGAGATTTAAAAAAATACATTGCCGCGGCGGAGATTTGAACCGGGAACCTATGGCGTGTCGGGTGTGTGACACTTGCACTAGGCTATCGAGGTAGTTGTAGTTTGATGCGCGAAAGTATCTTTTATGCGTACAAAAAAGTTATTTATAGAATCTTTTGGTATTTTTGGCGAATAGTTGCTGGTTGAGTTTTTTATAGAATCTTTTGGTATGTTTGCCGAGTAGTTGCTGGTTGTGAAAAATGTATTTGTGTGTGGTTTCTAATAAGAAATTTGGAAAAAAAGAAGAACATTTGGATTGTATGTAGCTCGATATTGGAGTGTAAATTAAAGGACGAAGCAGCAGACGCATCGGAATATGATCAATTGAAAAATGCATTTGTGGCGCCGTTGCCGCGTGCTGCAGCAATGAATATTTTTTGGAGTTAAATTAATTTGTAGAATCTTCTGGCGATGACTGCATTTTTTTTTTATTTTAAGGTCGATGCATCTTGAAAAAAATATAATTTTTATGCCTACAATTAATCTAAAACTCAATTTTGTTTGTATTCAGTAAAGTAATAATTTATTTCCTTATGTAGGTATTGAGATTACATAGTTTTAGTTTTTCTTAAATTTCTTAGGAATCCATGAGTTGTGTTTGGATGAAAACCCAAGCCATTTAACAGATATCTGATTTTTTTCGTTTGAAGTACTTTTTCAATTAGGAATGTGTCGGGAAATTTCGTTTTTTGTAGTTCAAGTTCGTAGAATCCACCCCCTCCGAACAGCTTCAAAACACTTTTTAAACAGCTAGGAACAGCTCCAAACCGCTTTTCGAACCGCTCCGAACAGCTTCAAACCGCTTTTTAAAACAGCTCGCAACAGCTCCAAACCGCTTTTCGAACCGCTTTTCGAACAGCTTTTTGAACTGTACATTTACACTGTATTTAGTTTCAGAAAACTATCAAAGCCTTTCCTATAACGACCTTTATTCAAAGACACATCTTTATCAATAACTAAAAAACCATGTTTAATGTTCCAACATTCTGCACATAATTTTTGAAATGTTGAAAATGACATATCTGAATTAACATGATCATTGTAGATATGTTTTAAGTTCATATCATCCTGTTTAAAGACAATTAGAAAATTTGCATATTTGGAAAAATAGAAGAACATTTGGATTGTATGTAGCTCGATATTGGAGTGTAAATTAAAGGGCGAAGCAGCAGACGCATTGGAATATGATCAATTGAAAAATGCATTTGTGCCGCTGTCGCCGCGTGCTGCAGCGATGAATATTTTTTGAATTGAATCTTAATCCTATCTTAGCCTACATTGACATTTCTTGATTTCTTATCTGTATTGCATCGTTGGTGGCGGTCTGGATACTCCCACGTATGGTGGATGTGCTGACGTATTGTAATTGGTTATGTGCTAACTGTTTGTGTCCTTTTAAAAATGTTTATAAATATGGATTGGATTGGATATCAATGTGTGATGAGGATGACTGCTGGATGTTTACTTTTGATTTTAATTAAATTGTTTGTTAACTTTTACCTCCTTAAAATGTGAACGTCTAATTGAATCATAATCTTATCTTATAGTCCGGTCAATTAAGACATCCGAGGTTACATTAATTCCCAGCAAGCTGAAAATTGGTAGGATTGTTGGACACACCATCATAAATTAAATCTAAAAAGTCCTTATCGATCCGAGGCCTGGAAAAAAATTTACGGGGGTCAAAGGTCACAAAAACTGGTTTTTCACGATTTTCAGCAAAACGGTAATTCTTTTCAAAAAATTTTTAATGCAAGAATTGTAGACCAGATTATTATATATAAAAAGTGTCATGACACTTTTTTTCCTAAGACCCACCGTTTCTTAAGTATAACGATTCAAAAAGTTGAAGTTGAGTTGTAATCGTCATAATCAGGCCTATTCTGAAAAAAACTCCTAACTGAAAAGTTCCTGAAATGTCATTATTTTTTTAGCTTGAATTTCGTTCTTCAATGGTTAAGAACATGGGGAAAGCAAAAAAAAAATGGAAATTTTCGCCATTTTTCCGATTGGGGCCCTTCTCCCGAAACCATTTCCCAAGGAATTTTTGTTTAGAATATGTCTGAATATATACAGGGTGTGCAATAGAAAATGGACAACCCTAAAACGGCTGATAGCTACACTTATGACTGTTCTAAAAACAGATAGAAAAAAGTTCTATCGCAACCAGTTAATAAAATATTGGCTTTTTTTCGTTCAGTGTATTTTAAATTTTATCATCTTATGTTTTCGTTAACTACAACCACGAATGAACGAATTTTATTTATTTTTTTTTATAATTTTCTACAATAATTGTATGAGTACATAAATGCGTTAAAAACTGCAAGCTTTTGCACATTTTCGTAAAAAAAATTTTGAAATCTGTTTTTTGATACAAAATGTAAAAAAAAGTATTTTATGAAAAATTTTAAACACCTGTGGTATAAAATAAATCTATAGAAACCTAGGTGGTCAATTTTCTTAAAAATATTCTAGTCTAAAGAGAATATTTTTAAGAATGTTGGCCACCTAGGTTTCTATAGATTTTTTTTATACCACAGGTGTTTAAAATTTTTCCAAAAATACTTTTTTTACATTTTGCATCAAAAAACAGATTTCAAAATTTTTTTTACGAAAATGTGCAATAGCTATGAAATATTTTAAAGTGTTTATGTACTCATCCAATTATTGTAGAAAACTATAAAAAAAAAAGAAATAAATAAAATTCATTCATTCGTGGTTGTAGTGAACGAAAACATAAGATGATAAAATTTAAAATACACTGAACGAAAAAAAGCCAATATTTTATGAACTGGTTGCGATAGAACTTTTTTCTATCTGTTTTTAGAACAGTCATAAGTGTAGCTATCAGCCGTTTTAGGGTGGTCAATTTTCTATTGCACACCCTGTATATATTCAGACATATTCTAAACAAAAATTCCTTGGGAAATGGTTTCGGGAGAAGGGCCCCAATCGGAAAATGGCGAAAATTTCCATTTTTTTTGCTTTCCCCATATTCTTAACCATTGAAGAACGAAATTCAAGCTAAAAAAATAATGACATTTCAGGAACTTTTCAGTTAGGAGTTTTTTTTTCAGAATAGGCCTGATTATGACGATTACAACTCAACTTCAACTTTTTGAATCGTTATACCTAAGAAACGGTGGGTCTTAGGAAAAACAGTGTCATGACACTTTTTATATATAATAATCTGGTCTACAATTCTTGCATTGAAAATTTTTTGAAAAAAATTACCGTTTTGCTGAAAATCGTGAAAAACCAGTTTTTGTAACCTTTGACCCCCCGTTAATTTTTTTCCAGGCCTCGGATCGATTAGGACTTTTTAGATTTAATTTATGATGGTTTTTCCAACAATCCTACCAATTTTCAGCTCGCTGGGATTTAATGTAACCTCACCCCCTTATTTTAGTCTAATTTGACCGGACTATTAGCCTACATTGACATTTCTTGATTTCTTATCTGTACTGCATCGTTGGTGGCGGTCTGCATACTCCCTCGTATGGTGGATGTGCTGACGTAAGGTAATTGGTGATGTGCTGACTGTTTGTGTTCTTTTAAAACTGTTTATCAATATGGATTGGATATCAATATGTGATGAGGATGACTGCTGGATGTTTACTTTTTGATTTAAATTAAATTGTTTCTTAACTTATATTTTGATTATGAGTACTCTTGAATATTTCACAGTGACCAAGAATCGTTCTGTGTTGGATTATATGTTTGAAATCTTGGACTAGCCTGTAGGATCACAAACCATGAACAAATTATATTGGTTTTCTAAGATTAGAGTGGGGATGACAAAGAAATTTTGAGGAAAGGAACTTAGTATAAAGAGTAGAGCATTTTCAAAATAAAAAAATATTCTTTTGAATACGTTCAAGTGTTAACTTCATTTTTGAATTTATTTAAAGTAATTTAAAAAAAAAATGTCAGGACTTTAAGCTAAACTAAAGTCTAAGGTGACGACCATTCAACCTAAAAAGGTTGTATCCTCAAAGAGGAAAACTTATAAAAGGCTGGTCCAGCTGGATCTGAAGAAGAAATACAACATCGTTCGGGGCTTTAGAAGAGAATCCGAATATGGCCCCTCCATCATGCTGGAGTTGGACAAGTTTGAGGTTTACCTCCCCAAAAGGTGCTATAACCAGATGGACGATGAGGATGTGGAGGGGTTGGCTAATTAAGCCTTTGAAGTTGTGACCCCATATGGCCACAACTCATTTCATATAGATTTCCACGAGAAGGAAAATAAGGTAAGTTACCTATACAGATATAATTTTATACTTATATGTCAATATAAAAAAATAAAATACTAACTTATGAAAAATATTTCAGAAGCAAGAGCCAACAAAGGAAAAACAACGACAACAACCCACAACAACCCCCGGAAATCAGCAACTACAACAACAGCAAGAAGCCATAGCAGCCACGACAACCCCTATTGAGGAACACGAACAGGCACAAATGTTCTCATCTGAAGAGGTAATCTTCAGCTACAATGACTACTATGATAGTCAAAATAATTTGTATAACTCACAACAAAAAATTTTAAAAAAGAAAAAATAATAAATTACAAATATTCCAAAAAATAACTTAAAATGTTTCTGATTTTTTTACTGAAAATGGTTGTTCTCTGATTGCTTTTTTTGTTTATTTTAGAAAATCGAAATTGTGAGTGATATCACATCCAAAAATAAGAGGTTCAATTCAAAGGGACGAAAAATTGAATTCAAGATCCGCTCGATACCCAACTTCATGGGTAAAGGAGGCAGTGAACGAGATGTTGAAGATTGCTACAAGTGATCTAGCCCCCACAGATAAAATAGGGGTAACTTTTTGTGGGAAGAATTTCTCAAGCGAGCGGGGCAGTGGCTGGATTAATTTCCGGGATTGTGGAGATTTGTCCTTCAACGATGTATGGACCATGATAGCCAGTATATTCCAAAGCAACTCTGAAGGGGTAAACACGGATCAATTTAGCTTGGCAGTTACGGCTGTTAAAATGCCCAGAGGCAAAGGATCAATTAAGCCCTCCTCTATGTATAACACATTTGACGAAGAATGTGCTAAACGTAAGGGGATCTTACGTATTGAGAATAAGGACAACTTATGTTTGCCAAGAGCATTGATAGTGGCCATGGTATATGTTGATAAAGAAATCAACATTCAAAAGTTAAGAAAGGATGTTAGAAACGTCCAAACAGAAAGAGCTTTGAGACTCATTAAACAAATACAAATAAGTATACCAGAGGATGGTTGCGGGATTCCTGAACTGAAAATATTCCAAGATCACCTAAAAGGCTACAAAATCACTGTGTACGAGTATGACACCAAAGAGAGAAAAATAATATTTGAAGGTGTCTCTACCGCTAATGGTAGTCTCGAAGAAAAAAAGATTAATTTGCTATATCACAAGAACCATTATCGTGTTGTAACATCGTTGACGTCAGCATTTTGCTGTAGTTACTACTGTGAAATATGTCATGTGCCGTATAACACGAAAAATCATCATAGATGTGTACGTTTCTGCCCCCAATGTAAAAACAAAACCTCTAGCGTTAAAACATCCTGTGAGATTTTATGTGATAATTGCTATCGAAGCTTCAGAGGAAAGCAGTGTTTCGATTACCACAAAGCAGGTGGATCTACGAGTAACAATTCTATTTGTGAGCTGATTAAAAGATGTTCTTCATGCTTAAAAACATACGCATCAAATCGAGAACATTATTGTGATGAATACTTCTGCAAACAATGTGACAAACATGTGCCAAGGGATCATCATTGCTATATTCAACCAGACAAAAGAACACTTTGTTCGAAAAACTGTCTATACATATTCTACGACTTGGAAAGTCGGCAAGAAAAAGAAATTAATAGTAGAGCTAAACTACACGAGCCCAACTTATGTATATTCAAACAGAAATGTGATCAATGTATAGATATACCAAATCTATTTTTCTGCCAGAAATGTAAGCATTCACGACACATAATACGTGAACAAGAAGAAAAAGAAGGATATGTAATAGAAAAGTTTTCGGAATATATTCTGAATGTCAGAAAAAATTACAAACAGGTGATTGTGATAGCACACAATGGCCAGGCTTATGATCATCAATTTATTTTAAATTATGTACTGCAAAAAACAAGCCTTAATCCCGAATTACTTATGCGTGGAACTAAAATAATTTTAATGGAGATTGGTAATGTCAAATTTCTGGACTCATTAAATTATTTCCCAATGGCTCTATCAAAATTACCCAAAGCATTCAATCTGCCATCAGAATTAAAAAAAGGTTATTTCCCTCATTTATTCAACATGAAAATAAATGAAAAATATACAGGGAAACTACCGGCTATTGAATTTTATAGTCCGGATACAATGAGAGTAGAGGAGCGAAATAATTTTTTGAAATGGCATTCAGAGCATGTAAATGATTATTTTGTAATGCAGCATGAGCTTGAAGAATACTGCAAAAGCGATGTGGAGATATTGACCGAGGCATGTTTAGTATTTAGAAAATATTTCTAATGCAAAATAATGTTGAACCATTTTTGGAAGCAGTAACGATAGCCTCCGCTTGTAACCTTGTTTTCAGGCGTAATTTTCTTCTTCCTAACACAATTGGCTTAATACAGAGGAACGGTTACAGATGTATGGATAATCAATCTGTAGAAGCAATTAAGTGGATGATTTGCGAGGAGAAAAAGAGAAATATAACCATACAACATGCGTACAAAGGAAGAGTGATACTCTCAATCGGAGGTATGAAAAAACTGAATCAAAAATTAAAAGATTAAAAACATACAATTTTGAAGTTATTGAAATGTGGGGTTGTGATTTTCAAAATTATTTAAAGACTATGAGTAAGGAAGATTTGCAGTGTTTAAATACACATCCACTTATACAAAGTTCTCCGCTCAATCCTCGTGATGCTTTCTTTGGAGGTCGAACAGGGAATACATACAATTATTACAAATGTAAAGAAGGCGAAAAAATTCAATACATAGATGTATGCTCCCTATATCCATGGGTATGCAAAAACGGGAAATTCCCTATTGGACATCCTAAAGTTCATACTCATTGTTCTGGCTTAAAACTAGAAGGTATGAATGGACTTGTAAAATGCAAAATTATGCCACCTGAGAATCTACTTCATCCTGTCCTCCCAATGAAACAAAACAATAGACTCATGTTTTCATTGTGCACAAGTTGCAGCAGTGAAAAAAATCAAGAACAATATTGTTATCATTCCGAGGTGGGTAATTGACGAAGTTTTGAAAGCAATTGAAAAAGGCTATAAATTGATTGATGTTTATGAAATTTGGGAATATAATGTAACCCAATATGATCCAGACACAAATTCTGAAGGATTATTCACACCAATGATGAACAAGTTTTTGAAGTTGAAACAGGAAGCATCGGGATGGCCTGTTAAGTGCACATCTTCTTTAGAAAAAGAGAATTACTTAAAAGAATTTTTTGAAAAAGAAAATATAGAGTTGGAAGACACAGAAATTTGTGATAATCCTGGTAAAAGATCTTTGGCAAAATTGATTCTGAATTCATTTTGGGGGAAATTCGGACAACGACAAAACCAACAACAAACTTGTATTTTGAGTGATCCTTCGGATTTATTTCTTCTTCTTACATATCCTTCTATAAAAGTTTTACATATTATACCAATTAATGAAGAAAAATTGGTAATCACCTTTTAAATGAAAGAGGAAGCCATTGAATCTTCATCCCGAGTAAATGTTTGTATTGCAGCCTATACGACAACCCTGGCCCGCCTTAAATTATACAGCTATCTGGAAAAATTAGAGGAACGATCACTGTACTATGACACTGATTCTGTCATATACGTTAGCCGGGATGGAGAATTCGAGCCGCCTACTGGAGAATTTATTGGTGACATGACCAATGAACTGGAAACTTATGGCCAGGGGAGTTTTATAACAGAATTTGTCAGCGTTGGTCCAAAAAACTATGTGTATAAACTTTATAGTACAAACGATCATTTAGAACACATAGTCTGCAAGGTAAAGGGCATTTGTCTTAATTTCCAATCATCACAAAAAATCAATTTCGACTCAATAAAAGAAGCAGTACTAAATTCTTCATCATCGGAGAATGAAGGTATAATTATTAATTCTAATAATATTCGACGTACACAGGGTCACCAAGTTGTGACTGTAGCGGAGACCAAAACGTATAAGCCCAAAGCAGAAAAAAGACGTTTTCTTAGCAATCACAGTTCATTGCCATATGGATTTAAAAGAGGATGCAAAGAATAATTTTGTAATTAAATTATGTTTTATCTTCTTCTTCAGACTTTGAAAATAAAAAAATAAAACTTAAAAATAAAAAAAAATGAACCACAATGTTTTTTTTTATCGGCAAATAAAATATTTTTTATTATTTAAAAAGGTGTACAAATTGTAACGTTTTAGATAAGTTTTTGAACTTCTCCTGTAATTGGATTGTATTCAATTATACGGTCGTGAAGAATAAGACAATACATTGTTGTTAAATCTGGAACAGGGGTGGATGTTTTGAGTTCAATTCTTACATCGACAGGTCCGCTTTTAATTGATTCATTTTGACGAGAACAGTCAATAACCATAATTGGAGCAATATCTTTATATTCTTGTGGGGATAAGAGTGGTAGCGGTGGTTTCTGATAATATGATTGTTGAAACTTGCTGTACATCTCATAGAGAATAGCATAATGATTTAGATTAAACTTCAAATTTAAATCTTCCCGAGGATATGCTTCTGAGTTCAAATATACTTTCACATTGCTAACATCGCAATGATCGAATTTACTAGCATCTTTGTTTATATAGTTCTTACGCGCTGTTTGTAGTGCAATTATAATATATCTAGGTTTTTCAAGCTGAGTTGGGGTTTTGACTGTCCACACATGATCCGTGTTAGTAGGTAGAGTAGGATATTCATACATTTCCCAATTTCTAAAATGCATTTTAATTGGTTTCGATTGAATTTGTTTCAATAGTACCAATTTATTGGAATCGAATAAGGTAATGTGAGGAACCCTCCATTGTAGTTTATGGATTGACATTTTTAAATTTTCTTTTTCTGTATTAATGTAGGCATTTTCATCAGTTCGAGTTCGAATTAAAATCAATTCATGTCTTACGTTTATAATGATTTTCTTATAATCTTCAGCAAATCCTAAAAGATTTTTCAATGGAATGCAAAAGTTAAAATTACCCGATGAAAGTGAAATACTATCCTTTCCAGTCCATGAAGAATTTACCAAACTTTTACTTTCATTCTCATTTAATGATTTGAAATTTTTAATTGATGTTGTAATACCAACATTTTTATTGTTTTCAATATCGATACCATTGAGTTCATAATGTATTTCCTCAAAAAGAAATGGTATAGCATTGTTACATAGTTTTGCTGTGGAAGAAACTCCTCCATCTGCTTTTGTTAGACTTCCTTCTACATAAATGAAACTTTCACTTGGTAAAATGCACAGATCCTGCTGTTGTATAGGGATACGTATTTCATCACTGGTATTGAAGGATTGAAGAAATGCTAAATAACTATGATACTCAAATTTCGTAATGCTATTATCATAATTAGGACAGTGACTAATATTTAGTATTTCGCTCATTTTTTGTATTATTTCAGGACAAATCCTAGTGATAGTAGAAATGCTTTATTTTCAAGAGACAATCTTGGTCTTGATCGCTTCGATGTCTTTTCAGAACTAATTGAATGATCACCTTTGACTTCAGATATATAATTATAGAGTAACATTACGTTGATTTCGATAGTAAATGCAATCGAATGGTTATTGTTTCTCCTCTAAAATTTATTAGATCACCGTCTTGATCTACAAGCCTTAATGATAAAGAAGTTATTTGCTTGACGTTCACAGGTAAATAGATGACATTTTTTGGAACCTCTATGATTTTATACCCTGCTCCTGCTTCGGGTGAAAATTCATGAATAGTGTGTACAGGAGTATTATTAAAATAGGAACCAACAATTATGTTGCACTCAATTCTTATGACGTTTGCTTTATTAATGTCAACCGCTAAATCTGACATATGAGTTTTACCCCGTTCAAGTACACGCTTACTAAAGCCCAATAATGTTCCAATAGATCTAGGTCTATCAAAGTAAATTGTCTTATTACTTTCAACTTCTGCTTTTAGTGTATTATTGTTTGCTTCTATCCTTACTTTGGCGGTAGAATTTTGCATTAGCAATGTCTTAGAAATCAAGAATGCAATATCATCTATTTCATAGGATCCTACTGGGATTTCGATTTCGTGTTCTCCTATATGGAACAAATTGTTTCGTTTATCCACATTTGGAATTGAGTTATATGTTTGAAAATCTACGAGGCCACAAACGTAATCCCTATTCAAGTATAATGGTGGAAAATATTCGGCTGATAGATAGGAAGTTTCCCCGCTTAGTGTAAGTGTTAATGCCAAGACGATGAGCTAAACAATGAACATTTTTTTCAAAAATAATCTTTATTTATTAGAAGTAACAATCATATAAGAATTTCAAACATAAATGACCACAATTAAACGTATTGAAATCTTGGTACTTAGTATAATTGTATTTGATATTTAAACCTAAATAATGTATTATTTCAATAGGAGGTTGAAGATTCCCAAAACTATCAAAGTATTCAATTAGTTTGCCTTTTTTACAATATGCTACCCAATGTGTTCCTGGTCCTTTTAAAGAATCTAGATTAACGATTCCACATTCATTTTTCCATGGCTTATACCGGGGTAAATTATCTCGCATATAAACACCACGAAAATGAGGAATATTCATTTTTGCAAAATGAATGATATCCAATTCATTTAATGCACGTTTGGGTAGCGAATCTAACAGTTTTTTGGCTGTACATGTAAAAACAATCCAAGACCCTTCTTATAAGGTTTTAGATGTAGTCCATTACCCATTGCAATAGATTCCATTTTTGTATTATGACGTTTCTTTTCTTCTAGATCTTTTTTAGCATTAAAAGTCTCATCCACAGCTTTAGCTATACCTGCAGCACCTCCAGATAATGCACCTAGTGCTGAAAGTCCTGCAAACAGAGGTACAAGGAATGGTACTACTCCACCTGATTTAGGTACAGATATAACTCTTGGTGTCTTAATATTTCTGTTTCTCTTAATTATTCTCTTAGCCGCTGACAAAGCTATTTTAATAGCTTTGTTTAAATTGTGGGGTTTTTTAGTCATAACAATTTTCCCCACATTTTTAATTGATTTGTTAAATGTGAGCTTACACAGGCTCTTTTTAGTTTTATTATCAGTTACACCCATTCCAAACTTTACTTTTGCTTTCATCAAGTTGGTGACTAATAATGCGTTTGCTCGTTCTCTTAGACCTGCGTCTTTTGATTTAACTCTTTGCCAGGCTTTTTCAGCTAAAATTTTATCTGCTATATGTCGTTCAGGAGTATTCTTTAATTTGGAATATGAAATATCGTGCTGTTTACAAGCTTGATCAAGTAAGTTTATCCCTGGATCGCCTTTAGCTAAACGTTCTTCCAGTTTTGTTCCAGGCCCACAGTATTGGTAACCAGGTAAATGAAGTTCAACTGGTAGTTTATTAATTACAGAATTTAATAAACCTTCTCCTTTCACAATTTTTCGTTGACTATTAGGTTGATTAGAAAAATCTATCATTTTATTAGGTATACAACGATGTTCGAAGGTCACTAATAATGTTATGAAATTTTTTCAATAAAACCTTGATATATATGGGAAAATCATTTAGTTTTTGTCATCATGCGATTCATAAAACAACAACATCGGCTACCAATAGAAAACATGGATATGGTTAAAAGAATTGAAACAAAAAAGCAAAGCATATTATTGCCCAATAGCATAAGAGGTTTTATAACAGGTCCCTCAAATTGCGGAAAAACTAATGTAATGATGACATTGCTTCAACATCCAAATGGGTTGAAATTTGAAAATATATATGTATATTTATTCGAAATCTTTACAAAAGCTAAAATATGAATTTCTACGAAGAGCCGTCCAACCAATAAAGCATATGGGGTTCTAATTGTCTTTTCCAATAACAGTGAAGTTATTCCACCTGAAGAAGCTATACCAAACTCCATATTTATATTTGATGATATTGCCTGTGAAAAACAAGACACTATTCGAACATACTTTAGCATGGGGCGACATCATAATATTGATAGTTTTTATTTGTGCCAGACATATACCAGAATACCCAAACATTTAATTAGAGACAATGCAAATTTTCTAATTGTCTTTAAACAGGATGATATGAACTTAAAACATATCTACAATGATCATGTTAATTCAGATATGTCATTTTCAACATTTCAAAAATTATGTGCAGAATGTTGGAACATTAAACATGGTTTTTTAGTTATTGATAAAGATGTGTCTTTGAATAAAGGTCGTTATAGGAAAGGCTTTGATAGTTTTCTGAAACTAAATACAGTGTAAATGTACAGTTCAAAAGTTCAAAAAGCTGTTCGAAAAGCGGTTCGAAAAGTGGTTTGGAGCTGTTGCGAGCTGTTTTAAAAAGCGGTTTGAAGCTGTTCGGAGCGGTTCGAAAAGCGGTTTGGAGCTGTTCCTAGCTGTTTAAAAAGCGTTTTGAAGCTGTTCGGAGGGGGTGGATTCTACGAACTTGAACTACAAAAAACGAAATTTCCCGACACATTCCTAATTGAAAAAGTACTTCAAACGAAAAAAATCAGATATCTGTTAAATGGCTTGGGTTTTCATCCAAACACAACTCATGGATTCCTAAGAAATTTAAGAAAAACTAAAACTATGTAATCTCAATACCTACATAAGGAAATAAATTATTACTTTACTGAATACAAACAAAATTGAGTTTTAGATTAATTGTAGGCATAAAAATTATATTTTTTTCAAGATGCATCGACCTTAAAATAAAAAAAAAAATGCAGTCATCGCCAGAAGATTCTACAAATTAATTTAACTCCAAAAAATATTCATTGCTGCAGCACGCGGCGACGGCGCCACAAATGCATTTTTCAATTGATCATATTCCGATGCGTCTGCTGCTTCGCCCTTTAATTTACACTCCAATATCGAGCTACATACAATCAAAATGTTCTTCTTTTTTTCCAAATTTCTTATTAGAAACCACACACAAATACATTTTTCACAACCAGCAACTACTCGGCAAACATACCAAAAGATTCTATAAATAACTCAACCAGCAACTACTCACCAAAAATACCAAAAGATTCTATAAATAACTTTTTTTTTGTAGGCATAAATATGCTATACACGCATCAAACTACAACTACTCCGATAGCCTAGTGCAAGTATCACACACCCGACACGCCATAGGTTCCCGGTTCAAATCTCCGCCGCGGCAATGTATTTTTTTAAATCTCCAATATCGAGCTACATACAATCCAAATGTTCTTCTTTTTTCTCAATGCATCAACATCCCCTTTAAATCAAATATGTAACCAAATTTCTTATTCGAAACCACACACAAATACATTTTTCACAACCAGCAACTACTCGGCAAACATATCAAAAGATTCTATAAATAACTTTTTGTACGCATATACGTCAGCACATCCACCATACGTGGGAGCATCCAGACAGCCACCAACAATGCAGTACAGATAAGAAATCAAGAAATGTCAGTGTAGGCTAAGATAGGATTAAGATTCAATTCAAAAAATATTCATCGCTGCAGCAAGCGGCGGAGGCAAGCATACCAAAAGATTCTATAAATAACTTTTTTGTACGCATAAAAGATACTTTCGCGCATCAAACTACAACTACCTCGATAGCCTAGTGCAAGTGTCACACACCCGACACGCCATAGGTTCCCGGTTCAAATCTCCGCTGCGGCAATGCATTTTTTAAATTTAAATTTAAATTCCACAAGTACCCATAGCGCAGCGGCGGCGGCGCCAAGGCGGCCACCTCAAACACAAACCCATTAAAAACCCATTAAACAACACCGCCGCGCCGTGACCTCAAACGAATTCAAGGGCATACATCCCATCCAAAATTTTCCCACGCCGTGGTCCACCAACTACTACTGATATGGAAAGGAATAGACCGACGAGACAAAATAGTTTATGGAGAATATCCAGACTGTAATAATGAATAAAGAAACAGAAGGGAGATGGGGAGATGGACAGAATCCCAAAATCGAAATTCCAGAATGCCAAAAATCCAGAAAACCCGAAAACCCAAAATCCCGAAAATCCAAAATCCCGAAAACCCAGAATCCCGAAAACCAAAAATCCAGAAAACCGAATATCCCGAAAACTTCAAAAATAAATTTTTAATTCGTATCCATTTTTGACTAAAGCAAAAAAACACATTTTTTAGAGATTTTACCTGGTGCAGGTTTTCCTAAATATCATAAAATCTGT
Organism: Episyrphus balteatus; assembly: GCF_945859705.1. NCBI lineage: Eukaryota > Metazoa > Arthropoda > Insecta > Diptera > Syrphidae > Episyrphus > Episyrphus balteatus. The sequence goes on along the minus strand of NC_079134.1, from coordinate 74,997,738 downwards.
GAGTTTTCTGGCAATTTTATGAACAATATTTTTGTTTATTATTGATTTCTTCATAAGAATAAATTTATAAATTTCTCTCTGCAATTCGTAGTTTAACTCAATTTGTTAGGTACATACATGCTAATAGTACAATACAAGAAAAGGAGTTTTTTTTTAATTTTTTATTGCATAAATCAAATAAAACACAAAAACTGCATACGTACATTCGACGTAGGTTATCTTTCAAGGGTTAGATGCAGGTACAAAGAATAGCATTTTTTCTACAAATCAAGACATTAATGAAGTTTTTATCATAAGTATTCTATAGAAAGAGAAGTATTATTTATACTATAGGAAAAATTAATTGATGTACGTTTTCGGCAAAACGTTATGCTTTGACATTTAGCAATATTTAGGTGTAAGGAGTTAATCCAGCAAGGCTATCTGATGACCAGTGCGGGTTTGTTGCGGGTAAATCAACCACAGATGCAATCCAGAGTATCAGAATCATTATGGAAAAACATCGAGATTCCTTGGAGGATTTGCATGTGGTATTGGTTGATTTTGAAAAAGCATTCGATCGACAACCACGAGATCTGATATGGGTGGCCCTCAGACAACGAGGAGTTCCGGAAACCTATGTGCGGATAATTATGGACATGTATGATGGAGCAGTTACTAAAGTAAGATGTGCAGCTGGAGTCACCGAAGAATTCGAAATCACAGTAGGTGTACACCAGGGAAGCGTCTTGAGTCCTCTGCTCTTTATTACCGTTCTTGATTACCTGCTTCAAGGCAAAGTGACGGACCCAAAAGTGCATCAGTTATTCTTTGCTGACGATGGAGCCATCATAAGTGAAGACCCGATATCCCTGCAACGAGCACTTGATGTATGGGTGGATGTTCTAGAAGGTAGTGGGTACCGCATAAGCGCGAAAAAGACAGAATACCTATGCTGCCCATTTTCTGATCCACACAGGCCTATTCCAGACATTTATTTGAATAATGTAGTGCTTCCCAAGTGTGAAAAGTTTAAATATCTGGGGTCTATGATAAATAACGAAGGTACTTGTGATGACGATATCAATCATCGCGTAAGCGTAGGGTGGATGAAGTGGCGGGAAAATTCTGCTATCTTCTGTGATCGAAAAATGCCCCCTAAGCTGAAAGGAAGGCTCTACACCGCAGTTGTGCGTCCAGCACTCACATACGGTTCACAATGTTGGACAATGTACAAAAAGTATGAGAGTAAGTTAACGGCAGCTGAGATGAAGATGCTTCGCATGACAGCAGGAGTAACAAAGCTTGATAGAATTAGAAGTACGAAGATCCGAGGAAGCCTTCATGTTAAAAATACCATCTCCCAAAAAATTGAACACGACCGACTCAGTTGGTATTGCCATGTTCAAAGGAGAGATCCTGAGAACCCCGTCAAAAAAGCAATATCATATAACGTTCCAACACGAAATAAAAAGAAAGGTAGGCCTAAAAACTCCTGGTACAAGCAAATGCAAAAACACCAGCATTCAGTTGGCCTCAGAAACGGAACAATACAAAACCGGGAGGCTTGCCGCCGATTTCTGAGGTCAACCCGGCGAACCCCACAGGCGGATCACTAGTGTGAAGCAGTAACGTGGGAAGGTTATGATCCCCTCGACATCGAGATCATAACAGCGCTGAGAAAAAAAAAAAGGAAGAAGAAGAAGGAGTTAATCCAGCACCAATTTGATAATTTTTGAAGATCTTCTTGCAACAATATGCAATCATGTTCAGATTTTATACAGCGAAAGATCTTCAAATCGTCTGCATACATTAGACATCTAGAATTTTAAAAAACATTGGGAATGTCATTGATAAATAACAAGAAAAAAAGCGGACCAAGATGGCTTCCTTGTGGCACACCCGAGGTAACATTGATAGGCGATGAAAGAAAATTATTAATACGAACAAACTGAATGCGACCCTTTAAATATGTCCGTATCCAGTTCAGCAAGTTTGAATGAAACCCAATTTTATTCAACTTCATAAGTAATATATCATGGTTCACCCTATCAAAAGCTTTGGAAAAGTCTGTATATACAACATCGAATTGGAAACCCTTTTCAAGTCCGTTTAAAATGGTGTTAGAGAAAATTGTTAAATTGGTGCTGGTAGATCTACCAGCGATAAACCCATGTTGGCAAGGAGAGATAACATGTTTAACCATTGAAGTTAATTTTTCATAAACCAATTTTTGAAAAATTTTTGGAACGGTAGAGATCTTACAAATAGGGCGGTAGTTTGAAACTTCCTGCCTATTTCCTGATTTATATATTGGTGTAATGATAGAACGCTTCCACGTACTTAAAAACTCACCACTTTCAAGAGATCGATTGAAAATTATTTGTAAAGGAACAGCAAACACTATTGAACATTTCTGTAAAATAATAGGTGCAATTCCATCCATATCAAGTCTTGTGTCAACTTTGATCGTAGATAAAGCTTTTTCAATTTCAGCAATTGAAAAATTTAAACTTCCAATATTCAGACAACTATCAACGCTATTAAAATGATTATCGATATTTATATTTGGATTACTATCTAAATAAACGGATTGAAAATGTTTACCAAAAAAGTTACAAATTACTGTAAGATCCGAGGATGATATGCCATCGTGACGCATTAGATTAGGAATACCATTTGATTGTTTTTTAGCATTTATAAATTTCCAAAAACTTTTACTATTAGATTTTAATTCACTTTCAACAGATAATAGATATTGATTGTAAAGAAATTTATTCAAAGTATCAAAACTCTTTTGCAATAATCGATATTGTTTGTAAAGATCACGGTCATTGTTTGATTTGCGAAAATGCTTATAAACCTTATTTTTTTTATTATTGAGATTTATTAATCTTTTATTAAACCACACAGGTTTTGAAGCGCTATTTATTTTAATTTTAGGTGTGTATAATGCAATTGCATCATTCACAATTTTTAAAAATGAATCGTAGCACTCATCAAAATTTGCACCAACAAATAATGCCTGCCAATCCTTTCCATTGAGAAGATTATTGATTAAATCATAATTTGATTTAGCAAAATTATATTTAAATTTAGAACCGAGAGATTCAGCTGAAAAATATTCATAAAATTCTACATGCAAACTGAAAGCGACATGATGAATTGTGTTAGGAAAAAGAGAAACCATACAGTTGTTTATACTAACGCGCAAATCTGATTCAACGAAAACCAAATCAAGCACATTGTTAAAAGAATTATGGAAATGATTTAGTTGCCTAAGATCAAATTGCGCAAAAGTATCAACAACTTCACAATCATGATTAAATATAACATTAAAAGGAACAAGTATTTTTTCATCAGGATCAAAAATCCACTTAACATTCGGCAAATTGAAATCACCTATAATAATAACTTTTTGATTTTCTTTACGGCTTTTTAGAATAAATCTACAATTTTCAATGTGAGCTTTATATAAATCAAATGAACTACTTGGTGGAATGTAAGAAACAATAAGAAAAAGTTCATTTATACAATTTAATTTAATATTTACTATTAATTGATCGACATCAAGAGAATTAACAGATGACGGCAACTCAACTTTAGTGCAATGAAAAATAGAGCGCACAGCAACAAGAACTCCCCCACCTCTCTCACAACCAAGTAAATCATAATTTCGATCTTTGCGAAAAACAGCATACTGATTATTATTAAACATCTCGGCATCGTGGTGATTGTTATTAAGCCAGGTTTCAGTAAGAGCGATTATGTCGTATTGCGAAGAAGAAGAAAAAAGAAGTATTTGTTGTAGTTTAGTACGAAGTCCACCAGAATTTTGATAATATAAAAGAAAATCATTCGAAGATGGTTGTTTTGATGTTTGAGAGTATGACAAAACAGAGACAACAGGTTTTTGGGAGGACATTGGTGTCGATGGTGGTGAAGAAGATGATAGTCAATTAGTTGATGGCGGGTGTTCTAGTTGCGGAGATGGTTGTACGGCTAGGTTTGTTGCTGATGATGGAGGTGATGGTGTTGGCGGTGGTGGTGTTGGGGGTGGTGGTGGCGGTGGTGGAGGCGGCGGTGATGGTGATGATATTGTTGGTGGAAGTGCAGTTGAAATTGTTTTTGTAGGTGGAGGTGCATTTGCATTTATTGTTGTTGGCGGTGGGTTTGGGTTCTCTGTTTTTTTATGTATGATGAATTCCTTTACTTGTACAAAGGAACCCCATACAGACGGGTCAAGAACTAGAGAAAGTTTATGAGTGGGTACACTGAGTTTAAAAGTGATGAATTTAAGAGTTGATAAATCAGCATCTTTTTTAATGAGAGCATAACATTTTAGCTCTTCTTTTGGAATATTTGTTTTTTGGGAAATACTATCAACAATGTCACTAGATTTAGTATTTTTATCGAATCTTGACAAATGAAGCCATTTTATATTTGGGAGAGCACAAAGTGAAGACGGGTCACTACCAAAAATTTTTTTTATTTTTGACACACTTTTGTTGTTAGTTGGTACATGTTGCGAATTGATGTTTACATATGGAGAACTCTCCTTGATTGGTACAAGAGAAGGTAGAAAGGCATTTGATAGATTTGTTAAGGCTAGTGATGATGAAGGAGGTAACGAAGACGATAATGATGAGGATGATGATGATGACGATGAATTTGATGATGATGGTAATGAAGATGATGTTGATGAAGATGTTGATGCATGTAATCGAACAGCAGCTGCTGCAGCAGCAGAAAATGAAAGAGGCAATGTTGGAATTGAGATCGAATCAGTTAATTGAGTATAAGGAATCTCATTGTTTTCAGTTGTTGCACTTATACTACTTAGTTCTGATTTTTTTGCCGTTTTACGGGGAGGCGAACTGCTATTTAGAAGTAGTTTAAGGAAGAAAGTTCATTTTTTATATCAAGAACAGTCTTAGAGAGATCACGGAAATTATTGAGAAATGATGAGAAATTAAAATTTGCGCACGAATTACATTTCCAAAAAAAGTTTTGATTTAATAGTGATTTATAATCACTGTCGGAAATAGCAACGCAGTTTTTATGAAATGTTCGGCCACAGAATAATTCACATTCAATAACTTCAATACTTTTAGATCGTTTATTTATCGAAATATTGCATATAGCGCACGTCTTAGACATTTCAATCGAGAATATAACCGACTGCTCTAGAGAGTAGTTAGTCGCAGACTGAAATAATAATACTCTTTCAATAGAAGTAGTTCCAAACATGGTTATTTTATTCATCCTCGATTGTTCAATAAAATTACTCAAATTATCCTGTGGTGTCAGAGTGTTATTATTTCGGAAAGACCCTACGATATCTCAACCGCCGAAAGCATCCTGTTACAAAACTACTTTTTTCTAAAAAAAACCTCTTTATTTTCTGTTTTTACGTGGCTGGACTTGGTGATAAATTAATTTATGAAACATTAACCATTCGTCAATTATTTTTTAAACATTCAGACTTACAAAGTGATACAGTATTGGATTTACCCTGAATTGATCAACTTTTTTCATTAGGTTAGGTTAGGTTAAATGGGCTGACAGTTGATCTTGTTACCGTCACACTTAGATCAATGTAGATCCCTTGTGATACCCTGAAGTATTGTAACTTCATGAAAAAGTGATAACCTATGAATGCTATGGCTGTTCGAGCCATTTGGAGGACTTTACAAAGTTCAGTAGGCTATTGCCTGAAAGTTCCGAAAGTTCTTCTAATTCATTAAAGAAGTAGTTTCCTAAGAATTTTTTCCTAGTGCGACAGAGTGCTGGGCAGTGACAGAGGAAGTGAACAGTATTTTCCTGTTCGTCCTCATTGCCGCAGCCTCTGCATAGATCATCCGTACTAAGCCCCATTTTCTTTTTGTGGTATCCTAGTAGGTTATGTCCCGTTAAGATGCCTATTAGGGATCTTAAGGAAGGTTTACTAAGTAGTAAGATCTTGTTTGATTTTTTCTCGTCGAAGTTCGGCCATAGTTTCCTGGTGTGACCGCAGGATTCTAGGAGGTTCCATCTTTCATTTGTTTTTTGTGAAATATTGTTGACAATATTTCGTTTTAATTCACATTGTGGGATTCTGATGTTATGGTCTATGAGAGAGGGATCAAGAACTGAGCCCTCCCTTGCAAGCTCATCCGCTTTTTCGTTGCCGAACACATCACTGTGGCCGGGAACCCAGCAGAGTCTTACATTATGCTGCATACCAAGAACCCTAAGCTCTTCGCGACAGCAAGAAACAAGCTTTGACTTGATTAAGGTGGCAGAAATCGCTTTTATTGCCGCTTGGCTATCAATGAAAAAGGTGATGTCAGCAGGTGATATCGCCATCATGGATATTTGTTTAGCAGCATTTTTCACTGCCAATATCTTGGCTTGGAAGACACTGCTGTGATCGGGGAGCCTGAAAGAACTGGCAAGGTTAAGGTTTTCTGAGTAAAAACCTGCACCAACCCCAGTATTCATTTTCGAACCATCAGTAAAGATGGCGATAGTCGACTCATTTGAGAAAGGTACACTGTTTTCCCAATCTTGTCTGTTTGGGAAACTGACATTAAAAGACTTGTTGAAGTCTAAGTAAGGGGTCATGTAATCTGTACTTACGTTGTTGCCAACGTAGTTAGAAAGGATCGTAGTGTGGCCGTTTTGACTAGTATTCCAAATGTTGGTTTGACTGAGTCGTAGGGCGCTGTTTGCTGCTAATTCTTGTACAAATAGATCTAAGGGAGTGAGATTAAGGATTGCTTCCAGCCCTGCGGTTGGAGTGGACCTTGTAGTGGCAGACTCACTTACGTGTTTCACAAACCCCACACAGATGGCAGCACCAATGAATAAGAAGAGAGAGAATTCGTTTGTATTTCATTTTCTTATGTAAAGGTTGCGCACCCTGCAACACACTATTGTGAATTATCACTTTATAAAGAAAAACTAATTGTAATCTGACTGCGCATAGAATTAGTCGGCCACGCGCCATATTTTATAAGTTCTCATTTTCTTGCCATATTAAAATTTAATTGTAATTCAACATAAAGAACATTTTTTTCATTTACAATATTGGTGACCCCGACGTCGCTTTAAGGACTAAGCGATTTAAAATCAAAATTTTTTTGCTCAAATTGTGTGTCGCTGGGTGTGGCAAAATCATAGCTGTTCGTGCAAGCACGATTTTTTTTTCATTGTGCGTCAACCAACGATATTGGGTGTTGCTAAGTGTGTGGCAATTGAAATCCTGCGAAAAAAATCGCTGCGCTACCAGGGTCTAACATCCGCCACGAAAATTTTTTTTTGGCCCAATAAGACACTACTACCACAGCACTCGCCAAGCCACCACCGCCAAGTCGAACAAATTTGCCAGCACCTTCCAAGCCACCACCGCCAAGTCGAACAAAATTTGCCAGCACCATCCAAGCCACCACCGCCAAGTCGAACAAATTTGCCAGCACCATCAAAGCCACAAAAACACCATTAGGACAACACGTTCAAAAATCCGCCAACTAAATTTTCACCTGACAAACCTCCACCGGAACTGATCAAGCCACAACCGCCACGTTGAAATTTGTTTTCCGCCAACATCAGAAGAAGCCACCACGATCCACCACCGCCGCTGTACAATTCTCCATCAACAAAAAGCATTCTGTTTGCAGAACAAAACTTAGCATCACGACTGATGCGTCCAACACGGACATTGGAGCGGTTTTGCAACAGCAAAACGGTGAGTACTGGGAGCCCATAGCATTTTTCAGTAAAAAACTATCTCCCCCGTAGTGCTAATGCATGCTGTTCTCTGTACTTTGGTTAGGGTCTTCAAGTTCGTGGATTTCTCCAGAGCTTGCCACCAGACTAAACTGCCATAAGTCAGAATGGGTCTGACAATGGCGGTATACATCCACATGATTATTTTAGGATTTGGTCCCCAGTTTCTGCCAAGAATTCGATTGCATGAGTAAAGTGCAAACGTGGCTTTCTTATATCTTTCTTGAATGTTTGGACCCCAGTTAAGTTTCTTATCCAAGATCACTCCGAGATATTTCGCTTTATCCGAAATCTTAAGTGGGGTGCCATCAATTTTTGGCACTGCAAAAGGAGGAATTTTCCTTCTGTTTGTGAAAAGTACCATTTCTGTTTTAAGGGGGTTTACTTTGAGACCGCATCTCCTGGTCCAGTTACTGACCTTGGATAATGCGCTTTCTAATTGTTCGCTTACAGTGGTTAGGTATTTACCTGTCGCTAGAAGAGCTAGATCGTCTGCGTAGGCTATAACCTTGACACCGCTGTTATTCAGTTTGATGAGAATCTCATTCATCACCAAAATCCAAAGAAGAGGTGATAAAATACCGCCTTGCGGAGTTCCTCTAGATGCGTACATTTTTATATGTGACCCACCTAATTCTCTATTTATTTGTCTGTTTTTTAACATGCACACGATCCATTTTATGACTGTGTCTTCTATCTTAAGATCAGTGAGTGCTTTTTCTATGTCTAGAAATGCTGCGAGGGTATATTCTTTAACCACAAGTGACTTTTCTATTGTTCTGACTGCACAGTGTAAGGCTGTTTCTACACTTCTACCTTTTGTGTATGCATGCTGAAAGGGTGATATAGTCTCCGGTCTTAAATAACTGCGGATATGTATATCGATTAATCTTTCAAGAGTTTTGAGTGTAAAAGAAGTTAGACTGATAGGTCTGAAATCTTTTGGTTCTGTGTAACTGGATTTACCAGCTTTAGGTATAAAGACAACTTTGACTTCACGCCATGTTTTAGGGACATATCCCAGTTGTAGGCTATTTTGGAATATTGAGATCAGGTATGGAATAATGAATTCACTACTTTTTTGCAGCATCAAGGGGAAGACGCCGTCCAGGCCTGGAGATTTATAAGGAGAGAAGGAGTTGATGGCCCAGATCAACTTTTCTTTCGTAATAATTTCTCTAGGAATTTCACAAAATGAGTGCAAAGAGTTTGTGGAAACATTTTCCAATTCAGAGTTACTACCTGGGAGGTGAGCTTGCACCAGGAGTTTTAAGCTGTCTTGACAAGATTCAGTCCATTGGTTATCAGGCCCTTTTAGGGAGCCTATAGGAGTGATTGTATTGGAGAGGATCTTCCTTAGTCTTGCCGAATGATTTGTACATTCGATAGTACTACAAAAGTTTCTCCAAGAACATCGTTTGGCTCGTTGAGTTTCTGTCTTAAATTTTCTTTGACTGGTTTTGTAGGATTCCCAATCACTTTCAGCTCTAGTGCGTTTAGCACGATTGAAAAGTTTTCTAGTTTCTTTTCTTATGCTACTGAGCTCAACTGTCCACCAGGGTGGTTTGTTGTTTTTCTTCGTCGCGGTAATAAGAGGACAACTTTTGTCCAATGCATCGCGTAGAATTCCTGTGAATTCCTCTGTCAATTTATCTAAGCCATTTGGGTCTAGATTATTATCAGTCCTCAGGGGACTGAGGTTCTTAACTATTTCCCAACTTTTTTCATTGATAACACCTGAAAACTTACCTGAGAATTTTTCTTACTATGTCTGGGGTGCTCGCCGCCCATGGATTCTAGCTTTAAGGGCTTTTAAGCAATAAGATCGCAATTTCTTATTGAAAAACAAACAATAATGTATGTACATCCAAAAGATAAATCGATGACAAAAAAAAGGCAAATACGAAGGAAAAGAATTCAAATGTTATCTAAGAAAAAATGATTCTCTTGAAACCTTTAAAAATCAAAGAATTTGATTTAAAAAGTCATTTTTTATTTTGAACTGCTTGCGCAAGTATTATTTCATTGTTTTTTATTAAAATAAAACAATCTTACTGCCTTAAGGCCCTTATAGCTAGAATCCATGGGCGGCGAGCAGCCCAGACATAGTAAGAAAAATTCTCAGGTAAGTTTTCAGGTGTTATCAATGAAAAAAAGTTGATCAATTCAGGGTTGATCCAATACTGTATCACTTTATTGTATCCTTACTTAAGTCTGAATGTTTAAAAAATAATTGACGAATGGTTAATGTTTCATAAATTAATTTATCACCAAGTCCAGCCACGTAAAAAAAGAAAATAAAGAGGTCTTTTAGAAAAAAGTAGTTTTGGTTTTTTGTTAATTTCTCGAAAATGACAAAATATTTTTGAATCTTGTTTTCAGTTTTTGTTTAAAAATAAAAAAAAGCATCGAATTTTAAAAACTTAACTTGTCATTAAATACATAAAATTTTGAAAAAAATTAGTTTGAAATCTTTTTTGACAATTTTTTTTTTCAAAATTTTGATTTTGAAAATTAAGTTTTCAAAAACTGTGCCATAAAATGGATTTGTTTAAAATTTTTTTAAGAGACTAGGGTTTTTGCTTTACACAAAGGTATAGCACGTTATTGTTTTTAATTTTTTTTTTTCAAAAATAAGTCAATTTTTTTTAAATTGCCCCTACCCGCTAAGCGAAGGGGAATAGACCCCCCCTTCTATACGATTTTTTTTCTTGTATCGACTTAACCTACACGCTCTAGCTTTTTGGCACATTACTCCTGTATAACAAAACACTTCCCTTGACAAAAAAAAAATTATATTTCCATAACTACTCTTTAATTATTACTCCAATTGTATTTTCCATTTGAAAATTTTATGTTCAAAAGCACACCCGCTCACAATCAATCTCAAAACAACACTCACCAAATCACCACATATTACAAAAAAAAAATGCAGTAAATAAACAGCTGACTTTGAACTTGTTTTGTCACACCACACACTTTACCACGTATATTTACCATACGCTTTGCAAAAAAATGTAATTCAAAATTTAGATTTTTAGAAAATCGACTTTTGTCCAGTTTTTCGACCAGAATACTCCTATTAGCGCCGCACTGTTGTCCAAAATGACTTATCTCGTTGCAAAAATCATAACTTTTGAACGGATTGAGTTAGCGGTACAATTTTTTTTTTTATTTGAAGGAAATTTCTAGGGCTGTTATACCAATGAATTTCAATAAAATTATTTCACAGGGTGTTTCGGAATCATCGGCCAAAAACAGATTTTCTTAAAAAACGGAATTTACAGAAAAAACAATTGAAGTTAAACTTTAAAAACTGTCTTTAATTTTGGAAATTTTGGTAAAAACAAAATGATGACCCCCTAAGTGTTTATAGGGTGTTCTAAAATAAAATTCATCACAACAGTGGATGCTAAAATTTGGCAAAGAATTTTTTTTTTTTGCTTTAATCGGTTAATAATAATGGTTTATACATTTTTAAGTGACATATTTTATGTGAAACAGTAAAGGGAAAAAATAAACGGACCAAAAAATTTTAAAAAAAATCAAGTATAATTGAAAACATATGTATAGGTATAAATGTATAAAATAAAAATATATACATAAAATATCTTAAACAATAATTATAAATTTTCAGTAAAAAGTTCACTGCCATCATCATCACTTTTAATATTTAATAGACTAATCAGCTCTGGACAGTAGCTTTTTTTAAGCTCTTTGTGGGATCTGGCGTGTCTTAAAGATGAAACAAGTGGATCTGATGATATGGATAGCATATTAAATAAATCTTCATTTTGTCGTTTCCTTGAAACCTTGCAAGTATTAGAGTATCGATATCGCTTGTAATCTTTATTCCTTGCTTCCTGTGCTTCCTCTGAAAGTTCCCCTATTGGTAGAACTTGATGGCTAATTAGTTCTCCACCGTGGTCCAGAATCTTGTGAAGTGTTGGGGTCAAGATTTTGTGACTATATTTGGATTTTAAAAGATCCGAAGTGCTTTTTGTATACTCCTTAAATTTATCTATATTTATAGATTCCATAGATGATAGTGCATTCAAAATTACTTGCAGTTTCTTCAAAAGTTCTTCGTCTACACGGGTTATAGCTGATGTAACTCCTGGATTTTCGAAAAATCTTCTTGAAGTGTTTCCATCATTTGTATTACCGAATCCTTGTTTTGGGGTATCAATAATTAACCCAAGCTGCTCCCTAAATTCCTTTTGTATCTCCAGTTTTCTTCTTTTTTCGGCTTCCTTCTTGTCGGTGGCCTCGTTTTCTTGGTTAAGTCCATATGCTAGTTTAAGTACAAAGTCCATGCATCTTATTCTAGCGTGTAAAGGCGAAATTCCAAACTCGTAGTTTCTTTCATCTGCTTCAGCTAAATCGTCTGCTTCTTTTTGAAAATTTTTTTGGGTTCTTTTGCAGATTGGACATGATAGTGTAGATTTCGTGCTTGTTAGTTCATTCAAAACTTTTCCATCTATCATAGTCAGAAAGAATTCATGTCGAACCATCACATTTTTTTCTTCATTAAGTGTGATTACAGTTGGTGCTAGATTTTTAATTTGGTTCCTTATATTGCTGACAGTTGTCTGAATAATATCGCTGGACTCCTTGGCGTATTTAAACATTATCGGTCTGCAAAAGTGAACAGATGACGGCCTTGGATTCTTCCAATGTTCGTTTAAATCACCTTTTAGACGAAGTGGAACTAGTGATGCCATAAACATGTTCGCGTCAGATACTACATCACCATCTTCTGAAACTATTCTTTGTTTGTATGCACTTTGCCCAGAAGATCCATCGCATCCCCATTTACTTAACAAATTTAATTGTGTTGGTAGTATTTGTAGTTCCCTGTTGTCTAGGCTGTTTATTATCCTCTTTGCTGTATGGTCCACCAAATCTTGAAGATTCACTTCAACAGAAGTTTCTGTTATTATAAGGTTTGATGGAGTGGCCTCTATCATAGCTTCCATTAACACATTATAACTTGGAAATACGTCAACGTTATGGCTTCGCAATGATTTTCTCATCAATTTGTATTTTTCCTTAGAAAGTCCCATATCCAAGAACAAGGCAAGTGCAGTCGGACCATCATATTTTATTGGATCCCTTTGAGGTGTAGGAATACTCGCTTTAATCCGCTGCACTCTTAATGGGCTAGCACTCAGAACTGCTTTTGTGATGTCCGCTTTTGCCTTATTACTATCCTTGTTATATTTCATACTTAGAGCTATTGACACATTTTCCGTCGAAATATTGCTCGTAGTTTCGAGTAGTTTCCTCCTTTTGGTGTATTCCGAACATGCCTGTAAGGATTTCGAAGGCCTTCCTCTTGATGTACTTGGCACGGGACTGTCTTCAATTTCATCCTCTTGTATAGTAAATGTTCTGTTCAAAAATTCTTCATTTTTAGTGAGAAATCTTTCATTGTGTCTACTACTTTGTATCCATTTTTGCTTAAATATCGCATATAACTTTTGAAGTTTCTTTTTAGTTTCTTCATTAACACTAATTTCTGAGTATTGATTCTGAAACAATTGCACAAATTCTTCAGAATTCGAAGCATTGTGAAAATGTTCCAAAAAGACTTTGTTTAAAATATTCATATTCAAATTTAATTAACACGATCCGGTCTTTAGTCAAACGTTTTGAAAACTAATGAAGTTTATCCATAGTCAGAGTTAATATAACAGTAAAACATGCACATGCACAAGGATTATTTTACAGGTAAAATTTAATCTACCCAAAATACATTACTTATTAGCTCTTTTATTGGGTTAGTGAGAGAACTTACTATTTCTCTCTACCTGTTTTATTGGACCATAAAATAAGGATCTATAATTAAACATATCCTTCAACCCTTAATATAATTAGTAGGTAATAAAAAAATTAATCTCTTACTTTTGGGAAGAACCTAGCTTAAGATTTATAATAGGTAATCCTTTTGGCTTAGTAATAGCAGGAATCTACTTAAATAGGAAAATGAAAGTAGCAGATTATAAAAATTGGTAGATATGGTAAAAAATTTTGCAAAAACTATATCAATTTATATTCGTAATAAAATCCAAAATAATTTTTTTTTTCTTAGCCTTTTAAATTAAAAATTAAAATTTCATCCGTTGCTGGTTTTTACAAGTATCATACAATGTGTGGCTTTTTCGACAACCTTATGAATGACTTTTTTATTCATTATTACTATCATTATAAGAATAAAGTAAGAAAACGTTATGTTTACGACGCATTCTTCGAAAAAAACTGACATCAAAGTCAAAAATTATCACGGACAAGAACAACGGACATCAATCAAAAAATAATATCTGACCAATAACAAAAGATAAAAGAAAATTGTAAACGCAGTTACAATGAATAATATTTCTTCTAAAAATTAAAACCTTAAAATCGTTGTTGGCATTACTATTAACAGAGAACTAAGCGTTTACGTGGGTCAAGGTATGCCAAAGTAAGCGTTTTTTCAAGCCTTTTTTTTTCAAAGTACAAAATCTCGGCAGTGCGCAAGCATGCGCAGCTAAATATTTTTATTTTGGATCAACAATTGGTTGGTACACATACCCTATTCGGCTTAATGGATGGAACCGAATGGATTTTTAACGGTACCTGCCATAAAACCGTTTTTTTTCAAATCCGATATTCTCCGAAACGGCTTATTCGATTTCAACGAAACTTTTTGTGAAGAAGCACTTATATAACTCAAATATAAGCCAAAAATAAAATTTAAAAAAAAATAAATTTTGGATTTTTAAAAAAAGTTTGAAATTTTTTTTTGAAAAATTAAATTTTCGAAAACGGGACATTGTATTTTTTTGAAATTTTGTTTTTAAATGTGGATTAGTGATTTCTACAAAATGGCATACCAATTTTAATTTTAACTTTTTTTTTAAAGAAAATCTGTTTTTGGCCGATGATTCCGAAACACCCTGTGAAATAATTTTATTGAAATTCATTGGTATAACAGCCCTAGAAATTTCCTTCAAATAAAAAAAAAATTGTACCGCTTACTCAATCCGTTCAAAAGTTATGATTTTTGCAACGAGATAAGTCATTTTGGACAACAGTGCGCCGTCGCATTATATGTATTACATTACATCTATAAATATCATACAACGACCTCCAAATGACTTTATTTTTGTTTGTATATGCTATGCAAGTAGAGAAATCATAAAAGTAGTTCTTGCAACGAACTATGCTAAATTAAATTATTCCACAAAAATCTCGAGAAAAGAAAACAAAAAAAAACAACTATTGCTTCGATATACATGGCCACACTTAATGGTTGCTTTGCTAAAACAAATCAATGAAATTAAATAATTCTGTTATTGAGTAACTCTATGCACCTTTTGTTTAGGTAGTTTTAGCAATTTTATAATTCAGTGTCATAATATTACATCAAAATACAAATGATTCAGTAACTTACCGACGAGAATAAAAATTAGTTGTATGATGCATTGAAAATTCATTTTAACTAAATTATAAATAATAAATGTGCCACAGCATGTAAAGTGCACTTGTTTACAAAATTTCACGAAGTATTTAAATTGTATTGGTTGTGAATTGTAATAAGGAAATTGTTTTTTTTATCGAAATGATTTTTTTTAATTAAACAAAAATAATTACTATGTATATCAAAAGTAGAAAACAAAAAATTAGTTTTTACACGACCGACAGCACACATGAAAAAATTAAAGTTGGTACAAAGCTCTTGTATTGAAGAAAGTTGTCCAAAGACTAATTCTTAATGCAAGATACATTTTTCATATACAAGACTACAAAGAAACAAAGTATTGATGAAATCATTTAACAGAATAATGAATATATATATTTTTCACACGAATCAACAGAACAAGAAGTACCTATGATAATTGTTAAGAGCTTTTAACTCTTTAATTTAAGAAAGTTGTCCCAAGTCTAACTCTTGATATAAGATACATTTAACTTGTATAAGAACTACAAAGCAACATTCGTTTAATAGACAGTATTTTGTAATCGAAACAAAATTTATGCAACTAAAACTAAGAAACCAGTTATTACTCCAGTCAAAGCGTAGGAAAAAAGGGCCTAACCTTGCGCACAGAGGCACTGTCAGTTTTTATTTCATGGATCGATAGGGGTATATTTGAAAGGCTTAAGCCCAATTTCTCACCACCTGATCATTCTTTTTAGCGGAGTTATTCACAAAAATGCATTTTTTGAGATATTTTACTTCTAAGCTAATATCTTTGCTCCAGTTTGTCGTAGACCAAAAACTAAACATTCATTCTCTTCCTTATAATATTTTCTATTGTTGTATGTAATTTCATTGTATTGAAGTGAGTTACTACAAAATGGCAGCCAGTTAAAGTCAAATTTTAGTTTTTAAAAAACACATTTTCGTTTTTATTTCGAAAAAAGCTTATATTATGGTTAAAATTTCTCTAACCTATTTTGTAGCCCTCTTAATTTCCTGAATTGTACAGAAAAAATCAACTCTTTATCACCAAAGTTGACCGAGCAATTGATAAATGAACGCACGAAAAACCGGTGCGTAACCACCCAAAAATATCGTTTTTTGGGAATAACTCAGCTTCAGAATGTCCTACGGCAAAAAATAAAGCAATTAATTGTTCGTGCACATTATTTTTGTTGAAACAAATAAAAAATAAGTAATATTAAGTCAAAGTCGTTTTTTTTGTTTAGCAAACTCTTGCCTTATTATTTTGCAAACGGTGAAAGTATTGGCTAACAAAATAATATACTGTTGTAGTCCTTTAAATTATCTACACCCAGAGAAAAACCGCATAGTAATTTTTAATATGTTCTTTGAATCAATTGTGAAAAATATATTCATTAATTTTCTAAAAATCGTCCTATGCTTAAGTTACAGTTTGTCACATGAATCTTTATAAGTGAGATGGCACAGTGGTAAAGCACAAGCTTGTCAACCCAGGTATAGCAGGTTCGATCTCCAGCGGATGCCAGTTTTACTTTTTTTTATTTTTTTTAATGTGTGAACAACTTAGATTTAAAGTGTGCTACTTTGATTCAATCATTTTCCACTTAAGGCTAAAAATTTAGTGATTTTTTTGACTCAGTGTCCTATTAAAAAAAAAAAAAAATTAGCTCTCGACGACCCACACGACCCGAGAAATTAAAAAAAGTTTCAAATGACCAACGAAAAACATGATACAAATCCTCTTATAACAAGAAACAATGAAAACAACCCCTGTCACTGAGAACTATTATTCGACTTATAAACAAGGGATATTTTTAACAGTTTCTTACGGAATGATGCTTTCTTAAAATTATAATAACTCGGCTCCCGTGGGTCGTACACAGAGAAAAATATGACCCGCTAAAAACTAACAGATTGCCATATTGTTTTATCGTCCATACATTTCATAAGGAAATCTTATTAAAATCAACGATTAATAAGGTTTTTTTTAAGGAGATTTCTTATTATTTTTATAGAGAAAATCTTATTAAAATTTGACTGAAAAGTTGATTTTTTTTGCATCTTAGCACTAGAACAAAAATCGCGATCAATATTTTCATGGCTGGTTGGTTCAGGTATCAGGTGATAAGGTGGGCGACTAATGATTTGAAGTCTCCAGTTCGATTCCCAGCCTGGTCATCGTTTTTTTATTATTTTGCAGATTTTAAAACAATAAGGAAAACCCGATTGTTTTAATAAGGTTTCCTTCTTGGATGAAAACCATAGAGAAATCTTATTGTTTTTGTTCTATTTTATGTGGTCTATTTTTCTCTGTGTAGAAAGCTAATTTTTTTTTGGGTTTAAGCCTTTCAAATATACCCCTATCGATCCATGAAATAAAAACTGACAGTGCCTCTGTGCGAATTATATTTATCCGTCGGAAATGAAAAGGTTAATTCAAAAAAATATATTTTAAAACGTTAACTTTATTTTCTTTCTTTACAAATAAAATTTTTATAGTTTTCACATTCATAGTACTCTCCAACTACTCTGCAACTACTGGCAAACTCCTCCATGTTGAATCTATTTATATCGTTATCCTGATGAGTTGGTTTTCTTGTCCTCAGGGTTTATGGTAGTGTTGGTTAATTACTTTTTGTATCTTTATCTTATTTTGTTATTTGGTTGATCATAAAATATGGTAGTGTTGGTTAATTACTTTTTGTATCTTTATCTTATTTTGTTATTTGGTTGATCATAAAATATCTGTTATGTATTTTATCTTGTTTTGTTATTATTATCTTGATTGGTTGATCATAAAATATCTGTTATGTATTTTATCTTGTTACCTGCGGTAATCTTTATTAAGATGTTTGTAGATCATTAGCGATCTTATTTATTTTATTATTTCCTCTTATTTCCTGCTTGAGGTACAGTTGAGTGTTTATAACTCCCCCCATCGCTCAAAATGAATCGCCCCGATTCATCAATATGTTTCTGAAGCAAGGCAAGTCCTTTTTCTAATGTCATCTCTTGTTGTGGAGCCGTTGATTCGATTATATGTTGCATCGGTATATTGTTGTTGATTTTGATTTCTTTTTTCTTAAAAAATAAGGTTAATATAATAATAATTACAATAATTATACTTATAGTACTTATTCCAATAACTGACTTGGATTTTGTTATATTTAAGTAACTTAATGTGTCAATATTCTCAAATTTAAATTTTAGCTCAGTATTTGGGTCTAATATGTATGACTCAACAACATAGTCATTTATGCATAAACAAAAAATACCAAGACTGGAAACTCGGCGGTCAACTGACGTTTGCCTACAAGCTGCGAGGTGTGGTGAATGTCGTGAACCTATCGTTGTGTTCGTGTTCGATGTGTGGTGAATGTCGTGAATCTATAAATGTGTGCGTGTAAACGTCATTTACCAACGTGGTGGCTTTCACATATATTCACAGACAACACTGTACACAAAAGGGTTGTGGGGGGAAAGACGTACGAAAGTTTCCAGTCTTGGTATTTTTTGTTTATGCATTTATGGCATGTGTTTTTATATAGCTAACTATTTTTTGAGTAGGGTTTGTATAGTTTTTATTATCTATATTAACAGTTTCGTTAAATGTTATTAAATAAATACCATTAATTTTATCATTATTTACAGTGTGATTATTTTTTAATAAAATTGCTCCATCTTTTATAATTTCAAATTCTTTTTGAATTTCATTTGTTTTATTGCATTTGGTAGGAATTTTATTTAATAAATCTGAAAGACATGATTTTTCATAATTTATTTTGCAAAAATATAAATTTATTTCTTGTTTACAATCCTTAATATTGTAAAATGATTCATTGCATTTTGCTATATTCTTATCAATTATTATTTTTTCTTTATTTTATTCGATTGCTCTGGTTTCAAATATTTTACAATTTTTATAAATGATTGGGTATTTTATTAATATTATTATGACATCTTTAGTTTGAACAATCTTAAAATCACTAACATCTAAAAGATCGGATATTGACATAGTTCCATGTTCATTATTTGTTATTTTTTGAATATCTTTTTTATTTAATATGATTGGATTTAAAACTTTAGCTTCTAGTTTTTAATGTATTTTTTTCAGTATTTAAAACTTTAGCAATTTCTTGGATAGCTTGAAAGATCTGTGAATTTGTAGTTGCTTGTTTATTATTATTATAAATTAATTCATTTAATTTGTTTTCTACTAGTAAATGATCATCATGGTCAGGTACTCCTGATATCCAACTAAGTATTGTTCCTATAGTATTGATTGCTCTTTTGAACCTGGTAATTCTAACTTCATCTATTAGTGTCCTCATTAAGGTTATTTCTGACATTATTTCTGCGTTTTCGTCTAAATTTAAGGTGGTAAAATCATACTTTAAGTTTTCTACATTTGATTCTTTTTGTAGTATGGATTTAGTACCTATAGGAAATTTTATTGGGTTCCGATCGTATTTGTTTTCGTTGCAAACAACACAGGTATTTGTATATGAAGAAATTTGTTTCTTCATGTTTGGACAGTAGTATATTGCCTTTATTTGATTATGATTTTCAAGAGTTCCTCTGGGTGCTCTTTTGTGTGTATCAGTGATTATGTTCAACTGGTCTTCTTTGTTCGGTATATCCTGTGCATATATTTTAGATCGTACAAATTTATTACTGAATGTTTCGAGAAGTTTACTTTTAACTTCGTATAGATCTTCATCTGAAGCATAGATACATACTGTACCGTGTACCTGGAACTATATATTTTTTACCGACTTCCAAAAAGGAGGAGGTATTCAATTCGTCTGTATTTTTTTTTTTTTTTTTTTTTTTTTTTTTTATGTTTGTTACCGCATAACTTTGGACTGAGTGAACCAATTTTGATAATTCTTTTTGTATTGGAAAGCTGGTGGCTGCAGTGTGGTCCCATTTCAATTTCGTTAATTTTAAACCAAAGGAACTATTTTAAAAACCATAAAACCCAGTTTTGATCCATGGAAGTCGGTTTTGTTTTTTGCTAAAAATGATTATTTAAATAGAGTGATGTCCTGATCAGTGTTTGTATTTGTATACCTCTTCAATGTCTCAATATTTTCTGAACTTATATTGCCTTTATTTAATATTATCTGTTGCTTAAAAATTAACAGGCAAGGATGTCGTCTCTATTTGTATGTTATCACTGCTTTCAGCGGAATGAATAGTTTGACTTGAATTTGTTATTATATTTAGGTTTTGTCGGCTTGGTGCATCCGCGACAATGTTATCTGTCATTATAACTTTATTTATTATTAATTTCAATTTTTCCGTATAGAATTCTATTAACGTTTTTCTACCCTGTTTTATCTTACTTAATTCATGATTAAAAAAATTGTATTGGTTTTTTATCCGCGTAGGCGAAGTCTAATCTACTTAAAATTGCATCAAAGTTAAGTACCGTACCATGACTGGTAAGAATTGAATTCGCATGACCAACAATTTTGTTTCTCATTATGCTTAAAGCAGCAAAATATCGTCTACTACCAGGAGTGTAGAGACTCATACTATTTTGACAAGCTTCTCGCCAACTCACATATCCCTCATTGCTACCTTCGAAAGTTGGTAAACTTTTAATAATGTCAAGACTTTCATTGTCTAGTATTTGTGGGTCTATCGTTTGTTTTTTATAGTCTGTTACATGATTTGGAATTTTCTAATTTTTTTGTTAATTCATCTATTTGATTCTGCTGTTGAGCAGTAGCCTGTTCAATAGCTAATTCAATTATATGTTTTATATCTATAGTTGTTGTAGTCATTTTAACAATTTTAGTTTCACTTCTTAAAAATAATTTCTTACGATAATTTTCCGATAATTTTCTCTGCTTCTTAGAATGCTTTGCTGGTTTCTTCCTTTTAGTTCACAAAACTACTGGCAAACTCCTCCGTGTTGAATCTATTTATATCGTTATCCTGATGAGTTGGTTTTCTTGTCCTCAGGGTTTATGGTAGTGTTGGTTAATTACTTTTTGTATCTTTATCTTATTTTGTTATTTGGTTGATCATAAAATATGGTAGTGTTGGTTAATTACTTTTTGTATCTTTATCTTATTTTGTTATTTGGTTGATCATAAAATATGGTAGTGTTGGTTAATTACTTTTTGTATCTTTATCTTATTTTGTTATTTGGTTGATCATAAAATATCTGTTATGTATTTTATCTTGTTTTGTTATTATTATCTTGATTGGTTGATCATAAAATATCTGTTATGTATTTTATCTTGTTACCTGCGGTAATCTTTATTAGGATGTTTGTAGATCATTAGCGATCTTATTAATTTTATTATTTCCTCTTATTTCCTGCTTGAGGTACAGTTGAGTGTTTATAACTTGCGCAAGGTCAAATGACGCTTAAACTGGAGTATATAGCGATCTGTTAAATCTAACAAACGGCAGATTTCAATTTCTTGAGTTTTTCGTTGGTCATATCAATAGAACAGTTAAAAATTAAAACATTTTTAATCAACTGATTAAAAAAAATGAGCATAAAGCATTACCATTACCATTATTGTACTTTCAATTCCCCCTTTCATGGCATATAGTATTTGTTTGAAAGGAAAAGTAATGTTCTATGATTACCTACAGTGTTTTACGGATATTAGATACATTCATTTCATACCTACACTCAAAAAAGTCTCGATTGTAAATCAAGTCTGACACCACCTGCTGAATTGTTTCGTTATGAACTTACTCAGTAAGAATATTTTCATGGTTTCTTTTCTTCGTAGTATAAGAGCACCCAGCAAATTACATATTATGTTGTATAATCAAAATGTAAATAGTTGAGGTACCATTGAATAATTCCAAATAGAAAGAGACACTCAACAACAATTATTGCAAACTGCATTTCCGCTTTCTTTTCCCACCAGAAAAATCATTAGAGAAATTATTAAAAACTAATTAAAAGGATCAATATTTTCTGTTTCAGCGTGTGCAAAAACAGTGAAGAGACAAACCAAGGTCATGAAAAAAGTTTGAAAGGAATAATTTTGTCACAAACAACTTTTGAAGAAAGTTAAGAAAAAGAATAAAATTGAGATTTTCTGGTTTGGATTTATTTTTTTTTTATTGTTTTCTGTGCAGAGATTTAGTTTATTCGACATCGATCATTGTATATAAATAAGCAAGAAAATGTATGAAAAAAAAATACCCCTCTAGAAAAGAATGGGAACAAAACAAAAGAGAATAAAATACAGATTTTTTTTTTACTCCTCCCTTATTCTGCACACAGCATTTGACAAAAAACTGCAAGAAAAACTGGTTCAGACAAGGAACACAAAATCTTGAGTGGTAATAGTACTATGGAATTTATATACAATGCATCAATGCGAGTGAGTGAGATTAGTTACTTTACGCCGAAAATAATTTAAGCTGGTAAAAGTTGGTGAGTCGACACATGGCATGAAATGTTAGATTACACGCCTCACCCCTCACGTTACAAATTGGTGTTAAAATTTATTTTTTCAATCAAGGATTGAATTATGAATCTTAGTCTTACTTTTAACTCTAACTAGGACCTTTTTATTTTAATTTTTAGATGCAATTAAAAGAAAGAATCTTGCATTTCTCTTTTTTATAGGAATATGCAGTCGCGTCCCTTTGGAAACGAAAAAACACAGTAGGTACAGTTTGTTACTTTTTAATTTTACATTTTTTTTTACATTTTTTTTTTTAAGACAATTTAGTATTCGTTAATTTGGGCAAATAAAGGAATGGATCGGGCAGTATTATTTCCAAATTAACTCTTCTTACCAGAAGTCGAGTTATTTCTTGTACGATTGGGATATTAGGTTCTTGTGCAGAGTTATAGTATTGTTACAAAATCTCGACGTTGCCAAGATAGAGGTTGGAGATCAAGAAGAAAGTCATCCCTGTCGCAACCTCCTTTTATTTGTTTCGAAACTCTCCACACACAATTTCCCCTTTAAACGCTAGTCGTCTCTATCCTTACATCTCTTTCTTACATTAAATTCATTTGACAACTTGTCATGGCGACATTTCTTAACAACGTGGTTGCTGTCCAGAAATCAAGATTTGTTTGATTATAATTGTTTTTAGAAACAGAATTCTTCTTTTTCGTAACAAAGTCCCCTCTTCAAGACTCAAAGTTCCAACTGAGTCATAGTAAGCTCCACATACCGCGCCAGAAGATTCAAATGCACCACCTTCAGCTTGCGAGTTCCGGGAATTCGTATCTGGTAGACTAGATCCGAAAGACACTTCACCTTCACCGGTCCCTCCCAGTCGCTTAGCTCAAAAACCAACTCGTCGTTTCAGGTTGTAGAACCACACTTTTTCTTCAGCTGGATTTCATTGGGTCTACTATTAATTGTAGGTAGGCTTGGACAACTTGATGGACATTCTGAAGCCTCCTTCGAACTTCTGATACATACTTGGGAATTGTTATTGCTTCCTCCGGTGGGGTGCTTCGTAATAAGTCGATGGGTAATTTGAGCTCGCGACCGAACATTACTAGGGCTGCGCTGGAGAGAAGTTTGTCGACTCGTGATCTGCCGTGCGATAAGCCAGAAGTGCCGGTTGTAGGTGTTTGTCCCACTCAGTTTCTTGTCGACAGGTGAACTTGGCTAAGTAATCGAAGAGCACAACGAAGCATTCGGGCCATTTCGTAAAATTGTCCATTACTACTATGATGAATCGGTTTCCATTGTACGTGGTAAAGGGCCCAGAACATCCACAGCAATTCTTTCGAAGGGAGCACCTGTGATGCTAGCTTGAAGTCTGCCACGAGTCCTGGTGGAAGGACCTTTTCGAGCGGTGCATTGGTGACAGCTTAGGCACCAGACTTTGACATCTGTGGTGCGACCTATCCAAAAATATCTTCTTTAAAGCGTACCCAGTGTCTTTTTATGTCCAAAATGGCCCCCGCAGGAACTGTTGTGTTGGGACGCCAGTACGTCTGGAACAAAACTTTTGGGCACGACTTCTAGGAAACTGTCTCTTCCCAAATCTTCTTTGAAGACCTTCGAAACGAATCACAGTAAGTTGATTCAGTTCAAAGTATGGAAAAAATTCAAAACAGCCTAATTTTTATGATCTTTTCTTGTACCGTTATTTTTTAGTCTCATGGCAAGTAAATAGTGTATAAAAACATTTTTATTTCGGTTATAAGTTTTTGTAACATAAGTACACTAAGGATTGTTATTTTTATAACTCAAAAAGTGCGTTTTTCATACAAATTGTGTGTAAAATGGCTTGAAACAAACAGTGATAGCCTGCAGGGAAGCGGGTGGACGCGGATGAATGATACCTTTTTGGAAAGGTCGTATTTCTCACTTTATAAACAATGAATGCACGTGAATCAAAAATGATGCGGAAGTTTGAAAATAAAGCGTTACTTTACCAATTATTAAAACGATCGAAGGCTTTCGAGTGCAAAAAAAAAACAATAAAATATATTAACCTTACTGTTCTAAAGAGTATCCAATTAAAAACCGGTTTATTTGGAGCAATTTAACTCCGCGGTGCAGCGCTTCTTAGATCATCACTAAATGGCCTGCTTTGACATGTTACCTATAAGAGGTTGTATAGCTTGCTGTAGGTGCATTTTACAAAAAAAAATGTACAGTTCATACAGTTAGAAGTCTGGCTATATTTTTGCATTTTTCAAAACCCGTTTTAGAAGATCATACATTTTGACTTTTTTCCACTGGTCGCCGCACTGTGCGACTTCGTTAACAAGATTAGTTGCCAGAACAAACTCCAGTATACTTTGACGGTTGAGTTTTCTCCGACAATGCTTTGCTTTGATGGACGATTACCTGTTTCTAACCACGTACTTACCTTCGCTAAAGTAGAATCTTTTCGCTGTCTTTCTTCCATCGTCAACGGCAC
The DNA here is from genome assembly GCF_945859705.1 of Episyrphus balteatus. Classification (NCBI taxonomy): domain Eukaryota; kingdom Metazoa; phylum Arthropoda; class Insecta; order Diptera; family Syrphidae; genus Episyrphus; species Episyrphus balteatus. The sequence goes on along the minus strand of NC_079134.1, from coordinate 74,972,651 downwards.
TGTCTGAAGAGTAAGAACTTAGGCGTTTAGTTTTTCCTTTTCTTCTGCACGAGAGCACACCTTACAACTGCCGCAGGGTCTTCTCGAAAGGCTATCGGCATTGCCATGTTTAGCTCCAGGTCGGTGGAGGAAGTCATACTGCTGGATTCTTTCGATCCATCTACCCATCGGCCGTTCTGGTGTTTTGAAATTGTGTAGCCATCTAAGTGAAGCATGGTCTGTCTCCAATAAGAAACGCCTTCCGAATAAATAATGATGGAATCTTTTTGAAGCTAGAATTACTGCCAGGAGCTCCCTCCGAGTGACGCAGTAATTACGTTCATTTCGGTTTAGCGTCTTGCTTAAATATTCTAGAACTACTTCCGACTCACCCTGTTTTTGGCTCAATACTGCACAAACAACGTTTGAAGCATCCGTATCCAGGACGAAAGTTCCTTCTTCAATCGGGAAGCCTTATATGGGGGCAGTAGTAAGAGTTGTTTTTAGTTTCTTTAAAGATTCGTCACAAGGAGGGCTCTATTGAAAACGACGCGACGTCTATCTTCAGTTATCTCGAATAATGGCTTTGCGATATTCGAGAAGCCTCCTATAAATTTCCTGTAATAGGAACAGAGACCAAGAAAACTTTTGACTTGCCTTTAGTTTTTGAGATTGGCCACTGTAGGACAGCTTCCACTTTGTCGGAATCCGTAATCAACCCAGATTCGGACACTATATGACCTAAGAACTTAACGCTTTTTTTTTAAATGGAACTCCTCCTTTAATCTTATAAAAATGTCTTCAAGCTTAGCCAGATGTTCTTCAAATCCATTTGAATGGCAAATTATGTCATCTAAATACACAGGAAAGCCCTTGAACACGCGGTCCATTAGCCTTTCGAAGGTAGCAACAGCGTTGCTTAACCCGAATGGCATGACAAGGAATTGCCATAGGCCGGTGCCGCTGGTAAATGCTGTTTTTTCCTTGTTCGGCGTTCATCTTTACCTGCCAATAACCGCTTTGCAGATCCATAGTGGAAAACCAAGATGATCCTCCAACGGATGTAAGCAGGTCTTCCATCAAGGGCAACGGATATGAGTCTTTCTTTGTGACTTCATTTAAGCGCCTGTTGTCCACGCAAAACCTGGTGGAACCATCTTTTTTGCCCACCAAAACTACTGGGGCTGCCTAAGGGCTGTTTGAAGGTTCGATTACACCTCTTTCTAGCATGTTTTTTTTAGAAACTCGTCCATTTTTTTTTGCTTGGCTATCGGAAAACTCCTTGCCCTTAGCTTAATTGGTTTCGCATCACCTGTACTTAGGGTTGCCAACCGTACTCTAAAAAAGAGTATTGTATTCTATTTCAAGTATGTGTACTCTATAATCCATAACTCTGATAGAGTACGTCAAAATACTCTTTTTTTGCTTAAAGCTAAGTGTACCACCTCATAAACATCTTAACATTTACAAATTGGTGGATAACTTTCATATTTCTAAAGATAATTGAATGAAAAAGAAAACACTAGGCTTAAATATTCGACCTTATAATTTCTAAATTTGAACGATTGTAATTTAGAGAGTACAAAACATTATAATTTTGTTCGTTGTTTTAGTATTAAATTTAATTTGTTTTTTTTAAATTCTATTTTGGAATAAAATTGAATCAAAGGAAGGAGTAAGCTTTTTTCAAAAACTTAAGCTTTGTTTTTTTTTTTTTATAGAAAAATATGAATCGCAACTGATGCTATTTTTCTTGATCTTGCACACAGTGAGTCAGAACAAGTTTAAGGTTGACCTAAAATGACGACAAAAACTAAAGATGAGGCTTTGTTCCTGAAGGCCTCAGCAATCATAATCCGTTTTTACCAAAGTCGGATTAGCTTCCTTTTTCGAGATACCCCCGTAAACGTGTTTTTTTCGAGAAAAATTCATATCAACGTAAGGCTCGAGTACGATAACTTAGGCGCCGAGAATTGAAGACGGTTTTTAGTAGAGGTATTCAATACAATAATTTTTGGTTTTGGGAGGGAGGGTCTATGTCTCCCCCTTTAGGCGGGAGGGGCAGTTTTCCAAAAAATCAAACAAAAAATTATTAAAAAACAATGGCAACACTTACAGTTAGGAATGATACCTTTTTCAAAAGCTAGAATTGTACACTTAATTATAGTTTTTAAACCAAGTTATTTTAAACAGTTGTTTTCGAAATAATCGATTTCAAAGTCAACAATTGTGAAAAAGAAGTTTAAAAAAAATACATTGAATACTATTTTTGTCAAGACTTTGGGTTTCATTACGGGATAAATTGATAAAACAAACTACCTCAATAAATTCCTTATCAAATACTGGAAACCATATGTTTCTATGCTTTCTAGTTTTTGAGAAAATTGGAAAATAGGAAAACTACTTTCTTTATCTTATTTTTATTTTCTTGGCTATTTTGCTTTGCCATTATCACTTTCTTAATCTACTTTGATTCCATGAATTTGTTTTATTTCCATTTAAAATTGGATCTTAAAAATCAAATTTTTTAGTACCAGTGTGGTACCAGAACCCTCATTAGTGAGCCTGATAAAGAAAGTAGTTTTCCTATTTTTAAATTTTCTCAAAAACTAGAAGGCATAGAAACATATGGTTTTCAGTATTTGATAAGGAATTTATTGAGGTAGTTTACTTTATCAATTTATCCCGTAATGAAACCCAAAGTCTTGGCAAAATAGTATTCAATGTATTTTTTTTAAACTTCTTTTTCACAATTGTTAATTTTGAAATCGATTATTTCGAAAACAACTGTTTAAAATAACTTGGTTTAAAAACTATAGTTAAGTGTACAATTCTAGCTTTTGAAAAAGGTATCATTCCTAACTGTAAGTGTTGCCATTGTTTTTTAATAATTTTTTGTTTGATTTTTTAGAAAACTGCCCCTCCCGCCTAAAGGGGGAGACATAGACCCTCCCTCTCAAAACCAAAAATGATTGCATTGAATATCTCTACTAAAAACCGTTTTCAATTCTCGGCGCCTAAGTTATCGTACTCGAGCCTTGCGCTGATATGAATTTTTCTCGTAAAAAACACGTTTACGGGGGTATCTCGAAAAAAAAGAAGCTAATCCGATTTTGGTAAAAACGGATTATTATTGCAGGAACAAAGCCTCATCTTTAGTTTTTGTCGTCATTTTAGGTCAACCTTAAACATGTTCAGGCTCACTGTGTGCAGTGTTTGAACTGTTGTAACTTTTGCTATTATCAATATAATTCATCGAAATGAAAAAATATAACATATAAAATATAATATTAATACCTACATTTTTTTTACAAAAAAAATGTTTTAAATATTAATAAAAGATAAATGTTTAAAAAAGATTGTTTTTTGCTTTTTCAGAAATATTAGTTTAGTACAGGAAAGATAGACTTTTTCGTGGAACGAAATACAGGACGGCTGATTTTTTCAAATCTGAGAGAAGGGTACTAGAAAAGCTTAACTCCTGGTTTTCGAAACGCCAACCCCCTGGTGAAATCCACCATTTTGAAAAACGCGAATTGGTCTATATCTACTTAACTACTGGCTTGACCGAATAAGTTACTTAACCAAAGTTGTAGTTAATATAATTAACTTTTCTTGTGCATTCACTGTTTTTCAGCGAGGACAACAATTTTTAGGTCATGTCGTTTTATTTTTTATTTTTTCGGTTTTTTAATTTTTCTTAGTCACTGTGATAGTTACATAATTTTTTATCATCACTAAAGTTGTAAAGCATCAGATTTCCATTAATTTGGTATACTTTTGAAGATTATATGACTTTTCAAACCAAAGATACCGAACTTTAAAGAGTAATCCCTCTCAATATCTTCAAACACTATACTAAAAATATGTTTTTCCATAAGGTATGAAGAGAAGGCTTTATCGTGTACGTTATGTAAAAACAAGACAAATTTGATATGAGTGGGAGTGTGTTTCCCATTATTAAGGTGGGTCGGGCAATTTCCTCTAAATATTAATTTAATATTAAAAGAACAAAAAATAATGTTAAAACTTACAATAATGTGGCATAAATATTTTGTTTTAAGTCAAACATCCAACTTTTATTTATGAAAATCGCTATGAAAAATGTATGAAAATCGCTATTTCGCGAATCTTCAAGGACGTCTGGCAAGGGTAAAGCCGTGAATAAAACGTCTGGGACCGAACTAAGTGGTTATATACTCGACACAAAAATCGGAAAAAATGCATTTTACAACTCCCCATAAACCATAGAATGCCGTGAAATAAACCTGCCAGACTTTCGAATTCTTCATCAGGACGCTATTACCTACACATACATATGACCCATTTTCGGTTATCCAAAAATTCCCAAATCTGCTCTGGGCTCTTAGACTATTAAAGCTTTAAGCTTCTTACTTCTTTTTATTTCGATGCATTATATTGGTAACTGCAAAAATTGTGATCTATATACTATCTGTTCTTGCAACTTCAGGATTCACTGAGAGAGTATTTTGGGTCATGAATATGAAGTGGTGAGATGAGAGGAATAAGGCTTCATTGAAATTGATCAAAACTGAGCTCTTAATTTACATGAATTTTGAATTTGAACGTTTATGTACTCTTTTTTTTTGTCTCTGAAATCAAATATACTCTATTGTCTATTCCTTCTTAAAAAAGTTGGCAGCCCTACCTATACTGATGGTATGCTGTGTCAAATTTATCCGTCCGAAGTCTGCTGGTCCCACTGAAAATACAGAAGAATATTTTTGAAGTAAATTTCTGAATTCTCGTTCTTGTTTCTCTGTAAGGCCATCTATTGTATTTAGGTTGTTCTCATCTTTTAGGGGGATCCCACAAATTTCAGCTTTTTCCATCTTACCGACTATTTTATTTCTTGGAATGGTGATGTCTTTTTAAGAAGTATTGACCACCCTCCCATGGTTTTACCTTGGCGTGGTGGGGGGGCTTGGTACTCCAGCAACCCAGCTGTAGGACCAAACAAACCAAGAAAACCAACACAACACAAAAAAATGAAAAGTTATGGAAAAGTTATCGAAGAAGACAAAAATCGAGTGGGGATATTCACTCAAGTGTCGGCAGAGGCCACGGCTGCCGGCGAGGGCTTAGTTTTGAGTAAAACCAAGTCGCCAGTGACAACAAACAAAAACAACAAGGAACTAATGACGCTCCATCCTATAGCAGGCCTACTGCCGGTGGGGTTGATGAGGTATTTTCTGAATATCTCATGAACCTTACCAACTCTGAGGACGAAACTGTGAGAACTGGGGGGCAGAGATGTCTTCGGATAAGGAGAATCGTATTCTCAATGACGTCGACTTTCAATCCCTGCCCAGTTCAGACAGCTCGGACGCAGATGTCACAGTGGCGGAAAATCCTGCGAAAGGCATGGACATAGACAACCCACAAGACAAAACTTTGGCCAAAACCCTGTCCTTGACAGGAACCAAAGTTACGTCGACTCCGGACAAAAGGAAAAGTGAACCTACCAAAGTCTGTGACCTACTCAAAGGTTTTGAGAAACACCGGACATGAACAGCGATGCTCAAAAGAGGCTGAATCGACTCATGAAGGAAAGGTGCATCCAAGCAAACAGAATAAGGTGGGAGATCTAACTCCAGATCTCAAAAAGATCGAAAATGCGAGGAGAGTCGTACGAAGATATGGCAATGGGGACCCGAAGAAACTGTGTCTAAGAGATTCGAAACGACTAAGCTGGGCCCGTAAACTTTTTGCGAAGTCTGATCCAAACAACGTAGCTCCAACCGACACAAAAGTAAGAAATGATAACAAAAAAGTTCATCAGCGTAGTACCAGTTAACGGTCCCAAACACTCGATGCTGGCGACAGCAGTCGCCAAAAGAGAGGCAGGCAAAGCGACACGTCGTCCCCAAAAACATCTGCCCCCAAGAAATATAAGTCTGCAGACAGTGCACAAACGCCAGAGAACATTCAGATGGCAGTTATAAATGCAGGGAGCCTAGAAGGAAAACTAACCAATGAACAGTGGTCTCAAGTGGAGGTTAAACTTCTCGAATTCGTTAACGAAGAGATACTTGCCTCCACAGGTTTTGTTCCATCCTTCGGGCCATTATCGACAATCAAGGGCTTTAAGGTTCTTGCCTGTTGCGGTGAACCCACTCTGAACTGGCTCAAAGATAAAGTAGGCTGCATGGAGGGGTTTTTGGAAGGAGTAACGCTTAGTGTTGCTCTTAAAGATGACCTTCCCACCAGACCCAAAGTCCGTATTAACATACCGGGCCCCAATATCGACGAGAACACCCTTGAAAGGTACCTAAGAGCACAAAACCCAAGCCTCCCCATTGCAGATTGGAAGGTCATGCAAATGGAGGCACCTACGAAAACAGGTCGGGAAGCAATAATTATGTTCAACCATGAAACCATGGCTATGCTACCATCACTAGACTTCCTTCTAAGATTTGGCATAAATGCGGTAACGGCAGCCAACAAACAATAATTAAACAACAAACAATAATTCAAAACAAAACTATGAAAGTGTTGCAACTCAATCTGCAACACAGCAAGTTGTAAGCTGCCACCCTAACCTCATTTCTGTCAAACAATAGCATCGGCATTGCCCTATTACAAGAGCCGTGGATGAATAGCGGTAATAAAATCCAAAGATTTCACTATTTATAGTAAAAAAGGGCCTACTGAAGGTAACCATCGTACATGTATAGTAGCGAAAAAAATCTTAAATCTTTTCCTTCTATCCCCTCATTGTAGCGCAGATATGACGACGGTCAAATGTGAAAGAGAAGGGGCTCAGTTCTGATCATAACATCCGTCTACCTCTACATGCCAGGTGATGCACCGGGCCCTCCACCATCAATAGCGTTTACGGAGTTGGTAGCAGAAGTCGGTAAGAAAGGTTTGGATTTTCTGGCAGGCTGTGATGCTAACGCCCACCATCACACAAGAGGTGAGTCACTTTTTGAATTTATTATTAAAAACAATATGGTGATACACAATAGAATTAATGAACCTACCTTCATTACAAAAAATAGAAGTACTTGATGTGACACTATCCAGGAACTCTAACTCTATTGAGATAAGTAACTGGAAAGTGTCCAGTAATGTTACATTCTCAGACCATAGAATGTTAACATTCCAAATAAGGAATGATGCTGTAAGTCCAAAACCTCTAAGAAATCCTAGAAAAACTAATTGGGAAGCCTATAATAATAAAATTAAGGCCTCATCGTTGGGCCAATATGTAAGTCAACCTTTGTTAAACAGCTCAGTCATAGAAAAACTTGTAAATGATCTTACATCAGACATAATCAATGTGTACGAAAGCTCTTGCCCCTTACCCAAAGCTAAATAAAGCTCAACCCCGTATTGTGATCAAACGAGCTTTCCGTTTTAAAGCAAAATTCTAGGAGGCTCTACAACAGAGCTAAAAACAGCAACAACCCAGCTGGGATCTCTGCAAAATCAGCAAAAATGCATATAAAAACCGAACCACCTATGCCAAAAGAGCGGCCTGGCGGCAATTCTGCAAGGACATCGAGTCCACAAATGATGCAGCTAGGCTTAGAAAAGTTATGTCAAAGGTCCACACCCCTCCGGGATTCTTAAAATGCCCAGATGAAACCTGGACAAAATCTAGCTCTGAAACTATCGAATAACTTATGTGCACTCATTTCCCGGGCTGTGACAAGTTCACAACTCCTGAGAAGAGTAGCTCCAACATAATAAACAATAATACATATACATATATACATTTTGGCTTAAAAAACAAGTGATTTTAGTGTTTTTTTTTAGCTTTTGAGTAGGGTTTCCGAGTCCTTGTCTGCATTTGCGAGGTGGCACCCGAAATTTTTTAGATAGAAAAAAGTATAATCTAAAAGATGGTTTATAGCTCAGCTTTCTAGTGCATACAAAATTATACTGTTTTGTTCGAAGAAGATTTTGTCAGTGTTGTTTTCATTTAAATGGGGTTGCCACATTTGTAAGGTTACGTTCTTTATATTATTTTATTATTTTTTTTTTTTTACTTTCATTTGGCATTCCAAAAATGGTTTTATCCGACCAAACAACAAAGATATGCATTTATTAGTTATTAGACAATTTTTCCTTTAAAATAGGGTTGCCACATGGAAGTTCCCATTTTATAAGTGGCAATCCTGTTTTTTATTTTCAGTATCAACTAATCTTTCATTTGAAACTAATTTTAACCTCTAACCTTATGAGCTAAGTAACTCGACGGTCGCCTCTGCGACTATTAGAAAAACTAATTGAAACACATATTCGCTTTAAACTCGACGACAATGTTCTCTCACAGGCCCAACATGCATACATGAAGGGAAAATCTGTTGAGACAGCATTACCCGAAGTGGTAGGTACGATTGAGCAATCAATCCACTACAAGGAATTCACTCTGGGAGCATTCCTAGATATTGAGGGGCCTTCAACAATGTTGAAAACGCAGCCATACGGCAAGCCCTTAACTCCAGTGGTGTCGATTCAAATCTGTCAAACTGGATTGATTCGATGCTTCAAACTAGACTTGTAAACGCAGAAATGAGTAGCAGCAAGCTGAAGGTAAGAACTTGTAGAGACACTCCACAAGGAGGAGTCCTGTCACCCTTACTCTGGCTCCTGGTTGTTACCCAGATCTTAACCAAGCTTAGCCAAAACGGTGTAAAAGTTGTGGCTTATGCCGGCGACATTATCATCATGGCCTCAGGAAAATTTGTTCCAACCCTGCGAGATCCTCTTCAAACAGCCCTTAAAAACTGGGCCACGGTCTCAATGTAAACCCACTCAAAACGGAACTAGTATTATTTACAAGAAAAAGAAATATCCCAAATATTATTCCTCCCACAATAAATGGGACTCCGCTAACCATTGTAGCGGATCGTCTAACTCCTGAGTACAATACACACTAGTGTGAACCTTGTGCATGGAATTCCATACCATCACCAAAATAATAAGTTCTGGCAATGCCTAAATATTGAACGTGGCCACGTCACTCTTTCGTTGAGTATACGAAACCGCGAATTTAATTTCTAACGAAACTCAGCGAGGCAAATCCAAAATGCGTTCTTTTCAATTCCACCGGTCAGACTCGGCAGACAGCCAAGTCCGAAATTAAATTCTACTCCATCATCAGCCAAGAAAATTTAACCAAATCTCTGGTTTAAAGTTAAAGATTTAGTTAAAGATTTTATTCTTTAATTGTGGCGAGGAGTAAAGAAGCTTTATAATTAATACAAGGTACGTAGAGTATTTGAGAAAAACTAAACATTTTTCTCTCGGGTATATTCGTGTTGTTAAAGTGAGTACTTTCTCCACAGATTTATTGAAATAAGTGCGCTGCACTACGCTCTGGGCCTGATTTGTTTGATGTTGACCAGAATATTCAGGCCGTCTCCTTTATCGGAACATTCGGCCGTCTCCTTTATCGGCACCCTCAGGTCAGCGCGACGTAAAGTCATCCGCTCTGGCCCTCCAAACGTCCAAAAGGATAATCGCGTGAGCTCCGCCGAACCTGAGTGGTGCGCGTATAAAAAAAAAAGAGTACCTTGTATTGAACATTGTTGAAACCGTGCCACAGGATAACTGGGAGAAATTTCAGTATTTTCCGTCCCAAGGTGCTGTTCGTTGGGCCTGAATTAATCCTCCGCCCAGTTCAGCACCTCAGCACGTGGCAGCCAACGATCAGTTGTGCATGTCGTTGGGCTCGAATCGTAGTTCTCGTTCCACAACACCACCATCTGTTAGGATCAACATCCAGCCGTCAATATCATCGCATCAGTCGTCATCAATTAATTAAAGTTTTTTTTTTCTTCTTGCCGAGTGTTAAATCTTTGAAAAAATTGTCTGTAAAGGTGAAAATCCGATCGCGTTTTTTTTTTATTAATTAAAATTTGCACACCGAAAAAAAAAAGTTCAATAGCTAAACAAAAAAAAAAAAAAAAAAACACCTAAAACAAAAAAAGAACAAAAAAAAAAAAAAGAAAATACCAGCACTACATAAAATATACATTAACAAAATTATTTCCTAATCAAGCCAACAGGGATCTTCGTGCGCACGGATCATCACCTGGAGAAAGAGAAGCTGTAAGTAAATTATTTACATATATTATATACACATTGTATTTGGCTGGTACGTTCGTATCTTTCATTATATAAAAAAAAAAAAAATCAGAATTGGTACTTACCAAAAATACTTACGTGTTACCGAAATTAGTCTTAAAGAAAATAGAAAAAAAAGAAGAGTTTTCATTGCGAACTCGAACCTCGTTATCTCAATTTAATTGATTGAATACTCAGTGTAATAATTTGATCTTTTTTTTTTATCTCGGATTTTCGCTTATTAGTTTAAAGTATGATCTTGTTCACTTTTAAAACTCAAGTAATTTTACTCAAACTAAGTTTTGCGAATCTAACGCATTTATTACTTCTTTTTTCTATTACTGGGATTCGAAATTTATTTTTCAAAACCAAATGTTAAAAATTCTATGGATTGCCTTGTTTTTAAGTTAAATTTTGATTTTTAAATAAAAAAAAATAAATAATTTATGAATTCGGCTCAAAAAAATTGAACTTTTTCTTATGTATCTGAGATGATGAGATAATTCAAAAACTAATGGGCGATGAAGAGGCAAGCAAAAAAAAAACAAATAAGGATATGTAAATAGCCAGCGTGTATTAAATAACTTTCGGGGTCGTCAAATTTTGACGACCATGGAGCCCTGACAGTTGTCAGTGGTTGGGTGGGTACAGCCAGGGGTCATGAACATCCGACCCCAATACTTCTTGTGTGTGTTTTCCCCTTTTCTTTTTCTACAATCAGCTCCGCTGATTATACTTCTTTTTTTTTAGGTCAGCTTCCGTCAAAACATCAACAAAAACATTTTATTTTTTTTTGAAAAGAGAATCATCGCGTTTAACTACGCCTGTTCCTCATTTTTTCTAGTTCCTCAGATCGGCATGATTTTTTTTAATATTTGTGGACTAACAGACAGCGGAAAAGATCCTCCCCTCCGACGAGCCATAGCCGCGCGTAACGCCAGCATGCCGACACCGTCCGCTGGGATATAAAATTTTGGCTCGTGCCAAAATTTTTTCATTAATACCTAGTCCGCTGCCACAAATAAAAATGGCGCCCAACGTGGGGCTGTCGAGTTGGAAACAGCTTAAGCCCCCTTTTCGCAACTTATCCTCAGCATATTTCATAATAATTTTTTTTAATGACTAAATTTTTAGGAGTTCGACCCTAGGTTGTAGAACCAAAAAAGTGCAACACTAAAAGTTGGTCCTTAATTTTTTCGAGACATGCTTGAGTTTGATTACTTTAGTAGCCATATTTGAACATCTCTTCTTTGAAAAAGTTGCAATTGCAAACACACTGGCCGTTGTTTGCAAGGTTACATAATTAAAATTTTATTTTCTTCTCATTTTCAAAAAAAAAAATATATATATATAAAAAAAAATGTTTTTCGAGCATATTTCTCTTGCCTTATCAATACCAAAAATCTGTCGCAATCTTCTAGGAGTCCATTCTGCTGTATAGTGGAAACTGTTGCACTAGACTTTGCAGATGAATAGAGAGTCGATAAAGTATTAGACGAAAAAAAAAAACTTTTTACTATCGGAAGCTATCTAACAGTACGTCAAAAAAAAAAAAAAAAATAAACAAATTTTCTCCTTTCGTGTTATGCAACGCTCTAATTATATATCCTACCTTTACTTCGCCTTTTCGAAATCGCCCGATCTTTTATGAAAATACAACCTAAACAAATTAAAATAATATCTACCGATTTAATCTGAAATTACCCAATTCGAATTATCTGTCCTAATTACAAGTCCAAAAACCTGAAACAACCTAAACCTATATACATGTAATTTTTTTTTTTCTTCGTGAAATTCAAATTGCATAGTTACTATAATAATTATAATAATTATAATTATTCACATTTTTCTTATTTGAGAAAATCTTATTTTTGCACAACAAGAATTATAAAAAAAAAAAAAAAAATAAACAAAAACAATACCATGACCGGTGCCAACAGAAAATCGAGCAATGGGGCTCTCCCCAAAACCAGTAGGCACTCAGCTTTCGACGCCAATCGAAATGCCATTTCAACTCGTAGTCGCGGGCCATCGGATAACTTGTCTTTATCCACGGTTCAAACTGGTTTCAATCCAGTCAGACATTCGCCTCCTCAGAATCTGAATCAATCCGGAATGAACATGATTCATACACCCAATTTTGATTTATTTCACAATGGGAGCATTTTTCAAATTCGAAATCAACCAGTTACGGTGAACGTCACTACAACCCTTGCCACATCCCGAAGTGGACTGTTTACCACAGCCACAACCAGTTCAACAACCCTTGCCACAGTCACTACCATAAATACTTCGAGTCCTATAATGTCACGCTTTGCAACTGCTCCAATGAATGGTGCAGCCGCCTTGAACCAAAGTTTTATTGACAATCGTCCAGCTTCGTTACCACAAATAAACAATTATGTCGAATATTTTGATAATGGTGCTCACGCCATTAACCACAATGATAGGAGAAATGATATAAGTCATAATGAGGTACTAGAAACTTCCCCATCACAGACACAACATCCCTCCTCTAGTCGTCTTCATAATCATATCAAGAGTGTTGTTGATGCGAGCTTGGAAGATCTAAGAAAATCTCTCTTTAAAGACTTGCCTGGGCTAATCCAACAGAACGTTGAACAAAGCATGAAAACTTTGCTACCTCCGATAAACCCTCCAATTGAAAAGAAAAAATTACCAAGTACTTCCTACCAACCAGTGTCGTTTGCAAACATTTCAAACCCATCTAACTATTTTTCCACAAGCTCTCGTTCTCATGATGCTCCAAATGACCTGAATAGACCTAACCACATTCAAAAAAATCTACCAGATTTTTCAGAACGAAATAGAAACGAAACATACTATCGAAATCGTAATCCGTACGAATACGAACGGGATGATCCATATTTTCGAGACATTCCCCGAGTGCATTTTTCACAACCCGATCCTATTTACAGGGATCATTATAACTCCCAAAATAATCGAACTGACCCAAATAGACTTGACCCACAACGGGTAGAATCCGTTCGTTACGGCCATGACCCAGTTGATCTCAGTCAACCCTATTGCGATGAGAGATACCCGCCAAATAATTACAGACAAGATTTCGGATTTTCATATGACCGGCCATACGCACGTCGCTTTGAGAAGTTGTGGAGTATTCGTTTCGACGACACGACCAAAGGAATGCCCATAAGAGAATTTGTCTCACGTGTCGAAATTTTACAAGAAAAGTATAACTGCCCTTGGGAAGAAGTACTCCGTAATTTTCATCATCTATTAATAGGTACTGCTTCCGATTGGTATTTCGAATACCTACGAGAACATCGCCGTGTCGATTGGCTGACTCTCAAAAATGCCCTACTAAAACAATTTCGAAGATACGAAAGTGACCTCGAAATTTAAAAAACGATCATGGATCGAAAACATTCACCCCAAGAACCGTTTGACGAATTTTATACGTCCTTATTACACCTGAAAAGACAATTACGCGAACCAATGAAAGACTCCGAACTAATTCCGATTTTAAGAAACAACATAAATGCTCGCCTCATGGCATTCGTTTACCCGATGAGTATACTCTCTTTAGAACGTTTTAGAGACGAATGTCGACGAACTGAAAAAATGCTACAAGAACGTTATGCCCCACAACATCGTACTAACTTCGTGAGAAATGTACACGAAATACATTGGCCAAATGGGTCGTATAGTGAGGAAAATTTTTTCGAGCCCAATGTTGAAAACATTGACGCCTTTACTTATAATCGTCCATCTGGACAGGCTGGTCAAGACAAAAGCCACTTGCAGTGCTACAATTGTAAAACGCTGGGACACCTTGCTACTAATTGCCCTTCTAAGATCAGAAAGCCATTATACTGCTATCATTGTGGAACGGAAAATTATACGGTTCGTGATTGCCCAAATTGTAACCCGAAGGGAAACTTCAAATCGAACGTGATGCCACCTGGGGAGTCACGTTCGACCCAAACCCAAACAATCCCAGAGTAAAAATAAAAGACATCGCGACAAACACTCCCACTGTATGTCGAGATAACCCTTCAGTCTCTAAATCCCCAGAGACTGAAAATGAACGTCACCCTAAACTTCTAGATACTGATTTGTCAGTTATAATTGATAGAAGTGATAATCTACTAGAACCCAAAACTATTTTGATTCGTGAGCCTAAAGAAGTTATTAAAGACACTTCCGGGCAACCTGAAATAAAACTGGAAATAAAACCTGAAATTCAATCTGAAATTAAAACTTTAAATAAACCTGAAGATAAATTTATACCTTTATATAAAAAGTCATTCGAAGAACGACTAATTAATTATAAAAAGATTCGAAATCGTATCTTTAACTTGGAAGAAATAACACAACCTGACATTCCATTGAAATTACTAAAAACACGACTAAGAACAACAAAAAGATCGGCTTTCCAAACTCTACTAGAAGAAACCACTCTAGAAAGTGCCCCTAAAGATATTAGGCCATACGCCAAAGTCTTAATTAAAGGACGAGGAATGGCTGGTTTACTAGACAGCGGTGCTTCAATCTCTTGTCTAGGAAAAGGTTGTTTAGAATTCGTGGAATCCCTTAAAATCCCCATCATAACTTTAAATTTGGAAATTAAAACAGCCGACGGTAAAGGTCAGAGAATTGTAAGACGCGTATCCGTACCCGTAGAATATGATAAATTATTAAAACCCCTCGACCTTTACTTAGTGCCCGATTTATTTCAACCCCTTTATCTTGGAGTGGACTTTTGGTCCAAATTTCAAATCGCTCCACATATCATTAGTGAAGTCTTCGGCCTATCAGGTGATAATGAAAAAGTCGATTCTGAAAATATCAACCCAAAACCTTCCGAGCGTATCAGCCTTTATCAGCGAGTTATTCTGTCCTCCCGGCAGCAAAGATTCTGTCGAAGAAAAGTTAAGTAAACCTAAACCTCCCATGCACGAGTTAACCTCGGAGCAACAAAACCGGTTAGAGTCAGTGATCTCCCTATTTCCTTCTTTTGCAAAGCTTGGGCTGGGTAAAACCTCCCTTGAAGAGCACATAATCGATACAGGAGACGCTAAACCGGTGAAGCAGCGACATTATCCTATGTCACCGGAGAATCTGGAGATAATCATCGCATGCTTTCATTGGGAGTTATTGAAGAGAGCCACAGTGCTTGGAGTTCACCCATAGTTCTTATCAGAAAACCTGGTAAGGATCGAGTATGCTTGGACTATCGCATGGTGAACTCTCTTACAAAGGGAGATGCGTACTCGCAACCTCTTCTGGAGAGTCTGCTCAGCCAACTTGGAGATACACACTACATGAGTAGTGTTGATCTCAAAGATGCGTTCTGGCAGATCCCTCTGGAGGAGAAGTCAAGAGAGAAGACCGCATTCACTGTGCCAGGGCGACCATTGCATCAATTCACCATCATGCCCTTTGGATTATGTAACGCACCCCAAAGGTTGTGTCGGTTAATGGATAAAGTGATCCCTTCGGCGCTTAGGGAATTCGTGTTTGTTTATCTTGACGACCTCCTGATTATCTCTCCAGACTTCGAGACCCACCTGAAAATTCTGAAGTTGGTGGCGGATCACTTAAAATCAGCTAACTTGACCATCAACGTCGAAAAATCTTTCTTCTGTTTCAAAGAATTGAAATATCTAGGTTACATTATCGGACAGGGTCATGTAAAAGCCGACCCCGATAAAATTTCAGCTATTAAAGAGTTTCCGCTACCAACGACGCAGAAACAGATGAGGCGATTCCTCGGTGTCTGTGGGTGGTATCGTCGCTTCATCCGGAACTTTTCAGCTCTAGCCGCTCCTTTATCTGACTATCTTAAAAAAGGAAGTAAATTTCCTATTTCTTCCGAAGCGAATGAGTCTTTCGAAGCTTTGAAAGAAGCATTAACATCTACTCCGCTTTTAAACACCCCAGATTTTAAAAAAACATTTATAATACAGGGTGATGCCTCGTCAAAAGGTATTGGTGCTGTTCTATATCAACACGACGAATAACAGAATGAAAAACCTATCGCCTATTTTTCCGAAAAGTTAAATGCTTGCCAACAAAAATATAGTGTCGGAGAACAGGAATGTCTCGCTGCATTACGAGCCATTCATAAGTTCAGACCATATGTGGAAGGTAGTACCTTCACGGTAATTACCGACCACGCCAGCCTAAAATGGCTGATGAACTTAACCGATCTCAGTGGTCGCCTAGCTCGTTGGTCTTTGAAACTTCAAGCCTACTCTTTCCATATAAAGCATGTGAAAGGATCACAGAATCTAGTGCCGGATGCGTTATCCAGAGCACACATGGATCAGCTCACATTTTCACCAATTACAAATTCCCCTGACTTTCAAACGCAAGAATACCTCGATCTTATTAATACCATCACTAAAAATTCACTGAATTTGCCAGATCTGAAAAACGGTGTTATTTACAAAAAGGTGATTCCAAGCCAAAACAGTAATGTTAATTCAGACAGCCTTTGGAAGCTTTGGTTACCATCTGGCTTAACCCAACAAATCATTGCTCAAAACCACGAGCCTCCCAATTGTGCCCATGGTGGCATACAAAAAACCTTAGAAAGAATTAAAGAAACCTATTTTTGGCCTAAAATGGCTCAGCAAGTGCGAGACTTTGTCAACCAATGTACGAAATGCAAAGAAAACAAATCCCCAAACTTTATAATGAGACCCCCTATGGGATTTCAACAAAATATAGAATTTCCGTTCCAAAAAATCTATATAGATTTTATGGGCCCCTATGTGAGAAGCAAAAAGGGAAATTTGTTTCTCTTCGTTGCACTCGATTACATGACAAAATCCGTATTCTTAAAACCATTGCATAAAGCTACCTCTAAACTCGTAATTGATTTCCTCGAAAAAGAAATCTTTTTGAAATTCGGAGTGCCAGAGTTCGTGCACAGCGACAACGGAAAACAGTTTGTTTTGAAGGAATTCGAAAATTTTCTCTCCAAGTAGGTATGGAACCAAACACATAAGAAATGCCATCTATTCTCCACAGGCGAACGCTTCGGAGAGGGTAAATCGATCAATATTATCAGCCATACGGACGTATCTTAAAGAAGATCAAAAGGAATGGGACCTTCACTTGCCACAAATCCAACAAGCCCTGTGTACTTCTGTACATCAGTCCATACGCATGTCCCCATTCTTCGCCTTGTTTGGTCATCATATGATTACCCATGGAAGTGCATACCAAATTCTGAAACAACTTAAATCCCTAAGCGATGGTGAAATCGAAGTATTACCCTCTCCGAACGCCCTGCAACTGATGCGAGGAAAAATTAAAGAGAAATTGCATGAGGCGTATAAACGCAACGAAAAATCATACAATGCAAGATCAGCCGTACGTATTTTTAAACCTGGTGAGGAAATTTTCCGCCGAAATTTTGTTGCGAGCAATGCCTCTAAAAATTTCAATGCGAAACTATCAAACAAATTTGTTAAGTGTAGAGTAAGATCTCGAAATAATAATCTTTACGTAATTGAAAACCTACAAGGCAAAAGAATCGGCATCTACCATGCCAAAGACTTGCGTCGATGAGTCCATAAACCATATATTTTTTTTTAGAGGCGCACCTTAAAATAAAACCTAGCGTAGACAACTAATTTGGTATCGCCGTTTACCAATCGACTATTTAAAAGCAAAACTTTATTATATCCGCGAACACCAAAGTTTGCCCGACTTATAAAACTACCCTATACATACTCCGAAGCTTCGTAAATCTCATCCGAGCAACAACTTTTTCTTTAACCCAAAAGTAAAAAGACAAGATCTCTAACATCCGATGTAAGAACATCTTGTTTTTTTTTGTTTATTCAAATATAAAAACAGTACACAAACCCGTGACACGAATGGTAATATATAAATAATTAAACATACAAAATTAAATACCGGCTAAGAGTAACTAAACAAAAAAGAAATTTTATAAAAACAAAACCAAACAGCAAATCAGCTTACAAAACAACATCCAATTCGAGCAACTCTATAAACACGAATCACCATTAGAGTCGAGCTATCCAGGAAAGCGATAAAGATGATATTTGTGAAGCGACAACTCTCTCAAAAGAATTCTTTTTCTTTGGTCTGAATTCAAGATTCCGCCGGCCAGGTGGTGCCAAGATTATGACTTTAGGGCGCTGCTTTTCTTTATGATGATGGAGTTATTGTACTTCTAATGGGGGTACTGAAAGCAAAACAAAAAAATTAATAAGAAAATTAGATTCGTTTGTTTAAAATGTATTCTTACTTCATGTATGTGACGAACATAGATTAATAATTCATTTTTTTTTTGTTGGTTGCCTGAAACCAATACAACGCTATGACTGCAAAGCGAAGCAATATTGTTAGCTTGCGAAGGTTTTGAAATAAGCACTTCATTGACCTCAACGTTTCCAACACTTTTCAAAACGGCTCCTCATGAATCGTCGGACGAGTTGTTTTTTTTTTTGCTGCTCTCGTTGCGTGTTGGATTTTGGTTTCTGGATGAATACTATTGTTGATACAACGCCACATACTCGAAATCTATTATCCAAGTTCAATTTTTTTTGGTGTCTTGCGGACATCTCGAAATCCGAAGAGCGTTGTTGAAGTATGTTGCGCGCTTGATACTCCATCATTGATCGTCCGTAAGTGGCATTTATCCCAGAAAAATGATTTTTGTTTTGTTTTAAAGACAAATTGGAGCAAAATACTTCCAAAAATAACAACAGATGAGAACCCGACGAAAAAAAGAAATTATTATTTTGACAGTTGAAGCAGAGATGTAGAAAAGTGAACGACTGCAGGCACGTTAGAATTTAACTGCGGCAGGGATGTGATTGAGTAAAGTTGTGGTAATTTTTTTTTGGTTTAGCATTAAGGCCGACTTAACACCGAGAAGCAACTACGTTCAATGTTACCAGCTAGTTGGAAAATACTATCGATTGATTCTTAATTGGAAATGTATCTCAGGGCGTGGGTCAAATTGATCACTTTACCACCAATGAACAACGCTAATCATTGTTTTTTCTTCGTGAAGCCAAGTAGTAATCGCCGACCGTTTTTCATGTCTTCTGACAATACAAGTATTGTCCCAATCCACGATTTTGTAGCGGATAGTCTAACTCCTGAGTACAATACACACTAGTGTGAACCTTGTGCATGGAATTCCATACCATCACCAAAATAATAAGTTCTGGCAATGCCTAAATATTGAACGTGGCCACGTCACTCTTTCGTTGAGTATACGAAACCGCGAATTTAATTTCTAACGAAACTCAGCGAGGCAAATCCAAAATGCGTTCTTTTCAATTCCACCGGTCAGACTCGGCAGACAGCCAAGTCCGAAATTAAATTCTACTCCATCATCAGCCAAGAAAATTTAACCAAATCTCTGGTTTAAAGTTAAAGATTTAGTTAAAGATTTTATTCTTTAATTGTGGCGAGGAGTAAAGAAGCTTTATAATTAATACAAGGTACGTAGAGTATTTGAGAAAAACTAAACATTTTTCTCTCGGGTATATTCGTGTTGTTAAAGTGAGTACTTTCTCCACAGATTTATTGAAATAAGTGCGCTGCACTACGCTCTGGGCCTGATTTGTTTGGTGTTGACCAGAATATTCAGGCCGTCTCCTTTATCGGAACATTCGGCCGTCTCCTTTATCGGCACCCTCAGGTCAGCGCGACGTAAAGTCATCCGCTCTGGCCCTCCAAACGTCCAAAAGGATAATCGCCTGAGCTCCGCCGAACCTGAGTGGTGCGCGTATAAAAAAAAATGGGTACCTTGTATTGAACATTGTTGAAACCGTGCCACAGGATAACTGGGAGAAATTTCAGTATTTTCCGTCCCAAGGTGCTGTTCGTTGGGCCTGAATTAATCCTCCGCCCAGTTCAGCACCTCAGCACGTGGCAGCCAACGATCAGTTGTGCATGTTGTTGGGCTCGAATCGTAGTTCTCGTCCCAGAACACCACCATCTGTTAGGATCAACATCCAGCCGTCAATATCATCGCATCAGTCGTCATCAATTAATTAAAGTTTTTTTTACTTCCGATATAGGTACTATATATCAAGTTATGCATTCGTACAAAAAAAAAAAGTTGAGATAACATTTTTCCATGACATTACGATGGTAGAGAATGCCAAAAAAGTGGGTCCCGGAAGTCCGTCTGTCTGTCTGTCTGTCTGTCAGTCTGTCTGTCTGTCTGTCTGTCTGTCTGTATAAGGACCTACAGCCTAAACGGATGGACCGATTAATGTCAAACTTGGTATGTAGCGTTATTTGGCGACTCTCCAGAGGGGTTTTTGGAATTAATTTTTTTGGACCAAAATTAACGGTACTTGTCATATACCGATTTCAGTAAAATTGAAATATCTCGAAAACGGCTCCAACGATTTTATTTAAAAAATTCAAACGTTAGTTTTAAGCTAAGGTCTACCTTTTAATGAAAATTTTTTTTTTGGAAAATCATTATTAACGGTACCTGCCATAGAACCGTTTTTTTCAAATCAGATTATCTCCGAAACCGTTTATTCGATTTCAACAAAACTTTTTGTGAAGAAGCATTTATATAATTTAAATATAAGCCAAAAATAAAATTTTGAAAAAAATAATTTTTGGATTTTTAAAAAAATTTTGAAATTTTTTTTTTGAAAAATCAAATTTTCGAAAACGGGACATTGAATTTTTTTAAAATTTTGTTTTTAGATGCTTATTAAAGATTTCTACAAAATGGCATACCAATTTTATTTTAGAACTTTTTTTCTAAAAAATTATTTATAAAAAATTAGTTTTTTAAAAAACGGCTCTAACGATTTTGAAATTTTTTTTCTAAAAATGCATGTTAATATATCAATCAAAACTGCATACTTGTTTTGGAGGGCAATTTGATTTCAGATTTTATTTAATTTTTTTAAAAAACGAATTTTATTTTTTTTCCAAATTTCTATATAAAAAGTCTTAAAAATTTAAGCAACTTTAACTCTAAGAGCAAGTTCGTGCGACCCAGTCGTGCATTTTATTTTCTTCTTGCCGAGTGTTAAATCTTTGAAAAAATTGTCTGTAAAGGTGAAAATCCGATCGCGTTTTTTTTTTATTAATTAAAATTTGCACACCGAAAAAAAAAAGTTCAATAGTTAAACAAAAAAAAAAAACCTAAAACAAAAAAAGAACAAGAAAAAAAAAAGAAAATACCAGCACTACATAAAATATACATTAACAAAATTATTTCCTAATCAAGGCAGCAGGGATCTTCGTGCGCACGGATCATCACCTGGAGAAAGAGAAGCTGTAAGTAAATTAACTTTAAATTTTATCAATTTTTGCGTATTGTACGTTCGTATCTTTCATTATAAAAAAAAAAAAATATATATATATAACAGAATTGGTACTTACCAAAAATACTTACGTGTTACCGAAATTAGTCTTAAAGAAAATAGAAAAAAAAGAAGAGTTTTCATTGCGAACTCGAACCTCGTTATCTCAATTTAATTGATTGAATACCTACTCAGTGTAATAATTTGATCTTTTTTTTTATCTCGGATTTTCGCTTATTGGTTTAATGTATGATCTTGTTCACTTTTAAAACTCAAGTAATTTTACTCAAACTAAGTTTTGCGAATCTAACGCATTTATTACTTCTTTTTTCTATTACTGGGATGTGTATTAAATAATTTATTAAATAATGTATTAAATAATTTATTTTTCAAAACCAAATGTTAAAAATTCTATGGATTGCCTTGTTTTTAAGTTAAATTTTGATTTTTAAATAAAAAAAAAATAAATAATTTATGAATTCGGCTCAAAAAAATTGAACTTTTTCTTATGTATCTGAGATGATGAGATAATTCAAAAACTAATGGGCGATGAAGAGGCAAGCAAAAAAAAAACAAATAAGGATATGTAAATAGCCAGCGTGTATTAAATAACTTTCGGGGTCGTCAACATTTGACGACCATGGAGCCCTGACAGTTGTCAGTGGTTGGGTGGGTACAGCCAGGGGTCATGGACATCCGACCCCTATACTTCTTGTGTGTGTTTTCCCCTTTTCTTTTTCTACAATCAGCTCCGCTGATTATACTTCTTTTTTTTAGGTCAGCTTCCGTTAAAACATCAACAAAAACATTTAATTTTTTTTTTGAAAAGAGAATCATCGCGTTTAACTACGCCTGTTCTTCATTTTTTTCTAGTTCCTCAGATCGGCATGATTTTTTTTAATATTTGTGGACTAACAGACAGCGGAAAAGATCCCCCCCTCCGACGAGCCATAGCCGCGCGTAACGCCAGCATGCCGACACCGTCCGCTGGGATATAAAATTTTGGCTCGTGCCAAAATTTTTTCATTAATACCTAGTCCCCTGCCACACCATTACTGGTAAAGCGAAATATCTTGGGCTGATATTCGATAGGAGACTTAATTGGAAAGAAAATGCAAAAGAACGTGGAAAGAAAGCCTCGATTGCTTTTTACACCTGCAGTAGAATATTTGCTAAAAAATGGGGGGCCAAATCCCAAAACAATTCACTGGATGTATACAGCCATTATAAGGCAGCTCTAGATAAAACAATCAACCTAAAAACTATGATCAAAATTCAGAGACTCGCGTGTATAGGTACTACTAGTGCCATGAGAACTACATCCACCGCAGCCCTAGAAACATTAATTTCAATGGCCCCGATCAACCTTTTTACAAATAAAACTGGCAGCTATTAGTGCCCTTCGATTGAAGGAGGGTTAACCCAGTAGCGCCGACAGACTTCCCAACAAGGGAACTCTGGGAGTCAAACAGGGTCATTATTGCAGACCATGTCTCGGTTTTCACTGACGGGTCTAAAACAGACCTAGGAGTAGGGTCAGGCATCTTTTCAGATAACCCTCCCATAAACAAATTATTGAACCGGGAACTTCTGTAGTGTTTTTCAAGCGGAAGTTTTTGCAGTTTGCGAAGCAGCAAATATCCTCTCCGCACTTAACTTAATTGACAAAAATATTGATATCATCATAGACAGCCAGGCTGCAATCAAAGCCATCTCCTCTGTCGTCACGAAGTCCAAACTATTTGACAAGTGTCGAAATACACTCAGGTCCCTAAGCACAACGAACATAGTAACCTTTCGATGGGTCCCAGGACATCGTGATATACAGGAAAATGAAAGGGCAGATGAACTGGCCAAAACAGGATCAACACTTGATCCATGCCAAACCGTTTCATGGGTGCTTATGCCAATGGAGCACGAAAAAAGCAGACTAAAACAAAGCTTCTTAAACTCTGCGAACGACAGATGGTCAGCTCTCGACACCTGTCGAGTTTCAAGAAATCTGTGGCCGATCCTTTCTAAGAACAAAAACGAAACCATACTAAAGCTAAGCAGGCCTCAATTGTCCCTCTTGGTTGGTATCCTTACAGGTCACAACTCAATGGGAACCCACATGGTGGTAATTTGATACAATGAGAGGACTCGGATTTCTGTGGCATATTGACAGTTGTAAACTCCTTAACAACCACAGGGTCAGGTTTCAGTTTGTTTTGGAACTCAAGAAACAATCTTAAGCAATTCACATAAGTTTCATTGCTGTTTCTGTACTTTGATTCAATTGCATCCATATCGAGGGGTTCTTCCTCTAAAGTAGGGATATAACGAGAACATTGAGCATATTTCTCTTTGACACTATTCCATAAATCTTTAAGTTCTGATTTTCGAGCATCTAATGTGGTAATTAAATGGCTGGTTTCAGGCACTTCCTTTGCCGAAGAATGAAATTTGACAAGCAAATCTGCCGCAAAAATAAAATCGTCTAATTTTGACATGATCGGGTGAAAACGTTAATAAATTTAAGTCCGTCAAGATAGCACCCACACCACCAAATTTCCAAAATCTGAGTATGCAATAATTTGTTGCTAGTTTGTTCCTAATTAGTTGCTCTTATCTCGAATTTGTTACTCCACTAATTCCTCCTCAAAATTGATGGAAAGTGTGTGGGTGCTATCTTGACGTCAAGATAGCACACACAGTCCCACACCCATTAAAAACCCAACATTTAAAAAAACTGAGTACGCAGTAATTTGTTGCTAATTTGTTGCTAATTAGTTGCTCTAATCTTGAATTTGTTGCTCCAAGATTTGACCTTGAAATGCACTTCAACAGTTTTCTCAAAAAAGCTAAATTGCCCAAAATTTAACGCACAGCAACAAAAATGATATCAAATTAAAGGGCCTCTCAACACCTTTTCAAAAAGGTCTCATTCAACTTTTAAATCCATCTCCTTCATGTCCAAACTGCACTGCGGAACTTGTGGAACATGAATTTGTTGCTCCACCCCTTTTTCCAAAATCTGAGTATGCAGGATTTTAGGGATAATTTGTTGCTAATTAGTTGCTCTAATCTTGAATTTGTTGCTCCAAGATTTGACCATAAAATCGGCTGCACCAGATGCAGTTGTTTGGAGACTTTTTATCTATTACCTTTTTCAAAAAACTAAAAAGCCAAATAATAAATATGATGTTACACTCTGCAAAAATTTACATTGAAACTTTAAATCGCAATCCATTTCGTTCTTATAGGCCAAAAACTAGTCTTTGATGACGTCACTTCGACAAAAAATTAGCACCTCAACAAATTAGATTCCAATATCTGAGAATGCAGGAATTTGATGCTCATTTAATGCTTGATAGGTATAATAATGATCTAATTTAGACACTAAATTTTTCCACTACGTTCCTAACTAACAAAAATATATCACCTTCACAACATACATAAATTTCAAAATCTGAGTACCTGTCTATACAGATATTGATACTTTTTCTCTTTATACAGGGTGTCCCAAAAGTAATGGATCAAACGAAATATGCAGATAGGCCAACTTTAGGGCTCTCAGAATTTGGTAACTTGTTCATCCCAAATACTTACGGTTTTCAATTTAATGCAGTTTTTGTGAATTATCGAAAAATCTCGACTTTGCAACAGTATTTTGCTTCCTCCGGTCATAATTGATTTTTGTTTTTTACAATTCTTTCACTAAAACTTTGCCTAATAATAAGAAATAATTATTTAATCAAAATATTTTTTATTTCATACGCCATTTTGCTGCAAATTATGTAACAGTTCCATGTTTTATAAAAACTCAATTTCTTACTTTTATTTGAGAGGAACATCCCGAAAAAAAATTGTATGGTGTGATACAGGTTTATTATTTTAAAAACTTGCCGTGTTATTGCACTTTTCAAAAATGTATAAAAATTTCCAAAGTTCAAATTAGAACGAAAGATATTACAATTTTAATGCAAAAAAACAAGGGTTTTCAGAGCAAAATAACAAACAAAAATCGAGGCTTTTATTCAAAAAGAAATAAACAAACAACAGTCGAGGAAATGTGTTTATTTTTCTTTGTTATTTTTCTCTGAAAAGGCCTGTTTTGTTGCATTAAAATTGTAATATCTTTTGTTCTAACTTCAAGTTTGGAAACTCTTATACATTTTTGAAAAGTGCAATAACACGGCAAGTTTTTAAAATAATTAACCTGTGTCACACCATACAAATTTTTTGCAGTGTGTTGCTCTGAAAAAAATTGAGTAATTGAGTTTTTATAAAACATGGAACTGTTAATTAATTTGCAGCAAAATGGCGTATGAAATAAAAAATATTTTGATTAAATAATTATTTATTCTTATTAGCCAATGTTTTAGTGAAAGAATTGTAAAAAACAAAAATCAATTATGACCGGAGGAAGCAAAATACTGTTGCAAAGTCGAGATTTTTCGATAATTCACAAAAACTGCATTAAATTGAAAACCGTAAGGATTTGGGATGAACAAGTTACTAAATTCTGAGAGCCCTAAAGTTTGCCTATCAGCATATTTCGTTTGATCCATTACTTTTGGGACACCCTGTATAACTTCAATGGAAATTTGATGTCTAATTGATGTTATTTAATTATAGTTCGAAACGAAGATTGATGCTCTTCAAAAAGCTACCTTTCAAATAGATATCTCATCTTAACTTTTTACGTTCACAAGCCTTAACATGTTTGATTACGTACCTACTTCACTTCATTCAAGAAAGTGTAGATAAGGTAAACTCAAAATTTCGCAAAAGTTGGTACCTACTTATGCAACAACTTTATTCTCCTAAGGGTAAATGCCTCAATTCCACATTTTGACCCCTCTTATATTGGCCAACGTTTTCAAAATTGAAATTAAATTTTAAAAATTAAGCACTCAGTTTTTTAAAACATGGGAATATGATAACAATAAGCATTATGGTTACAATTTCTTCAATCTCCTAGAAGAACCTTTAAGAACTTGTACAAATTGTGTTTAGAGTATTGATATCCTAACATTTTGATGTTGTTTTTCCGTCGGCTAATTTAAATATCACAGTCAATTTCTATATAGCCTTAATTTTGGAGAGATGCATTTCACATTCATTTAATTTCGTTTACTACCACTCTTAAATTCCTAAAGACTTCAACGCTCTTCATCCAATCAGGTCCCTTTGATCCTAGGTTTTTATTCCAAAAGCAAACTTTTTGCCAAGTTCCATGAGGGTAGTTATTTACCTGTAGTAGGTACTACCTTTAAATTTGCAACCCTCACTGAAATACCATAGGTTACGTACCTACCAAGGAGTTTGAAACGTTAATTGAAGTAGGTACAAACAGATGGAAATACTTTTTTAGATATCTTACCAATTCGTTGTGAGTGTTTGGTGGTTAATTTCTCTTAAAATACCTACTTACTTACAATAAGTGGTTTTCCCTAAAAGTATGCAACGATTTCCCTCACAAAGGAAAGAAAAACAAATTTGGATACTGATTTCAATATTTAAATTTTTTAAATCAAGATGAACTGAAGAAAGACCCTATGACTTACGAGCTACATATATCTACTATCCCCCATATTTATAAACGTTGTATAACTTTATACAACTGTTTAAGTTTGAAAAACGTGATCAAAAACCTTGTTTATTGTTGTCTTATAGCTGTCAAACTTATACACAAGAGTAAATTGTCTTAACCGCGAATAATGTGATTATTATTTTTATTAAATAAAGCATATTTCCAACAATTTGAAAAAAGCTATGCAGTGTATAAGTAGACAAAAATCTAATAAATACGACTGTATGTGTATAGATATTAAACCTAAATTTTAGAATAATTTCACAACTCATGTTTCTAGTTCAATTGAACAGGCTTGTATAGATATGTATATCTTTGTCATAAAATTTTTGACTCGAGAACGCACATCATACTTACCTACGAAGAGGTCTGAAATCGACTAAAGAAAGAAACATTTGAAGGTGAAAGTATTGCAGATTGGGAAATTGGGATCAGCGTTGCCACAAAGTGCCCGATCGGACCATTTGGCCCCCTATTTTATAATTTGGCCCTTTGCCCGTGCCAATCAGAAATGGCCCACGAATCCAAATTTTAGTAGATTTATCTTCATATCGTGCTTAGTAATAATTAGAAGGCTTTACAAAATTAAATATAAATCATCACTTTGCATCGAAACTACAATATGTTTCCACTACAAATAAATAGGTATGTATTTGTATACTCAATTCATTAATTTATCTCCTTTAGTAATTTGAATTTTCTCACGCATAGGAGTATTTCGATCACAAACCTGGACAAAATTATTTTTTAAAGTAAAACAATTTATTTTTGCTAAAAATTATTATTTATGCAATGAAATGATTTTTTTCCAGCAAAACTTTAAGAACGCTTGTGATAAGAAAAAGTGAAAAAATAGTATGAAATTTCATACACCCAAAATGTGAAAAATTAAAATATCTAAAGTATTAGAGCTTTTAAAAAGGAACCATTGTGATTTTAAGGCTTAGTGAATCCAAATGCATTAAGTTCAATTAAAAAAATTCTTAAAAATGTTAACAACCAGTAAATAAAAACGTAGGGCGTATGAATGATTTTTACTAAAAGTGAAAATTTCATTTGCAAATTATTTTGTTAATCGTAAAAATTCGCACCCGAATTTTGATATTAAATTAAAAAAATAGTCAATGTTATCATAAATCTATGTTTCGAAG
Source organism: Episyrphus balteatus (assembly GCF_945859705.1). Lineage (NCBI taxonomy): Eukaryota > Metazoa > Arthropoda > Insecta > Diptera > Syrphidae > Episyrphus > Episyrphus balteatus. Next base: position 74,944,524 of record NC_079134.1, on the reverse strand, counting down.
CAGAATAGTAGGGTAAACTATAACAAAGCACTTAGAATTAAAAAAAGCAATAAAAATATCTATATGTGGCAGACTCTTTTCTACTGTCATTTAACTGAACAAAAAACATGCCATTAATGCATTAAACAAACAAAAAAAAAAAAATCAGAATTGAGGCATTTACCCATAGCCGTATTTAGGGGGGGGATTTTGGGTGTTTACCCCCCCCCGAAATTTTTTTCAGAAAATCAAAAGATACCTATATTATAAACATATACAAGTCTAATATATGCAGCACTAAATAATTTGTTTTTTGTATTTTAGTGATTTGATTACCTATACGAAAATCTCCCTTAAAATCACTACCAATTTTGCATCGTTGCAGAAGCTGTCGATGAAGTTTGTATAAAGGAAAACAAAAATTGTTTGGTCCATTACAAAGAGTTTTTATCTCTTTGAACATTTCCTTAAGCACTATGTTAACACCTTAAAATGCTCTTTTAAGAACCCTTTAAATACCCTTTTATGCAGGGTTTTTGGTGCCGGGACTAAACTATGCTTTTTCAAAGGGTTTCGGTGGCCAAACTCTAATCCAAAGACTTACTTATTCGATCACATCTCGTTTTTGAAATATTACCCTTAAATCTATTTAAATCTTTCAGACATCTTTTCTACTGTCCGAGATATCTTCAGTTGCTTATTACCCATTTTTGTTCTATGTTAACCTTAAATCCAGTATGTAAGCGAAAATAAATGTATCGATTTATTCAGAGACTGTATTACCTACCAACGCTAGGAAATAACCTCGAAAACTGGCAAAAAGCGGGATTTTCGATTTTCTAACGGGAATATCTCAAAAACGCGATGTGATAGAATTTTTCTGAGTTCGGATTCGGCACTGGTCAACAAGGTTTTTGTTACAGAAACCAGGGTATACTTTTCTATAGGCTGAGCTCGAAACCGAAGTCAGAAAAATTCGATCACATCACGTTTTTGAGATATTCCCGTTAGAAAATCGAAAATGCCGCTTTTTACCAGTTTTCAGGGTTATTTTTTAGCGTTTACTTATTTTTTTTTTAATTGAATTTGTAACAGTTTCTAAAAGAATTAAGTTTTGTCTCTCTAAATCCGTTTAAATCTTTTAAATATCTATTTTCTTCCTCGAGAAATTATAACTTGAAATCAAAGTGTTTGAGGCATCTCATATTTATTTGCTTTTAATAGCAAATATCGAAAAGTTCTGTACCAATTGCTTTCAAATTTTGACACAATTCTTTTAGAAACTGTTACAAATTTAATTTAAAGAAAAATAAGTAAACGCTAAAAAATAACTTTGAAAACTGGTAAAAATCGGCATTTTGATTTTCTAACGGGAATATCTCCAAAACGTGATGTGATAGAATTTTTCTGACTTCGGATTCGAGCTCAGCCTATAGAAAAGTATACCCTGGTTTCTGTAACAAAAACCTTGTTGACCAGTGTAATTAGCTCATGTGAAACAACTTGGATTACTTAAAATGTTGGTTTTTAAGTATTGCTAATTTCATTTAGAACTCAATAGATAGAATGTACCTGTCAATTTTCTGCTACAAAATTTCAGTGCAATTTTTCAATGTTTTATATATTAAATCATAGGAAATAATTTTTTTTATAAAGCCTTAGAATGGTTAAAATTTGTTTCTTAAAAAAAATTTTTTTGCTCGCTAACGCTCGCAATTTATATCAACTTATCACTCTTTGTACCTACAAAACTTGAGATGCCGCTGAATATTCAGCCATTTTTAAATTCGTTTACCGTAAGCAGGGCTTTTTTAAACTTTTAACTACGAATTCCTCTCCTAAAAAATACTTAAAAAGGATATTGGCAAATTTTTCGCTTCTACACAGTTCAAATGACTATTTGATTTAGCGGGATTTAGAATCGAATGCAGGTACATATAGTTGATACAAAGTATTGTGATTTCTAAAAAAAAATTTTGTTTAGTCTGAGCTAACCCCCCCCCGAAATGAAATCCTAGCTACGGCTATGCATTTACCCTTAGGAGAATAAAGCTGTTGCATAAGTAGGTACCTACCAACTCTTGCGAAATTTTGAGTTTACCTTATCTACACTTTCTTGAATGAAGTGAAGTAGGTACGTAATCAAAAATGTTGTTAAGGCTTGTGAAGGTAAAAAGTTAAGATGAGATATCTATTTGAAAGGTAGCTTTTTGAAGAGCATCAATCTTCGTTTCGAACTATAATTAAATAACATCAATTAGATATCAAATTTCCATTGAAGTTATATAAATAGTAACAGTATCAATATCTGTATAGACAGGTACTCAGATTTTGAAATTTATGTACAGTACCTTGCCATATTATTAGGCCCAAGCGAAAAAAGTACAATTTTTCGGTTCAGTTTTTGCTCAGTTTTTAAAGTTTTTGTCGAAATATCTTGAATTTTTTTGTCCCATTTACTTGCACATATCATGTAGATACGGATTGACGTGAAAAAAGTTTAAAGATTCATACTTTTTGATAAAAATAACGTACAAAAGGGGATAAGCTCCAAAAATCGTACCCTGTGGAATTCACGCCCGGATAATTACCAGACCGGTCCAATACTTAATTTCTTGTACCGAGGAATAACGTGACATTCTTAACTTTATGGCAAGGACCCAATCTTGCATAAATAGAGAAGCTTAGAGCCTCGAGCCTATTCCGAAATCGTAGAATCAAAACGTTCCCAAGCTCCTTTTTGTGTTAGCCCGGATTTATGGCGTTTTCCACAGTATAAAAAGAACTTCATCCTTTCCCTGAGATAGTACAACAGCCAATTATGACTAGAGGATGTTTTTTTATTGGAATAATGTACTTTGAATAGCTGTGCTCGTCTGGTCTTATAAAAAAGAAAAAAACTACCCCAAATCTAAGAACATTTTTTACTTCCCAGACTATCAGAGCTTCTATATTTATGCATGATTGGGTCCTTGATATAAAGTTAAGAATGTCACGTTATTCCTCGGTACAAGAAATTAAGTATTGGACCGGTCTGGTAATTATCCAGGCGTGAATTCCACAGGGTACGTTTTTTGGAACGTATCCCCTTTTGTACGTTATTTTTATCAAAAAGTATGAATCTTTAAACTTTTTTCAAGTCAATCCGTATCTACATGATATGTGCAAGTAAATTAGACAAAAAAATTCAAGATATTTCGACAAAAACTTAAAAAACTGAGCAAAAACTGAACCGAAAAATTGTACTTTTTTCGCTTGGGCCTAATAATATGGCAAGGTACTGTATGTTGTGAAGGTGATGTACTTTTGTTAGTTAGGAACGTAGTGGAAAAATTTAGTGTCTAAATTAGATCATTATTATACCTATCAAGCATTAAATGAGCATCAAATTCCTGCATTCTCAGATATTGGAATCTAATTTGTTGAGGTGCTAATTTTTTGTCGAAGTGACGTTATCAAAGACTAGTTTTTGGCCTATAAGAACGAAATGGATTGTGATTTAAAGTTTCAATGTAAATTTTTGCAGAGTGTAACATCATATTTATTATTTGGCTTTTTAGTTTTTTGAAAAAGGTAATAGATAAAAAGTCTCCAAAAAACTGCATCTGTTGCAGCCGATTTTATGGTCAAATCTTGGAGCAACAAATTCAAGATTAGAGCAACTAATTAGCAACAAATTATCCTTAAAATCCTGCATACTATTTGGGGGTGTGGGTGCTATCTTGACGTCAAGATAGCACCCACACCCTTTTTTATAGTTTTTAGAGGCGAGAGTTGACTAGTTTTTGGACTCAGACGCTGGAATGGAAAGCGATGGAAAATTTTTATGTTACTTTTTGTAGAGCATGAAATCATGTTTTTAATTTGGCATTTTTAGTTTTTTGAAAAAAAGTATAGATAAAATAACGCATCTGAAAAAGGTAATAGATAAAAAGTCTCCAAAAAACTGCATCTGTTGCAGCCGATTTTATGGTCAAATCATGGAGCAACAAATTCAAGATTAGAGCAACTAATTAGGAACAAATTATCCCTAAAATCCTGCATACTCAGATTTTGGAAATTTGGGTGCTATCCATACGTCAAGATAGCACCCACACTCTTTCTATCAATTTTAAGGGGGAAGGGGTGGAGCAACAAATTCAAGATTAGAACAACTAATTAGCAAACAAATTAGCAACAAATTATTGCATACTTATTTTTTTTAATTTTTAAGTTTTTCTTGGTGTGGGTGCTATCTTGACGTTTTGATATGTTCCACAAGTTCCACAATGCGTTTTGGACATGAAGGAGATGGATTTAAAAGTTGAATGAGGCCTTTTTGAAATGGTGTTGAGAGGCCCTTTAATTTGATATCATTTTTGTTGCTGAGCGTTAAATTTTGGGCAATTTAGCTTTTTTGAGAAAACTGTTGAAGTGCATTTCAAGGTCAAATCTTAGAGCAACAAATTCAAGATTAGAGCAACTAATTAGCAACAAATTACTGCGTACTCAGTTTTTTGAAATGTTGGGTTTTTAATGGGTGTGGGTGCTATCTTGACGTCAAGATAGCACCCACACACTTTCCATCAATTTTGAGGGGGAATGAGTGGAGCAACAAATTCGAGATTAGAGCAACTAATTAGCAACAAATTAGCAACAAATTATTGCATACTCAGATTTTGGAAAATTGGGGTTGTGGGTGCTATCTTGACGGACCTAATAAATTTTGCGTTTTTCAGAGTGAATTTGAAAAAAACTTTCAAAAAACAATTCAAACAAAAGAATTTTTCAAAATCTTATTCAGAAAACACAGGGGTTCTCAAAAGAACCTTGAAAATTAAAAATGACTGGGTGAAAACGTGAATAAATTTTTTGTGTTTTCAGAATTAATGTGAAAAAACTTTCAAAAAACAATTCAAACAAAAGAATTTTTCAAAATCTTATTGAGAAAACACAAGGGTTCTCAGAAGAACCTTGAAAATTGAGAATGACTGGGTGAAAACGTTAATTAATTTTGCGTTTTCAGAATTAATTTGAAAAAAAACTGTCAAAAAACTATTCAAACAAAAGAATTTTTCAAAATCTTATTGAGAAAACACAAGGGTTCTCGAAAGAACCTTGAAAATTAAGAGTGACTGGGTGAAAACGTGAATAAAAGTTGCGTTTTCAGAATTTCAAAAAGCAATTCAAACCAAAGAATTTTTCAAAATCTTATTGAGAAAACACAAGGGTTCTCAAAAGAACCTTGAAAATTAAGAGTGACTGGGTGAAAACGTGAATAAAAGTTGCGTTTTCAGAACTATTTTGAAAAAACTTTCAAAAAACAATTCAAACAAAAGAATTTTTCAAAAATATCTTATTGAGAAAACACTAGGGTTCTCAAAAGAACCTTGAAAATTGAGAGTGACTGGGTGAAAACGTGGATAATTATCGGCGTTGTTCGCGAAATAATATTTGAAAAGTGAAAAGAAATGCACAAGTTCAAGATAAAAAAAAATGAAATATGATGATTATGAAATATGTTTAAATTCCCCAAGATAATTTATCGCAAATTTGTTGTTTTAAAGTTTCTTTATTTATTTTCGAAAAATAATCGTAGATTCGCAAAATATTCAAAGAGAATAATTTTAAAACAATGTGAAATAATTTATGAGTTCACAAAGAACCTTGAATATTTCATGTGAATGTGGAAACTGTAGATAATTTTTATAAAAAAGCGTTGAGAAGAAATTCCAAAAGAACTTAGGGACCAGCACAAGAATATACTGTGAGAAGAAAAAAACTGTACCGAAAATGAATAACAGTTCATATAAAAAACTGTAAATTAAAATGAAAATGAATAAGAGTTCATATAAAAAACTGTAAATCAAAAATCACGCTATTAATGCCAACACCAAATTTTTTTTTACCGTTGCTGGGAGCACGAGCAGCACAAAGAAACTTTGAGTTTGGTTCTCAAAAGAACCTAGAAAAAAATTAAATGACTTTTTGAAAACGTTTTGCGCTTTTTTTCTTTTTTGTCCAGTTAAATAACCTAGTGTGACTGGAGAAAATCTCAACAAACGAGATAGCGATACAACAATAAAGAAAGAAAGAATGTGACGCCACTTTTCCCGTTGAGCAAACAAATTAAACGTATTATCTATATGTATATATCTTATATGTATGCATGTATATGCCGATCAATATATAAAAAAAAAACCACAAAAACTTTACTTACTCTGTACATATTTTCATGGGCGTAGCTAGAGATTTTGTCTAGGGTGGGCCAGATGATATCGTCCGCATGAATGGGCAATTTTTCTTTACTTTACTCCCTTCATTGGCAAATAATTCGCCAATCTCTGTTGTTTTTAATAACTTCAAATTTGCGAAAACTTTATTTATAATAAAAGCCCTGTTCCATTGGAGGTGGTAGTTTACTCGTGAGTAGAAATCTAGTACAACAACTACACTTTCATATGTCCTCGAGTAGAAGATCATGTGTTAATTGTAGTACTAGATCTACTCATGAGTAAAGCCTAGTACGCAGATCGGGAAAAGACAAATTTATCTCTACAATTTTAATCTCTACAAAACATTTTTTAATCCTGCGCAAAATTTTGAAGTTGGAGAAATTACCTAGGGTAAACTGCCCAATCATTGGCACCTTAAGCGAATGTCGCACCAACTTTAGTTCGCAGTTTTTTCCGTATAGCATAAAACTATTTATTAATCCTTTTTTCATTTTTTTTTCAATTTTGTTTTTATTTTTTTCACTGTCACAATTTTTGCCGGCAGAATAAAGGCAGAACTATAATTGGCGGATGGAGTAGGAAGCTACTGTCAATTGTTGTTGTTTTCCATAAGTTTTCATCCGACGAGTGCGCTCGCAACCGCACTCGACGGATGAAAACTTATGGAAAACAACAACAATTGACATTAGCATCCGACTCCATCCGCCAATTATAGTTCTGGCTTAATGCTTCGAACATTATTTGTCCGCTCAAAATTCTTTGGCGCCGCGTACAAAGGTGTTAAGTCAGAAAATGTAGTTTTGAGGAAAATGAAGTTGAAGTTTCAATTTTTGTTTGTAAATCTGAATATTATTATTTTTAAAAAATAATTATGTAGAAACATCATTTATAAGATCTATTTTAATATCCATATGCTGTTGACCAGAAAATTACCGTCTTAAAAAAAAATTTGTGTTGACTTAACACTTTAGAGCCTATAGTCTTCAAAAATAAACTTGGTTCAAAGATGGTAAGTCAAGAAAAATCTTTGTTTACATTGATAACAAGGTTTAATTTATAAAAGAAAGTTGGAAATATTAATGTGATTAATTACCAAATGTGAAAATTCTTTTTGAAATAATATAATACGGTAGAAAAATCGCTTTTCGTTTTTTTTTTCTTCCTCTTGACTTAACGCTTTAGGATCAATTTTTTTATTTAAAAATTAAAAATGCAAAAACAAAGGAGTTTAGTCAACTTACGTCCTTAGTACTATACAATTTAAAAAAATTTTGACTTAAACCCTTTGTACCGAATCATTTCTAACGGAAGGAGATACGCTAGAGCTATGGCGATAGGACCAAACGAAAGAGAAAAAAAAAACTGACTCAAGTCCAATAAAAATCAGAAAATCGATTTTTTTGACATAACCCCTTTGTACCCGGCATCAAAAAATTAAGTGGAGACTTTTTCTTTACATCCAGCGGCTCCAAATATTTAAATGTTGCGCGTGAACTGCATACTGCTTGGAAAAATATTCAAGGCAAAATTTGTCCCGAGAAAAAATTTATATGAGAAATAAAATGTTTCCCCATCTGCGTACTAGGCTTAAACTACCACCTCCAATGGAACGGGGCTAAATGTGTTGTTCAAAATAATAGTATGATTCAATCTCAATCCAAAATAGAATTTAAACAAATAAAATGTTTAGTCTGAGTAAGAAACAAACATAAAAAAAAAGGTCGTACCAAAACAATGACTAAAATTATGGCTTTTAATACTCTCTAAATTACGATTTCTCAAATTGAGAAATTATAAGGTCGAATATTTTAACTAAATTCAAATAACAAAATTTATTTCATTCCATTATCTTTATACACGTTGAGCCCTTTATGTGACGGTACATCCCCCCTTAAGGTGCTCTTGAAACTTTAGATTAGATTTCTTTATTTCGTTATAATTTTTTCAAAAAGGTTTGCCACCGCACATTTTACATACAGAGATTTGATATATATTATCTTTCTACTGAAACATTATTTTTTATTTTTACAATATTTATTTAAATAATAACAGAGAGTTTGAAGGAAAACACGAACGAAAAAACCTTCATTTAAATAAAAAAAAAAAAAAATACATATGTACATATATATATACATATATATAATATATATAAATAACAATTATACTAATATAAATCATTTATCTAATTATATTTTAACATTTTTTTTTATATTTTATATATTTCTATACAATTTTTTTCCTTTTTTATGATTTTTTTTAGTTTTTTATTTGTTTTTTTTTTTATATATAAAAAAAAGAAAACTTAAAATTAAAATGACTAGATGATTGAACATTTGTAATAAATAAATATATAAATATATTAATAAATAATTAAGTAAATAAATGAATAAATAAATAATAAATAAGTAATAAATAAATAAATAAATAAATAAATAAATAAATAAATAAATAAATAAATAAATAAATAAATAAATAAATAAATAAATAAATAAATAAATAAATAAATAAATAAATAAATAAAGAAAACACAAGGGTTCTCAGAAGAACCTTGAAAATTGAGAATGACTGGGTGAAAACGTTAATTAATTTTGCGTTTTCAGAATTAATTTGAAAAAAAAAACTTTCAAAAAACTATTCAAACAAAAGAATTTTTCAAAATCTTATTGAGAAAACACAAGGGTTCTCGAAAGAACCTTGAAAATTAAGAGTGACTGGGTGAAAACGTGAATAAAAGTTGCGTTTTCAGAATTTCAAAAAGCAATTCAAACCAAAGAATTTTTCAAAATCTTATTGAGAAAACACAAGGGTTCTCAAAAGAACCTTGAAAATTAAGAGTGACTGGGTGAAAACGTGAATAAAAGTTGCGTTTTCAGAACTATTTTGAAAAAACTTTCAAAAAACAATTCAAACAAAAGAATTTTTCAAAAATATCTTATTGAGAAAACACTAGGGTTCTCAAAAGAACCTTGAAAATTGAGAGTGACTGGGTGAAAACGTGGATAATTATCGGCGTTGTTCGCGAAATAATATTTGAAAAGTGAAAAGAAATGCACAAGTTCAAGATAAAAAAAAAATGAAATATGATGATTATGAAATATGTTTAAATTCCCCAAGATAATTTATCGCAAATTTGTTGTTTTAAAGTTTCTTTATTTATTTTCGAAAAATAATCGTAGATTCGCAAAATATTCAAAGAGAATAATTTTAAAACAATGTGAAATAATTTATGAGTTCACAAAGAACCTTGAATATTTCATGTGAATGTGGAAACTGTAGATAATTTTTATAAAAAAGCGTTGAGAAGAAATTCCAAAAGAACTTAGGGACCAGCACAAGAATATACTGTGAGAAGAAAAAAACTGTACCGAAAATGAATAACAGTTCATATAAAAAACTGTAAATTAAAATGAAAATGAATAAGAGTTCATATAAAAAACTGTAAATCAAAAATCACGCTATTAATGCCAACACCAAATTTTTTTTACCGTTGCTGGGAGCACGAGCAGCACAAAGAAACTTTGAGTTTGGTTCTCAAAAGAACCTAGAAAAAAATTAAATGACTTTTTGAAAACGTTTTGCGCTTTTTTTCTTTTTTGTCCAGTTAAATAACCTAGTGTGACTGGAGAAAATCTCAACAAACGAGATAGCGATACAACAATAAAGAAAGAAAGAATGTGACGCCACTTTTCCCGTTGAGCAAACAAATTAAACGTATTATCTATATGTATATATCTTATATGTATGCATGTATATGCCGATCAATATATAAAAAAAAAACCACAAAAACTTTACTTACTCTGTACATATTTTCATGGGCGTAGCTAGAGATTTTGTCTAGGGTGGGCCAGATGATATCGTCCGCATGAATGGGCAATTTTTCTTTACTTTACTCCCTTCATTGGCAAATAATTCGCCAATCTCTGTTGTTTTTAATAACTTCAAATTTGCGAAAACTTTATTTATAATAAAAGCCCTGTTCCATTGGAGGTGGTAGCACAGACAATTATATACAGATATCGCATCCCATAGAAAAAAATTGTCATCAAAATTTTTTCCAGCCGACACGTTTCAGCCGACAAGAGCTTTTTAAATTGGAATCAAAAAGGAGAAGAGAATTTTTCAGCCGACAAAAAAGCTTTTTTTTTAATTTAAAAAGAGAACAATAAAAAGGATCTCTTACGACCATGACCTTACTCACTCTCCCGCGAAAATAAAATAAAATGCACGACTGGGTCGCACGAACTTGCTCTTGGAGTTAAAGTTGCTTAAATTTTTAAGACTTTTTATATAGAAATTTGGAAAAAAAAATAAAATTCGTTTTAAAAAAAAAAATAAAATAAAATCTGAAATTGAATTGCCCTCCAAAACAAGTATGCAGTTTTGATTGATATATTAACGTGCATTTTTAGAAAAAAAATTTTCAAAATCGTTAGAGCCGTTTTTTAAAAAAACAATTTTTTATAAATAATTTTTTGGAAAAAAAGTTTAAAAATAAAATTGGTATGCCATTTTGTAGAAATCACTAATCAACATCTAAAAACAAAATTTCAAAAAAATTCAATGTCCCACTTTCGAAAATTTGATTTTTCAAAAAAAAATTTTCAAAATTTTTTTAAAAATCCAAAAATTATTTTTTTTCAAAATTTTATTTTTGGTTTATATTAAAATTATATAAATGCTTCTTCACAAAAAGTTTCGTTGAAATCGAATGAGAAGTTTTGGAGATATTCGAATTTGAAAAAAACGGTTCTATGGCAGGTACCGTTAATAATGATTTTCAAACAAAAATTTTTCCATTGAAATATAGACCTTAACTTGAAACTAACATTTGAATTTTTTAAACAAAATCGTTGGAGCCGTTTTTGAGATATTTCAATTTTACTAAAATCGGTATATGACAAGTACCGTTATTTTTGGTCCAAAAAAATTAATTCCAAAAACCCCTCTGGAGAGTTGCAAAATAATGCTACCTACCAAGTTTGACATCAATCGGTCCATCCGTTAAGGCTGTAGGTCCTTATACAGACAGACAGACAGACAGACTGACAGACAGACAGACAGACAGACAGACAGACAGACAGACGGACTTCCGGGACCCACTTTTTTGGCATTGTCTACCATCGTAATGTCATGGAAAAATGTTATCTCAACTTTTTTTTTTTGTACGAATGCATAACTTGATATATAGTACCTATATCGCAAGTAAAAAGTGGGTAGATAGACGTGATTTCAATTCGTCTTTGACTTTCTAAGCAATCAGCTGCTGTGAAATATTTCAAATAGGTATATATCGTCGGCTTAAAGCAAAATTGTTCTAAGTACATAGGATTCCTTAAGGACTAAGAACAATTTTGCTTTACGCCGGCGATATGTACCTACATAAACTGTTTGTAATTGAAAATATTTTATAAGAGAGTGTCGGCTGATTTTGAGATTTCATGGGCACTGGGCACCGATCAGATTGTTCAATTGTGTGTAGACATATAGACATACATATGAGGTGCAGAGTGTTGGTGAAATATGAACATGAGCATAGTGTGCGTATCTGCTTATACATTAAGCCGATGTCGTTGGGCGACATGCACATGACGTCTGCGTGCATAAGGCGGCCGGCCCATAGACAAGATACTTGTGTGTTCGCTCCGGTGTGTATGCGTCGCTTAAATCTTTGAAAATTTTGGTAGATGGATAGGTAGGTTAGCAAGTTCTTAGATGAACTTTATTTTTTTGATGGAAGCAAAGAAAAAAAAGCAGGGTTGTAAAAAAATCTTTTTTAAAACAAATATTTACTGCAACTTGATATTGTTTCGCATTAAAAAATGCCATTGCACCATCTTTATTGACAAAAACAATATTTTGCCTTATTAATTGTACCTATTGCCATAAAATTCTCCATAGAAAAAACAAATCAATGCAAAGTGTGGGGGTGTGGGCAATAAATAGTTCATTTTTAATATTCGTCGAACTTCTTACAATTTTAATTGCAATAATTATTTTTTTAATGAAAATATTTTTCTGTTGTACCTCATACAATTTTTTGTATTGATGCAATTTTTTTCAGTTGCAATAAACGTTTTTTTTTTTCAATAAATTTTTTTTTTTTTCAAAAAATATTCTTTTATTTTTTTACTTGCGGTTTACGATTTACGGAAAAGTTAAGAATTCGTAAAAAAAAACGAACTCGAGATAACAAAAAGCGATCTATCTCGATCTGTAGCGATTTTCCTACTTGAAAATTGGTAACTAAGAGTGATTCCGTAGAGGGAAAATTTGCTTTAGGACCTTTTAAACCTTTTATAGAAAAGGTCGCGTTTCTCAAAAATTTTTGAATTTTTTTGAAACTTTTTTTTTATTCATATTCAATTATACAGGGTGATTCAGGAATAATGTGCCAAAAAGCTAGAGCGTGTAGGTTAGGTCGAGACAAGAAAAAATCGTATGGGAGGGGGGGGGGGGGGTAACACAATAACGTGTTACACATTTTTGAAAAGCCAAAACCCTAGTCTTTTACAAACATTTTTTAGAAAGCGATTTTATGGCACAGTTTTTGAAAAATTAATTTTTAAAATAAAAATTTTGAAAAAAAAAATTTCAAAGTAATTTTTTTCAAAATTTCATATAATTAAGTACTAATTTAGTTCTTTAAATTGGATGCTCTTATTCATTTGTAAGCAAAAACAAAAAACCAAATTGAAAAATACTTTGTGATTTTCGAAAATTAACAAAAAACCAAAACTACTTTTTTCTAAAAAACCTCTTTATTTTTTGTTTTTACATGGCTGGACTTGTTGATAAATTAATTTATGAAACATTAACCATTCGTCAACTATTTTTTAAACATTAAGACTTAATTAAGGATACAATAAAGTGATACCGTATTGGATTAATCCTGAATTGATCAACTTTTTTCATTGATAACACCTGAAAACTTACCTGAGAATTTTTCTTACTATGCGTGGGGTGCTCGCTGCCCATGGATTCTTTTCTTTTCAAAATTATTATTATAAAAATTAATTTTTCAAAAACTGTGCCATAAAATGGCTTTGTTTAAAATATTTGTAAAAAACTAGGGTTTTGGCTTTACAAAAAGGTGTAACACGTTATTATTAGTATAACCTTTGATTTTTAATAATTTTTTTTCCAAAATAAGTCAATTTTTTTTTAAATTGCCCCTCCCCGCTAAACGAAGGGGAACAGACCCTCCCTCCCATACGATGTTTTTCTTGTCTCGACCTAACCTACACGCTCTAGCTTTTTGGCACATTACTCCTATATCACCCTGTATAAATCACTCTTTTATGCATATAATATAAGAATATTGCGCGAAAAAAATACTGTTGATTAATGTACTTAGTAGCTGATGCTGAATCAATTAATGTTATGTAATAAATTATCATCTGAATTAAATTGATTAGCGAAGTAACTAAATCATTTTTTATGGTTTAGGTATCTAATAATAATTTTCATAATTTTATGGGTTTAAATTTCACTGTAATTGCTCACTACGTGACCGTTCTTCTATACCTACTAAATATTAAAAGAAATGAAAGATAAGTTCAAAATTCTGAGTTTGGGGACCAGTTTCTCAAATACACTGCTTTCAGTTTCCGTATACTTGATTTTGAAGTTTGTCAATTTGTTAGAAAATTGCTTCTGCGGCTTTAATAATGTCTTCAAATAACTCAGGCAATCTTTTCATATCATTTAGGAATTTTTTTTTTTTTTGAAAAAAACCAACAAAACATAAATTGAAGTCTTAAGTAATTTAAATTTTAAAAGCAAAACGGAAGCAGTGCAATTTTTCAAGCAATTTTTCATAGAGATAAGAGTATTTTTAAATTACCGACGTTTGTAAGAAAAGATCATGAATATCGGATCTGTTTCCGCCCTTTACAACATTTTTTAGCTACAGTTACTCCACTTAATAATTTTATTGTTAAATTAGTAGGTAATTTTCTGAACTCTACACAAACGAAACAACAATAAAAATAGAATGTGTAATTCCTTTCGTTTATCTACAAAACATGAAAAATAAAAGAACTAAATAAAGGAGGAATTTACAAGGTTCTTGTGACAGACACCAAGATATACTTTTCTATCGGTTTTTTGGGTGCTGAGCTCGAATCCGAAGTCAAAAAAATTTTATCACATCACGTTTTTGAGATAATCCCGTTAGAATATCGAAAATGCCGCTTTTTATCAGTTTTCGAGGTTATTTCTTAGCATTTGTTTATTTGTTATAAATAAATTTGTAAAGGTTTCTAAAAGAACTAAATCTTGTCTTTCTAAATCCGTTAAATCTCTTAAATATCTCTTTTCTTCTTCGAGAAATGTTTGTAGTATTGTAATTTTTTTTGTATGCAGCGGTGCCTCTTTTTCATTTTGCCACCCGGGCCTTTTTGCCCCAGTCCGACCTGTTTCACCTACCTAATTAGATACATGATTTCACACCCCAGTTCAACAAGACAAAAAAAACACAAACCAAATCAATGCGCAAACAAATAAAACTGTGCATGCATTCTTTTTTCCTTGATTTCCAAAAAATATCCCAAAACCAGATCTCATTTGTATATTCCTAACCCTAACCTATCCTATGAAAAAATATTAAAGAACAAAATTTCATTCATTGATCAGGTAGGTAGTACTAGGTATACCTACCTATTTTCTTAAAACGCATTCACAATCCTTTTGCATACCTACACACAATTACTCAATCGCGCCATCCAAGGAAACAAAAACAAAACTAAATTGCAAAAAAAACAAAAAAACAAAAACAAAAAACCAACCCAAATATGTATGTAGATACTAGTACATATTCCTTATTCTTTCTTTCTCTTCTGATAGATCTTTTGTGAGTAGGTACTGAACTACTGAGTAAGTTTTTTGTGTTGTTTTTTTAATGAATCGTTCTCGTTGAGGCAGACTGACCAGCGTCAACCGTATATTCTTTTGATAGAAAGAAACAAAAAACGTGCGCCAGGAAGACTCGATACTCGAGCTACAAGGTCTACTTCTATGGACAGAAAAAAAAAACACATAATGTGCACAACGGTCTTGAGTTGTAATCGTATCTGAGTACTATTTGCTTTTGTGCTCTTATACTTCAAATACGACGATTTTCTGTTTGCCTTTCCATTTTTTTAATTGCCAAACAATATTGCAACACCACAGATCACCTCATATTTTTATTCCTCATCTCAACCTGAACCTAACTTATGAAAAAAACATTAGAGAAAAAAATGCATTTATTGCTCAGGTTTTTATTTTTCAATACGTTCACAATCCATCTGCACACACACAGCTCTATTTTTCTTCCAAAAATCCCGCCTTAAAAAAGAAACAGTTAAAGCGCGATTTTGCAATGCAAAAACACAACAAGAATACAAGAATAAATTTCAGAGATACAGAAAAATAACGATTCCAACTCAAGAGTCAAGACCATAAACAAAAAATACCAAGACTGGAAACTTTCGTACGTCTTTCCTCCCAAAACCCTTTTGTGTACAGTGCTGTCTGTGAATATATGTGAAAGCCACCACGTTGGTTAATGACGTTAAAACGCACACATTTATAGATTCAAGACATTCACCACACATCGAACACGAACACAACGATAGGTTCACGACATTCACCACACCTCGCAGCTTGTAGGCAAACGTCAGTTGACCGCCGAGTTTCCAGTCTTGGTATTTTTTGTTTATGGTCAAGACCGTTATGAGCATGATTTTTTTTTTCTTTTCTATCCATACAAAAAGATCTTCTCGCTCTGTCTGAGGCAGAGCCGTGAAAACACATGATACTCATGTCGTTTTCTATTGACTTTTGAGATTTTTGTGTAAAATTCTCAGATTTTCCACTGCAAATAGAATATGAAATCTAGTTTTGTAATTGTGTGCGAAATCTGTGCGTATAAAAAAAATAAAACAACAACAAATGTTCAGACAAATGTCAAACAGAGGAGTGTGTGTGAAAGTGCGTGTGTTTGTATGCGTGAATCTTGATAAAAATCCAGAATCATATTCTTGAATCTCAGATTCATTTTTTTGTCATTTTTTTGAATCTCCAGACGCAAATAGATCATGAAATCTGAGATTTGTCCACTATTTCCCCTCTTCACCCCCCCTTTCAGCTGTCAAATTCACAAATCTCATTCTGAGATTCGTCAATAGAAAACGACATAAACAAAAAATACCAAGACTGGAAAATTTCGTACGTCTTTCCCCGCAAAACCCTTTTGTGTACAGTGCTGTCTGTGAATATATGTGAAAGCCACCACGTTGGTAAATGACGTTAACACGCACACATTTATAGATTCACGACATTCACCACACAGCGGACACGAACACAACGATAGGTTCACGACATTCACCATACTTCGCAGCTTGTAGGCAAACGTCAGTTGACCGCCGAGTTTCCAGTCTTGGTATTTTTTGTTTATGGAAAACGACATCACTCTCAAAGACAATACCTCGTTACTTAAACTCGAAGATACGAGGTTGTTGCACTTCATATATTGCAAGAGCGACCAATGATATTATTGTTGTTTTGTTTTCAAATGCAGATTATAATGAAGACGAAACTTTTCTTGAAATTCTTATGGGTAACCTTCAAATTTACCGTAATTAGAGTGGTTTGTACAAGTTTGGTTGATTTTCGTTACTGGTGTAGTCATCAAAATCGCGGTGATAAAAGTGTTTTGTGAAAATAATGTAATTTTCTTTATCGTATTTCCAAAGGTATAATATTATGGGCTATTTTTACTTTTTAATATTAAAATTTTATACTGAAAAAATGCGTGGATAGTGATATTTTTAAGTCGAAAAGGTGGAGCAGGGGTGCAGAGTTGGTGGATTTGGCAATGGGTAATGGTGATGATAACGAAGCTCTACATCGAAAAAAACACACCTGGGCCCTATTGCACCAACTACTTTGCATTTTGCATCTTTGCACTTTAATTTTGCAACTTCTGTTGCACCAAACTCCAATTTACGGAGAGGAAACTAGTTTTTGAAAAGTAGAACAAAAATTCCTTCTTTGCAAATTTTGTTGCACCAACCTCAAATTTGCAAAGCACAAAGTACTTTTCTGAAAAGCGCAAAGTTTTGCCAATTTGCAAAGAATTCTTTGATTTCGTTGCACCAAACAAAAAAACTTTGCACTTTCCATTTCAAACCCTGCAAAGTTTTGGAATAATATGCAAAGACAAAATTTCATTTCCGGATGGCAATTTCTCGTGTAAAGTTCATTTTAAATTATCATTTAATATATATGATAATTTACGACTTTTTGAAGAAGTTACATAAGTGATGTAAAATTAAGAATAAATTTTGAAATTAGGAATAATTAACTATTGGGAATATTTAACTATGGTTAGTATGTGAAAACAAGTTGAAGTGACATTGTTAGAATTTGTTGTGTTCTTTTTACAAATCATTTAGGAATGTTGAATGTTGTTAGATAATGTTAAACGAGCAATTTTTTTTTGTCAATTCCATTATTATAACCGAAAATCATGTTTTTATTCAAAATTTGAATTTTATTTTCCCGCTGATTAATAAAATAAATAAAAATGTTTGAATTGTCTTGAAAACCAAACGTCTATTTAATAGATCAACACACTAAAATCATACCATGGAAGTGAGTTGGAAATATTTACGAATCGTGACTATTTGACACTTCAATTAGAATTTAAGAACTTAGTAAACTTTGGTAAAATAAAGAAGGCCCCTCTGCCCTCTGCTTTATGACTCTAGGAGTGCAAACCACCTTATTCAAAATTTGCATCATTCAACGAATGATTGCAATTTAAAGTTAAAATAATGATGTTATATTGATATTAAAAATTCTATTATTTTCTTCTTTAAACAAAGTGCAGCAAAGCAATAGTTTAAGAAGTAACTACCACCAAAAAAAATACAGTGGGTAAAAAAAGTATTGGCAATTTTACTTTTTTTTTAGATTTTATGCCATTGTAACGGGTTTTTTTCCAAAATGTATTTTTATCTAAACAATAGAACAAAACCACACCTTGTATTTTTGTTTTCTTCGATTAAAAGGTTAGAAGGGAATAAAAAAAAACTGTAAAATATACCTCAAAAAAGTATTGGCAAAACTCATTGATCTTTGAATAAGAGCCCTTATTAAAGTACCGTAGGCTATTTCATACAAAAAAAAGTTAATTAAAGTGCTTCGACCTATAAACGAATCAATGTTCAACTTTGACACATCCAAAAATATAACGGATTCTCAAAACTCTCAGAATTTATTTAAATATTTTTTGGCAAAATCCAAACGTTTTTTTCGGTTCACTTCCGAAATGAATGGCATTTTTCTAGCAGCCCTTCCGTAATATTTGTATTTGTGCTAAAGATTACAAAGAGTTTGCATACTAAAATGTTAACCTATGGTGTTTTAGAACTCCACTGCCATTTTTGGGGCACTATTTTGAATTTTTTGGTTGCAGTTCTCTCAAAAATTGACGTTTTTAACTATCAAAAAAACGATATCATCCAGTTTCTTTTCAAAATTTCGGTTGATCCGATGTTTTCGTGTTTTGTTATGATACTTCGAACCGGGAATAAACTGATATTTAACTTTCCACCGATTTCTTTGTACGATAAACCATCTTGGTGCATAGTTATAGGTTTGTTTTAACACATCTACTCAACTCTTTAGACTTCGCGAAATTTCCATTTTTTTTTATTTTCCAAGGCTGAAAAACTTGATTATAGGTCGAAGCACTTTAATTAACTTTTTTTTTGTATGAAATAGCCTACGGTACTTTAATAAGGGCTCTTATTCAAAGATCAATGAGTTTTGCCAATACTTTTTTGAGGTATATTTTACAGTTTTTTTTTATTCCCTTCTAACCTTTTAATCGAAGAAAACAAAAATACAAGGTGTGGTTTTGTTCTATTGTTTAGATAAAAATACATTTTGGAAAAAAAACCCGTTACAATGGCATAAAATCTAAAAAAAAGTAAAATTGCCAATACTTTTTTTACCCACTGTATATCGTTGTTTAAGTAAAAAACGAAGATTTTAACCTTTTTTAACAACGAAAAGAAGTTGAATAATCTCATTCCTTTTATATTTCACTAATGGCATAAAATGTGTTTTATATAGTTTTGTCATCTTCAGTGCATTCGTTAAAAACTACAAACGTTCTTGGTTCTTTAATGATTAGTTTTAATACAGCAACCTCGTATCTAAAATTTTCGGTAAATCGATTGCACTGGAACTCTTTATGCTGTAACCTCGCATCTGAAAATGCTTCTCTCACCTGGTGAGCGTAATTTAATACAAGATTGAAACACGTGAAAACTATGCGTGTTGTAATTTCAAATGAAATGACATTTAAACATTTGGCTTGAAAAAATTATAGTACGAAATAATAAGTTTTTTCTTCCTACTGAAAACCTATTGAAAGAGAGATACGAGGTTGAGAAAGAAAGACGACGATATAATTATTTGTGGTGGTAGTTTACTCGTGAGTAGAAATCTAGTACAACAACTACACTTTCATATGTCCTCGAGTAGAAGATCATGTGTTAATTGTAGTACTAGATCTACTCATGAGTAAAGCCTAGTACGCAGATCGGGAAAAGACAAATTTATCTCTACAATTTTAATCTCTACAAAACATTTTTTAATCCTGCGCAAAATTTTGAAGTTGGAGAAATTACCTAGGGTAAACTGCCCAATCATTGGCACCTTAAGCGAATGTCGCACCAACTTTAGTTCGCAGTTTTTTCCGTATAGCATAAAACTATTTATTAATCCTTTTTTCATTTTTTTTTTCAATTTTGTTTGGTAAGTCAAGAAAAATCTTTGTTTACATTGATAACAAGGTTTAATTTATAAAAGAAAGTTGGAAATATTAATGTGATTAATTACCAAATGTGAAAATTCTTTTTGAAATAATATAATACGGTAGAAAAATCGCTTTTCGTTTTTTTTTTCTTCCTCTTGACTTAACGCTTTAGGATCAATTTTTTTATTTAAAAATTAAAAATGCAAAAACAAAGGAGTTTAGTCAACTTACGTCCTTAGTACTATACAATTTAAAAAAATTTTGACTTAAACCCTTTGTACCGAATCATTTCTAACGGAAGGAGATACGCTAGAGCTATGGCGATAGGACCAAACGAAAGAGAAAAAAAAAACTGACTCAAGTCCAATAAAAATCAGAAAATCGATTTTTTTGACATAACCCCTTTGTACCCGGCATCAAAAAATTAAGTGGAGACTTTTTCTTTACAGCCAGCGGCTCCAAATATTTAAATGTTGCGCGTGAACTGCATACTGCTTGGAAAAATATTCAAGGCAAAATTTGTCCCGAGAAAAAATTTATATGAGAAATAAAATGTTTCCCCATCTGCGTACTAGGCTTAAACTACCACCTCCAATGGAACGGGGCTAAATGTGTTGTTCAAAATAATAGTATGATTCAATCTCAATCCAAAATAGAATTTAAACAAATAAAATGTTTAGTCTGAGTAAGAAACAAACATAAAAAAAAGGTCGTACCAAAACAATGACTAAAATTATGGCTTTTAATACTCTCTAAATTACGATTTCTCAAATTGAGAAATTATAAGGTCGAATATTTTAACTAAATTCAAATAACAAAATTTATTTCATTCCATTATCTTTATACACGTTGAGCCCTTTATGTGACGGTACATCCCCCCTTAAGGTGCTCTTGAAACTTTAGATTAGATTTCTTTATTTCGTTATAATTTTTTCAAAAAGGTTTGCCACCGCACATTTTACATACAGAGATTTGATATATATTATCTTTCTACTGAAACATAATTTTTTATTTTTACAATATTTATTTACATAATAACAGAGAGTTTGAAGGAAAACACGAACGAAAAAACCTTCATTTAAATAAAAAAATATAATATTGATATAAAACGGTACAATTTAACAAGTTTTGTTTTGGCAAAAGAAAACTCCGTGTCGTGTGATATCATTTTTCAACTACATGAAGACCCCACCAAAACCTTTAAAATTGTCAAATATTGCTTCGGAAATCAGAAATTTCAGACAGTTGCGTAGTCAGCATAAGGCCCTGACCCATTTTGGCTGAAAGTCTGTTGAAATTTTTGAAGAAATTGTAAGGGCAGTAAAAAAACACAAGTCTAAAAGCGATGAGCTTTGAACTTTCCATTAAGCTGAAATACGATCGAATTTTAAAATTATTTCTTCACAGATTGATCCTATCTCGAGGCATTGTTAAAAGTGGTTAAAAGTGGTAAAAATTAATTCTAGTACACTCAATATATTGAAACAAAAGCCTATTTCCAAAACGAGCAGAATTGGTCCAGTCCAAATACCAATATGATACTCTCCATTTTTGGACAATGAAGCATTTTTTAAAATTTTAATCAGGAAAATTAATGGTGGCATAATATAGAAAAATAATAAAATAAAAACGATTTAATTTATGTAAAGAGCACTAAGTTTTAATCAACTTTTTCAAAAAAGGCAAAACATTTGACCACTTTTGCTCGTCACTGTAGTTGCGACTTGCGACAACTTAGATTTTGTTGCTCTATTATTTTTCCAATTTGATTCGTTTCGATAAATTGATATGAACTTAGCAAAACATCTTATTCTACAGCAGTTGCTTAGTATTTATTATTTTATTTTTTTCTATAAAAATCCCAATTTTGTTTTTTTTTTCTTTAGTGTTTCGCTATCAACTAAGCGAATTAAAATTTGGTTTATATTTTTTTACTAATTTTTTTTATAACTAGTTGCGACTTGCGGCAACTTACATAGATTGCTCTATTATTTTTGCAATTTGATTCGTTTCGATAAGTTGATATGAACACGATAACTATTGTACCTTCCTTAGATACGAAAATGTTAGTCGATGAGTGCGCTAAAAGTCTTGAACAAACAAAAAAATAATCCATATTTAAACAAAAACTAACCTTCCCTCTTGCTGTTTCATAAATATATGTGACCATAATGAAATATCCGAAAAGTGATAAATGTTTTCAATTTTTATTCGGCTGCATGCTACAACTTGATTTTAATTTATTTTGTTTCTTATAGCCCAAATGAGAAGGGGTTGAGTGACATATTTCAAGTTTTGAGTAATTGTAGTTACATATACCTACCTTAGAGTTGCCAGATATATTTTGATGAAACTAGTAATCGGGATGCAAAATCCCGGACTTTCCCGGACAAATAAGGAATTCAAAAAGAGTACAAAACTAGGACAAATCGAATGCACGATTTAAAAAAAAATCTTTTTAAGATTTAAGTTAAAATCACATTTTTAACCCTTTGTTCCCAACATTTTTTTTCACAAAAATACGAAAAACCTTGAGACAAGGTTTGGCATTGCCTGACTGCACAGCAGAAGGAAAAAAATCATTATTGTACTAGTAATATCATTTTATTAGTAAACTTTTGAGATAATAATACAAAAAAAATGCAAACGCCTTTTTTAGTAAAAAAAAAAATCAAAATTATAAAATACCGTTAAAAACCAATGGGTTTAACCATAGGAGATTATTAAATTACTAATAAAATTGGAAAATTAATCTTCCCACTTACAAAAATTTAGGTATAAATATTCTATAGATTTAAGAACCATTACAATCATTTTTTTTTTTTGTTCAGTGTTGATTTTGTAGCTCTAAACTTAAAGTTGGATACAAAATTCGGAAGACCTTCAGAAAAACTCTTTCTAAATACTAGCATTTATAAAGATAATTTTTTTTTGATCAGAAAATTTTATTGCAAAAGAAAATAAAAAAAATTGAGTTAATAAATAAAGCAAATTAAAATTGGAACAGAAAATGCAAAAATTGAGCAGATATAAACAAAAATAAATACGCCTCGCTTTAAATAGCATGCAAGTAGTGAGATACTTGAAGGGTTGAAAAGAGTACAATCCCGGACAATTAATAGAAACTATCCCGGACGTCCCCCGCACAGTCAAAAAAGAGTACATGTCCGGGAAAACCCGGACGTTTGGCAACCCTAACCTACCTACATCTTTATATAAAGTTTAATTAAGTTTAATTCTCTTAATTTATTAAATGAAGTTAATTTAGAGTTAGGTAGATATGGCTATGTGGTTTGATGGATGGTTTGCAATTAGAGGAGCCTCAGGTTTGTTCTCTTCTTTGCATTTCATCTCCAATCATCGATGTTGCAAATTGTTTGTTTTAAGAATAAAATCAGTTCAGTGGGTTCTTCGTTAGCTTTCCGAAAAAATAAAAGCCGACATTAATAACTGATATGGACCCACGCCGTCTTATAAAAAATAATAATAATGATAATATGAATATGTTTTTATGTGTTTTACACAGGTTATAGAAATTCAATTGCCGTATCGCAACCGGAAATTGAATCTGCTGATCTTGTGACTCAGACCGTCTATGGATTCTTGGACTTTACAACAACCATTGGCAAAACTGTAATGATTTTCTCACCCCAGAGCGCTCCTACTTTAGGTAAGCTATAAATTATTACTATACTACTACATTATTACTATACTAAGTTCACTACATTTTTGTCTATTATGCATGAGTATACTGACTTCGTTATGTAATAAAATTGAGCAGTTTTTGTTACATGCAGTTTCCAGCGTTAATAGAATAAGGTACTCCATACATGAGGATATCAGTTACCTTCCAAAGTGATCTTTTCGGAGGAAACACCACTTAGATCAAAGTTTTATTCCTTAAATAATAAGGGGAAGCAAAAAAATCGGAGGCCATACTTTCCCCATACAAATTTGTTTTGTAATTTTGTAACTTTTACCACATATTTTAAAATTTTGTATTGATTTTGGTGGTTTCTTTAAAAGATCACAGTCAAAATTTCCCATAAATCCTTAAGATCGGTAGTCCCACATGCGAGTATGGGGACTCCCAAGAAGACGATGCACAACATACCTTCTTCGCCTGCAGCAGATGGCCAGCACAAAGAGAAGAACTGGAGAAAAGTATTGGCACCATCACTTCAGAGAATATACTCCAAAAGATGCTAATTAGCCAACATATTTGGAATGAGATCTGTAAATACACCAACCAGGTCCTCAGAATCAAGAAGGTGGAAGAAGAACAGTTCCGCATTCCTAACCTTTCCTAACCTATTAACCTACTAATGTAATCAAATCTAACCAAACCAACTACAACTAACGTAACCTAACTTCAACTAATAAAAAACTAAACTAAACTAACGAAACCCGACTAATTTAACTTAACCGCATGTGTACGTCCAAACTAATATCGTTTTCTATTGACGAGATTCAGAATCAGATTTGTGAATCTGATAGCTGAAAGAGGGGGTGAAGAGGGGAAAAGTGGAAAAATCTCAGATTTCATGATCTATTTGCGACTTGAGACTCAAAAAAATGAATCCGAGATTCTGAATCTTGATTTTTATCAAGATTCACACATTTATCTTAAAATTTCTAGTTGTTTTATTTTAAAATGTTTTTTTTTATAAATATGAACAGATGTCGTGCAAAATTACAAAACTAGATTTCATATTCTATTTGCGTGGAAAAATCTGAGATTTTTACACAAAAATCTCAAAAGCAAATTGAAAACGACATAAAATATAAAATTTGCAAAAAAAATTGTTATTCGCGGGTATTTATGTGACTTTAAGGCCATGTGGGCATTGGGTTAAATTATTTAGCCGAAAATAAATTTTAGACATTTGAATGTCTGGTGAATAAAAAAATTATATTTGGCTTAATTTAGCTGAGTGAATTTGGATAAATTACGTAGATAAATATTTGTTTTCTGCAAATCAAAAGAATTTATGATGTTAAAAAAAATGTATAAATATTAACAATTAACAAACTTCCAATACGCGTTGTCCTGTGAGTTTTATTTTTGTGTTGCCACTTACAATTTTTTTCATCATCAATAAAATGAATTATGTAGGTACATATGTATATTGAAAAAAATAAATGTTTCCTGCTAATACACACTCATAATGTTGTACTGCTTTCTCAATTTTCTTTATTTATCTTCGGTTCTTGATTAGTAGTTATTGAAAAAAAATACAAAAAAAATTCTGCAAAAAATGTATCATCTGAAGATAGAAATTTAACCGGCTCCCAGAGCAGAATAAATTTTTGACAATTGAAATTATCTTTTCACCTCAAATGTTTCAAAAATGTTTTATCGGCTAAAAATTGAACCCGACTTGTGCGAAAATTTTAAATTAAATAATCTGAATCCGACTTTTAAGTCTGCTCATATAAACGGGGTATTTACAAATCGCTGGCTGATATACATAAACATATGTACAGTACATACATAGGTACAACCCTATAATTCTCAGCAAGCGATATTATGAAAAAAAAATGTCAGTGGGAGCTAATATCGGACTAAAAGCTCCGTAGTACTGTTGATTTCTCTAGGGTGGGCCTGGCTCACCCGGGACCCCCCTTCCTATGCGCATGCATATTTTTGACGAATTTTTAGGTTGATAATGCTGCAACTGGTTCTGATGAGGATGCTGATTCTGTTTCCCTCGTTGCGCCAATCGCAACAATGGCGTTTCAAAAAACTTCCTTCTTCCCGTTGCACCAATGGAGGCAATGGTGATTTACAGATTTTTTTTGTGGTTCTCAGAAGAGCCTTTTTACTTGCGATATAGGTACTATATATCAAGTTATGTATTCGTACAAAAAAAAAAGTTGAGATAACATTTTTCCATGACATTACGATGGTAGACAATGCCAAAAAAGTGGGTCCCGGAAGTCCGTCTGTCTGTCTGTCTGTCTGTCTGTCTGTCTGTCTGTCTGTCTGTCTGTCTGTCTGTCTGTCTGTCTGTCTGTCAGTCTGTCAGTCTGTCAGTCTGTCAGTCTGTCAGTCTGTCAGTCTGTCAGTCTGTCAGTCTGTCAGTCTGTCAGTCTGTCAGTCTGTCAGTCTGTCTGTCTGTCTGTATAAGGAGCTACAGCCTAAACGGATGGACCGATTAATGTCAAACTTGGTATGTAGCGTTATTTGGCGACTCTCTAGAGGGGTTTTTGGAATTAATTTTTTTGGACCAAAAATAACGGTACTTGTCATATACCGATTTTAGTAAAATTGAAATATCTCAAAAACGGCTCCAACGATTTTGTTTAAAAAATTCAAATGTTAGTTTTAAGCTAAGGTCTATCTTTCAATGAAAAAATTTTTTTTTGAAAATCATTATTAACGGTACCTGCCATAGAACCGTTTTTTTCAAATCCGATTATCTCCGAAACTGCTTATTCGATTTCATCGAAACTTTTTGTGAAGAAGCATTTATATAATCTTAATATAAGCCAAAAATTAAATTTCAAAAAAAAATATTTTTGGATTTTTAAAAAAATTTTGAAAATTTTTTTTTGAAAAATCAAATTTTCGAAAACGGGACATTGATTTTTTTTGAAATTTTGTTTTTAGATGTTGATTAGTGATTCCTACAAAATGGCATACCAATTTTATTTTAAAACTTTTTTTCCAAAAAATTATTTATAAAAAATTAGTTTTTTAAAAAACGGCTCTAACGATTTTGAAAATTTTTTTTCTAAAAATGCATGTTAATATATCAATCAAAACTGCATACTTGTTTTGGAGGGCAATTTAATTTCAGATTTTATTTAATTTTTTTTTAAAAACGAATTTTATTTTTTTTTCAAATTTCTATATAAAAAGTCTTAAAAATTTAAGCAACTTTAACTCTAAGAGCAAGTTCGTGCGACCCAGTCGTGCATTTTATTTTTATAGCGTTTCGTCGACTAAAGCGACGAAGTTATGCACTTTTCTTTTTTGTTGAAGTACGTGCACGTGGTTCTGAGTGTGGTCGCAGCACTTCGCTTATGTTGGACACCAATAGGTAATTTATGTAGGCGGTGGAGCACAAATCCGTGGCTCGATGGACCAAATGTGGTGTCGATGTTGCTGCTGCTGCGCCCAGAGATAATTCCCTTTGTTTTAGTTTTCTTTTGTTTCTTCTTTTTTTTTATCAAAAGAGCTTTAGTTTATATTTAATTACAAATTTGATTTAACTTTGTTTTTTTTGTTAGTTTTTTTTACAATTGTACAAGTTAGATTTTTCTTGTATTAAATTGAAACTATATTTTACTTTAATGGAGGGCGAGCTTGTGCCAGTGAAGGAGAAAGATTGAATGACAAAATAATGAATGCCAGTAATGATTGAATAAAAATGGCGGACAAAAAAAGGAAGGAAGGGCAGCCAACTGCCCGCCACAAAAACACGACGAAAAAATATTTGGTGATGCCAAATATTGTTTCGTCGATGATTTTGTTTAAGGGTGCGTTAACAGGTATTGTCTCATCAGACTAATGTAGAGGGTGTCAAGACGAAGAGGCAGAAGAGGGCTCATACCACTTCCTTTGCGAATGCCCCAATTTATCAAAAAGCAGAAAAGCAACCCTTGGAGATTACTTCTTCAATTAGTTAGATGACGTCTCGCCCTTGCCACTAAAAAACATTGTAAAATTCATCCAAATTTCAGGATGGTTTAGGGAGGCACAAAACACAAATCCCATCACCTAATTCCCAATATATCCTTCCCTTACCCGTCCAGATTCCTTCCCACCCTAACCCTGGGGATCACAATGGATCCATCGAGATCCGAGTGGGATGATTCGACTTGTCGGACTATTACCCCGTTCAACCTAACCTAAGTATTGAGCAATGGAATAAAAATTTCATCGTCAATTGGTTGCAATAACCCTTTGCCCAACAAGACACCATAAGGCAAATCACAATTCTTGGAATAATCGACCGATGCAAATTCGCCTTCAAAAGCGGTTGGATGCTGAACTGTTATTAACGTTTCTGTTCGTGCTGGCAAGAGATGTGATGCCCTTGTGAGAAGTAAACTGTTTGGAGCTCCTCACGGAAGGTGCAACGGATGTTTTCTGCCTCGAATTTCTAAACACATCTCTTCAAAGTCTATGAAACATTCATTTTTAATTAAAAAACCTAGTCCTAAAATGCAAAGTAAAGTTGTGTTGGTGCTCTTGGTGGTTAATTACAAATTTCAATTCAACTGCACCTTTTGAAACGATCATACCTCCAGATATACCTAATATACGAAGAGGAGAACCACAAATTTTTGCATTCTCCGCAAATAGTTTTCAGAAATTACTGATATGTTTGCACCTGAGTCAATGATCATGCAGCATTTTTTGCCTTCGATATAAGCGAACAAATTGATGCTGGCCTCGCCGAAAAGCTGGATTTATTTCTTTCCGTGGTCACGGTTTTTAGTGGAGATTCTGTGGGAGAAACAAAAGGTGAATTATTGAATGAGGTGAATTATTGAATGGCTTCCGCTCTACATTGCCAGTGGTATCTAGTTTTCCGAATACGTATAAGAAAATCGGATATCTTCAGGGCCGTCTTTAACTATCCTGGGGCCCTTGGGCACACAAGAATTTGGG
Organism: Episyrphus balteatus; assembly: GCF_945859705.1. NCBI lineage: Eukaryota > Metazoa > Arthropoda > Insecta > Diptera > Syrphidae > Episyrphus > Episyrphus balteatus. The sequence continues at coordinate 74,915,894 of NC_079134.1, read as the reverse complement.
GCCCTTTTGGAAAGTAAAATAAAATGCACGACTGGGTCGCACGAACTTGCTCTTGGAGTTAAAGTTGCTTAAATTTTTAAGACTTTTTATACAGAAATTTGAAAAAAAAAAAATAAAATTCGTTTAGAAAAAAAATAAAATAAAATCTGAAATTGAATTGCCCTCCAAAACAAGTATGCAGTTTTGATTGATATATTAACGTGTATTTTTAGAAAAAAAATTTTCAAAATCGTTAGAGCCGTTTTTTAAAAAAACATTTTTTTATAAATAATTTTTTGGAAAAAAAGTTTGAAAATAAAATTGGTATGCCATTTTGTAGAAATCACTAATCAACATCTAAAAACAAAATTTCAAAAAAATTCAATGTCCCGTTTTCGAAAATTTGATTTTTCAAAACAAAATTTTCAAAATTTTTTTAAAAATCCAAAAATTATTTTTTTTGAAATTTAATTTTTGGTTTATATTTAAATTATATAAATGCTTCTTCACAAAAAGTTTCGTTGAAATCGAATAAGAAGTTTCGGAGATATTCGAATTTGAAAAAAACGGTTCTATGGCAGGTACCGTTAATAATGATTTTCAAAAAAAAAATTTTTCATTGAAATATAGACCTTAGCTTGAAACTAACATTTGAATTTTTTAAACAAAATCGTTGGAGCCGTTTTCGAGATATTTCAATTTTACTAAAATCGGTATATGACAAGTACCGTTATTTTTGGTCCAAAAAAATTAATTCCAAAAACCCCTCTGGAGAGTCGCCAAATAACGCTACATACCAAGTTTGACATTAATCGGTCCATCCGTTAAGGCTGTAGGTTCTTATACAGACAGACAGACAGACAGACTGACAGACAGACAGACAGACAGACGGACGGACTTCCGGGACCCACTTTTTTGGCATTGTCTACCATCGTAATGTCATGGAAAAATGTTATCTCAACTTTTTTTTTTTGTACGAATGCATAACTTGATATATAGTACCTATATCGCAAGTAAAAAGTATGTACAATGGTTGGCTAAAAGGTAATGGTTGGTTTAAAAGGGGTGCCAATATATCGTTCCGATTTGTACGTAATTTACAAGAGTCCTTTTTTTTATTTTGTTGTCTTTTTATTTTAATGTCTAATTTTCAACGGATAAAGTTGATTATAAAGTTTTCGACATATTGCAATTTTCTCAAAAACGGATAACGATTTTGTTTTGAAAAAAAAAACATTTAATGCTGCAAATAAGGCCGCACTTTTCAAAGAAGAAAAATATTTTTTTGCCATTGAACCGATTTCTTAATGTAAACGACACAACCGTTTTAATGAAAATATTGACATAGAAAGGTTTATACTGATATTAAAATTAAGAAAACTTTTAAAAAAAAATTTTTTAAAGTTTTTTAATGAATTTTATGTGTCAATCTTTAAATACGAGAGCAATTCGCAATTCAAATTAAAAAAATTTTTGGGGATGCCAACCATTGTACCATGGCGTTTTCCATTTGAACCAAAACATTGATGTACCGTCGACGATAGTTTTTTCTTAAACGTTTTCCAACGGAAAAAGTATTGATGTTGTTTTGCCGACGAATTGATTCTTTGTTCGTCTTTTAATAAGAATCTACACATATGTTTACACTGATTTTAACACGCACTACAAATTTGACAGTTTTGCAAACTTCAAACGAAATTAGAAAGAAAATAATCATAAAAAGAAAATAATCTCGAAAGATGATAAATTTTATTGAAAAGAATTTCTGGTTCACGAGAGGTTAATTATGTTGGTTAGATGAGACGATTTTCTTACGCTGTCTGCCTTAGAAGAGGTTTGAGATCAAGAAGAAAGTCATCCCTGTCGCAATCTCCTTTTATTTGTTTCGAAACTCTCCAAACACAATTTCCCCTTTAAACGCTAGTCATCTCTATCTTACATTAAACATCTCTTTCTTACATTAAATTCATTTGACAACTTGTCATGGCGACATTTCTTAACAACGTGGTTGCTGTCCAGAAATCAAGATTTGTTTGATTATAATTGTTTTTAGAAACAGAATTATTCTTTTTCGTAGCAGTATGTACAATGTACATTCTTTTGTAACGATGTATTACTGAACTACTTTTAAGATAAATGTCTGAACACACTACCTACAACTGCGAAGGTAGACATGTGAGCGCACTTCTAATAAATATGAAACTACCTATTTTTGACATTTGAAATTTCTTTACATCCAGATTTATTTTTAAACTAGTGAATAATATGGCCGTAAGTGTACTATTTTCGCTTGGGCCTAATAATATGGCAGGGATAAACTATTTTAGAAAAAAATTTAATTTACCAATGATTGTTATACAATAATAATTTGTTCAAACTAAGAAAAAGAAAAATAATTTAACAATTTAATAATTTGATAATTTAATAATTAATAGCATTCTTTGTGAGTGCAAAAAAGCGTATTGGGTTAGGATTCTATTGAGGAAGACGAGAAGTGAAAGAAGATAACGGATTTGAATTTATTTGTGTTTACAATAAGTTTGATAGAGGGTGGGAGAGAGTTCCAGAGTCTGACAGCATGTATGAAAAATAAACGGGACGAATTCAAAAAACTGTGTAGAAATGGGACGATATTGATGCTTCTAGTGGATCGATTGAATGAGAGTCTGTTGTATAAATATGACGGAGACTTAACATTTAATAATTTATGTAAGAACAGACAGTTTTTTTCATTAATGTATTGCTGCACAGTACCACCAAGTAAATTTCGCGTAGCCCATGAACATTACGAACTGCATCATTAAAAGCAACTTGCAATTTCCGTCTAGAGAGAGAATCAAGGTCACTAAAAACGGTTTCAGCATACGATATTATCGGGACGATTAACGTAAGAATCAGTTTGCACCGAGTTGTGTAAAGTAGGCAGAGACAGGGTCGGACTGGAAATATAACTGACTTGGCGATTGCCACCCGGGCCCTCAGCTATCCCATAGTTACAAAATAAAAATACATAAAGAACATGTACAAAACAAAAACAAATACAAAATTCATACAAAGCAAAACTAACTATTTGAAAGTTATATTTATAATAATATAAGAAGTTGAAAGGTTTGGGGCCCCATGGGTGTACAATTGTGCATTCCCTTGTACCGTGGCAGTGCCCCGGGCCCCCCACGTACATATACCGGGGCCGCACTCTAGATTGTATTTAGGGAAGAAACTGAATGTAAGAAATAAACAACGAAACAAGCAGATACCTAAGATATATATTTTAATGACTTGAATCAACAGAAACTGAATAGATACAAATTAAAGGGTTTTCGCATACCGTACTTGTCCTCGGGTCTTGCTTGTACCTAACATTATTGGAGCCCTGCACATAGGGGTATTTGCCAGTTTTATGCGGACAAAATTTTGTTTTCGGTTTTTCTTCAACGACAAGGTAATTAATACTGGAATTAAGTATTTTAACTGTTAATTTCAATGAAAACATTTTTCTTCCAAATCCTATTTTTGATCAAACAAAAAGTCTCAAGCATGGACCCAAATGGTTTGTTAAAACGCTTAAAAAAGTAGTTTTACTAATTGTATCGCCAACATAAAGGTCTTAAAATTTAGGACAAATTATGAGGGATCAGGTTTTGTAATTCAAGAAGTTGAATCTTAAACAAAATTTAAAATATGGATGGATGAAACAAAGTAAGCATTTTAAACCTTAAACGTGTCGAAGTTGCACTTAGTTGCAATTTTTTTTTACAGATGCAATTAGATACGAGTTTAACCTTTAGAAAACATTAAATTTTATCACGCAATAATGTGAAATAGTATAACTTTTCTCCTAACCAACACAGAAAGACAATATTTTTACGTTTAATTTTTATTAAGATTCAACATATCACTATTTTATTTTTAAAGTAGGTAATATAACATTTAGATACAGCATCTAGTAGAAATCTTCGTATCTCTTTATCAATATTGCATAAAAACTTTTTTCTATAGCCACTTAAAAAAAAGTACTTAATTAAGCACTGTCGCTAAACTATAATAAAATTTTGTGGGACCAGGTTTTCGTCCTTGATGTTTGTGGGTGTGACTAAACACTATTGTGTAGTATCAGTTCTCAAATTATCTATCACAAATCTAGAAATCGCAGCTTTGTTTATTTATTCTGAGGCGCTTATACTGTCCGAAGACCGCAGTAAACGTTGAACAGACAAACGAACAAAGGTATTAAACAAAAGAGAATTGAATCAACAACAAATATAAATGAAAAGACATTTTGTTGTATTTTCAAATATATGTATGTATAAACAATTTTATTAATAAAATAATTGAGTAATTTAAATTACGTTAAATGAAGTGAGTTGGCAACCATAAACTTCGTTGAACTATTTTTTTTATAAAATTATCTATAGTCCAGTAAATAAAGGAGTTTTACCCTACAAAAGGTCCGGTAGTTCTAATTTTTTGATATGTTGTTAGGTATGGTTAGTAGATAAAAAAACCAAATTTCCACAACCACGCCCCCTCCTCCCCCTTCAGCATCACCGAAAAACCATAGAAATCTGGCACTTTTTTCACTTTTATGCCCATAACTTTCTTCTGGTGCATTTTATTGAAAAAAAGTTGTTGGTAGACTTGTAGAAAACATAATTTCCTACGAAAATGACCTTGGTAGTATGTTTATACACCCAAAAACAACGAAATTATGGAGCTTTCAAAAACATATAAAATTTTGGATTTTGCAATATTTTCAGTTTCTTGTCACTTAACAGTGCTATAACTCTTTAACAATTGACTTTTACGCAAAAGTCTTTATAATCAATCTTACAGGCAATTTAATTACCTAAAATAAAATGTACACTACTTTGATTTTGTGAATCAAATAACCGAGTTAGGGCTAAAATAGTAAAAAAGTATTTTTGATAGTTTTCGACACTTTTTGAATTATTCATTAAATGAAGGATTTGTATCCCACAAAAGGTCGGGTGGTTCTTATTTTATATTTAATCGGGTTTTAATGGTAGATTGAAAAATAGCCACGCCCCTCCGGCACCTTAACCATACTCAAAAAACCAATTCTGCATTTTTTCAGTTTTATGAAGTTTCATACATGAGTTGATGAGTTGACAAGTACGATTGAAGGAGGTTCAGCCTTATTACTACATAGAATAAGGTGGTCCTTAGGAACAAAAAATTGGGGACGCCCCCTAGAATGGTTCCAAATCAGGAAAAAAAAGCCCTAATTTTTTCAAATTTTTATTCCTAACCCTTCCTGACCATAACTTATCCTATTTTCGTGACCTTTTTTTTTTTTTTTTTTTTTTCAATCAAAATGATGATCCTAAGTGGGCTGTAGGTCTGTCTTGGTAATTTAAATATATTTCATTAGGAAGTTTATATCAAAAATCCGCCATTTACCCAACACTGGACACACAATATCGCCCCGGAAGGGTCAGAGATAAAAATTTGAAAAAAATAGTGTATTTTTTTCCTGATTTGGAACCAACCTTGGGGGCGTCGCACTCAATTTTCGAAAAAGAGTAAAATAAGGACCACCTTAATATACAACTATCAATCGATAGTTGATACAAATTAAAATTTAATATCTTACTACTTAATTAAAAAAAGTTTTGAGAGCAGAGAATGGTCCTAGTCGTTATAAAGAAATCTAATTACAAAATTCCAGTTGACCAGTTTTCCTATAATTTTGGTTTAAAAATCCCAAATTTCAGTATTTATCAACAATCGATTGACAGTTGTAAATCACAATACGGGTGATTATAAAATTGATAATAGAACAGTCAAATCCTGTTTGCCTAAGAAGTATGGAGAAGGTTAAAAGGTTGAGAGTAGTCAAAGCAGCTGCAGGCACAGTTTTGGAAGTCATTCGGTCTAAAGTTTACAATACAGATGAGTACCCTCCTCTATTTTTTGAAACTGTAATACTGTTATAGCTGCTGCTCGTCCCCGATCCTTCCTTTCCCCCCTTCTAACAGGAATAAGTGTATATGTATAGGAAGGTCCTAAGCTTCTCATTGAAATGATTACATCCCTTGGCTTTTCATCAAGTCACCACGAGGTGCAGCTACTTGAAGTTTCTACTATCATGCAACCACAACCACCCCTGATTCAACTCAAACGTACGGATGCTTTCTTCCAGTTGCGCCAGAATTAGTATCTAAAGGAGGTACCATAGAGCTTCAAAGATTTTTGAGGAAGACATCGACTTTCTATACCTAAGGCCCAGAACGTGTACCTTCGAAAACCTGGGGGGATCAATTTATCTGATGAATTCTCATTTTTCACATTCAATTCTATGGAGAACGTATTACTCATTCATGCCATAAGGGAATGTGACACCACCTCAAACATCTTTGGTTTCGGAAAAAACAAATTTTGCAAAATGTTTCAAAAACCCCTCTGTACTTGAAGCTGCAGTGAAGTTAAGGACCTAAATGCCAGAGTTCAGAAAATATCGGAGGCGGAAAAACATATCTTGTTGGCTTTATATGGAGAGGACAGTGGTATATCTCTAAGCTCTCTTCGATATTTCAAATTTATGAGCAGTTCAAGAAAAATCTAATTTGTGCAATCTACCGCCTACAACAGATGCGGCACACTTTCATTTCCTCCGGACTTATCACCAGATCATGGCGTGGATGGGTATTGAGAAAAATCCTCTGGAATGGGGCTGGACGAGAGGATGCCACGTATTGCAACCCATTAAAACTGTGCAAGATTCGCTCCCCAAAAATTGATGAAAGCTTTGTCATGCAAATACCTATGTATGTGTCTAGATGCATGGGAGCTGGCAGATGCATGAAAGAGGGACTTAAATGTTCCACATTCTGTAAGTTTTGCTGTGGACAATCCTGTCAAAATCGTCCACATGAATTTTGTATGAAGATGACGACGAAGAAGATCAGATATCATCGATCAATTTGAAGAAAAATTCAACGAAGCCAACTTTTCTCATAATTCACCATCTTCAACTCCACCTATTACTCCTATATTTCCCCACCTGCTACCCCTGCCCCTCATAACCCAATTCTTTTACCTTCGTCCACTCATAGCCCACCACTTTATAAGCGCATGAGATATTAAACTAGGTTATTAAGAAATATGACTTTTATTAAATAAAAATACTTACTATTACCTGGTTCTTATCGAAAGATAAAAGTTGTATTCATGAAAATGAATTCCCTTCAAAAGGATTTTTGGCTAAAAATTAAAAATTAGGAAGTTATAGCGCTGTAAACAGGTAAGAAACTGAAAATAAAAAAAATCGGAAATTGTAACTTTTTTGAAAAATTCTTAGTTTGGTGGATATTGGATGTGCAAGTTGTAGAAAATTTTGTGTTCTACAATTTTGCACATTTAAATGACCAGAAGTAAACTATGGACATAAAACTGAAAAAATGCAGAATTGGTTTTTGGAGTATGGTTAAGGGGGCGGAGGGGGCGTGGCTATTTTTCAATCTACCATTAAAACCTGATTAAATATAAAATAAGAACCACCCGACCTTTTGTGGGATACAAATCCTTCATTTAATGGATAATTCAAAAAGTGTCGAAAACTATCAAAAATACTTTTTTACTATTTTAGCCCTAACTCGGTTATTTGATTCACAAAATCAAAGTAGTGTACATTTTATTTTAGGTAATTAAATTGAATGTAAGATTGCTTATAGAGACTTTTGCGTAAAAGTCAATTGTTAAAGAGTTATAGAACTGTTAAGTGACAAGAAACTGAAAATATTGCAAAATCCAAAACTTTATATGTTTTTGAAAGCTTCATAACTTCGTTGTTTTTGGGTGTATAAACATACTACCAAGGTCATTTTCGTAGGAAATTATGTTTTCTACAAGTCTACCAACAACTTTTTTTCAATAAAATGCACCAGAAGAAAGTTATGGGCATAAAAGTGAAAAAAGTGCCAGATTTCTATGGTTTTTCGGTGATGCTGAAGGGGGCGGAGGGGGCGTGGTTGTGGAAATTTGGTTTTTTTATCTACTAACCATACCTAACAACATATCAAAAATTTAGAACTACCGGACCTTTTGTAGGGTAACCCCCTTTTTTTTAGCTTCATTTATTGGACTACTAGGCGCTTTGAAGAAAATGTCGTAAATAATAAAAAAATAATTAAACGATTCAAGGTTGGCTTACAATCAAAGCCATTCCCCCTGGTGTGATACTTTTTTGAGAACGTTAGCGCAAGGCAACCTTTGCTCAACGAAATATCAAACAAGAGTGATTTGTTTTGAATCAAGCTCTGCCTTTTATATGATTTTTTGAAATAATTTTAAATCAATGAAATATGTATATGATTACAAACATAAATTATTTTAAAGTGATTAAACATGAAGTATTAATTTAGAATATTAAACATTTAAATGAGAATTATATGAATTAACAGTAAATTGGTGTTTTATAATCTCCCCCTCTGTCGCTGAAATCGTCTCGATGATGCGACTGTGATTGATTTTGCTGGTTGCATATACTGATTCTTCATCTAGCCTCGTTGCTGATTATGTGTATTTTGTGATTCCTGATGAGTAATAACATCCCAATAGAATTGTGAGGTCATCTTTGGAAGCAACTTCGTGTGCTGTTGACCCAACATTTTTGATTATTACGTCCATCTGTGTTTCACATAAATTTGGCTGATTAGTTTTTTGAAGCTTAGCTAAGAAAATGGGAAATTATTAGTATTTATTCACCCGCTTTTAAAGCAGGTTGTGGTCGTCTTTGTCAACGTATTTTTTGTTTGTCAACGTATTTTCAGAATAAGAAATTGTTCGTAAGTCGTGATTTATATCATCAGTGCATGGTGCGAAGCTCACAGCCAAACGTTAGATATGAAGGTGTGTATAGCCAGTACGTTTGCATTTAACTATGTTGATAGCAAATCTTTTGGACCGAAGATCATTCAACCATCACGTATAATAGTTATGGCCTACAAATATGGCGAGTTGTGTCTTCATGGCTCTATTTTTGCGTTCAACTGATATTAGGAGTCTGAAAGCATATTCGATCGAATGTTCATGATATGACCCCCCTGGACTATACCCCAAAAGCGTAATTGCTGGCATCTGTACTCAAAATGAAAGGCTGGCCATCGCAGGCTTATTTGAGGACAAAACTAAGCTGTTTTTAATGCATCAAATGAAGATTGTTCCTCTTTGTCCCATTTCTAAAAAGCGTTCTTTGAGTTAGGTCACTTATTGATTTTTGATATTTTTGAAAACTTTCCATGAAATCCTGGTAACAAGAACACGTTTGCAAAAATAAAAGGACTTGTTTGAAGTTCTAAGGATCTGGACGGTTTTCGATGGCGGAAACTTCATTTTGAATCGACTTTAAAAAACAAAAACAAAAACGGTTCGATGTTCGATAGTGATTAGACGCAGTTCATATCGTCTCCGGCAAAATTGATTAAAAATCGTGTGACAAGCATAAATCCTAAATTATTTGTGCAAGAATAATAAACTTTGTAAACTACCATTCGTTTAAGATATAATTCAGTTCTGAACTCATAAAAATCGAAAAATAAAAACGAAATCGGTATTCAAATATTTTCTCGCACATATATCTGTATTAATTTCACAATCACACGATGTTAAATTCTAACTCTGCTCGCCCTCCTCACCCATATCCAACTCGTACTCAAACCGTCAAACTTGCATCATCCTCTAAACCGAATTCGCCTAAAATCGTGTCCAATAATAGCTCACCGTTACCTGACCATCAAACCAGAAATGGTTCCAACAGCAGCAAAAAACCGATTACACAAAAATATTCCGTAAGCTCCCCTCGTTCACCCGCTAACTTACCAAGCCCCTCCACACAAACTTATTCACATGCTCCACCACCATCTTGCAATTCAATTGCCTCAAAACATATATGTGTTTCTTTAGAAGTACTCCATGATGAACTTAAACAACAAACCGAATCCTTAGCAGCTACCTTTAGGGCTGAGGTGGAAAAAAATCGTAATGAGTTTTCTACAAAAATGCAAGAAATTGAAACTCAATTAACCGCAAACATAGAGCGCACAAATTCAACAGTCAATGAGTTGTCTCAACGCACCACAGCAATGGAACTCAAATTAAATGACGAGATTTCTGCACTGCGAAACCGTTGTGACGCGCTCGAAAGGAAGGAATATTTAACCGACGCAATAGTATTTGGCATTCCGAAACTTTCCGAGGAAAATGAAAACTTAAACTCTTTATATAACAAGCTATGCGATACCATCGAGGTTAGACCACCAACAATAAAAAAAATCTTCCGCACTAAACGGCGACACAACAATGACGAGCCACCTGTTATATTTAAGTTCTCTAATGTCACAGAGAGAAACTCTTTGCTAAAAGCACTTGCCGACTATCGTAAAAAGACTAAGCGTGCGATCTGTTTGCGCGACCTTGGACTTGAATCTGACCAAAAAATTTTTGTGAATGAGAGCTTGTCTATACGAAATCGTAACCTTCTTCAACATGCAGTGAGTATGAAGAAAAAAGGTCAATTAATCTCTGTTCATACATAGCATGGGTCTGTGTTTGTGAAACGAACTGTGGGAGAGAAGAGTGTTGCAGTCATTGAATAAGAAGTACAGGAAGGGGTGTTTATTCAAATAAGTGAAGCCGCTTTTTATTAGTGTGAGTTGTACAGATGCACATGTATTGGTAAAGGGTCGGAGTGCAGATATATTGTTCACTCAAGGGGTAAAAAGACTAAGCGTGCGATCTGTTTGCGCGACCTTGGACTTGAATCTGACCAAAAAATTTTTGTGAATGAGAGCTTGTCTATACGAAATCGTAACCTTCTTCAACATGCAGTGAGTATGAAGAAAAAAGGTCAATTAATCTCTGTTCATACATACCATGGGTCTGTGTTTGTGAAACGAACTGTGGGAGAGAAGAGTGTTGCAGTCATTGAATAAGAAGTACAGGAAGGGGTGTTTATTCAAATAAGTGAAGCCGCTTTTTATTAGTGTGAGTTGTACAGATGCACATGTATTGGTAAAGGGTCGGAGTGCAGATATATTGTTCACTCAAGGGGCGCCAACAGAAATGTAACTGGTCTCGTGATAGACTTCCGTATAAATGCTATTTTTCATCATAATTATATACGAATTTTAAACTGTTTTTTTTTCCTCAACTAAAATCGCACTGAAAATTGTTTTAAAATCATCAAGAGTAGCTGAAACATTGGCGGTCAATGATTGCATCGCCTTGTCATCACCAATAAGAGTGAGTTCGCCCCTGGAAAAAGAGCTCGAAATTTGACAGATTATATAAAATTTTTGACAGTTTATATAAATTTGATTTTTTTTTTAATTTTTTTGTGGCTTCACTCGCCAACTCTATAGGTGTGATATACACCCCTTCCTGTACTTCTTATTCAATGGTTGCAGTTTCTGATTTTAATTGTCTAAACGACATTGCCGAGAGATGTCAGATGAATAATTATGATGATGAACAAAACATTGCGGACACAGCTTTACTTGAACAACAAATTATTTGACATGTATTTAATTTACAATTATCATTGTTACTTATTGATTTCTCTTAAACTTAAATGTTTGTCACTTTTTAAATATTCTCTTTTTGTATATTATACTCTCTTTAAACTTACTTTTTTGTTTTTATCTATGGCCAAGGTTTATTTATTTTATTTATTTTCTCTATTTAATACACACATTGTTCCTGTTTTCATGTTTTTCCTTCTCCTATGTGCTTCTATAAACTTTTCTGTTTTTGTGTATCATGATATCTAATGCTGATGATTATGGGTATGATTCTACGAGAGACGACGTGAACTTAAATTTATTTAATATGATTCGGGTATTGAACTCACAGAAAAAAGGTATTCATGTTTGCCATATTAATGCGCAAAGCTTAAAACCTAAACTTGATGAATTTCATCTGCTGTTCAAAAACTCGGATGTAGATATTGTCTGCATTTCAGAATCATGGTTTTATCCACATTTTCCAAATGCAGTATATAACATTGATGGTTATGAACTTTTCAGAGGTGATAGAATCAGACGGGTGGGTGGAGGTGTTGCTGTATACATCCGTAATGGTTTGCGTGGTAGAATTATTGCAAAATCAAACGCTAACAGTGCTCTCGACTATTTGTTTGTCAATATTAAAATAGGATTAGAAAGCTTGCTACTAGGAGTAATCTATAGACCGAATAAAAACGTTGATATTTCGCCTATCTTTGACGTTTTAGAACAAATATCATGCTCTGCACAAAACATCATAATTTGCGGAGATCTAAATTGCAATCTACTCGATGTTCATGCTTCAGGGAAATTAATTGACAATTTTAAGAGCTTCGACCTGACACCAGCTAATGTATTGACTGCTACTCACTTTGCATTTGATTCTGCTACACTTTTAGATGTGTTTTTCTTGAACAACCGAAATAAGATCCTGCTTTACGATCAACTCCCAGCTTCGGGTTTTTCTAAACATGACTTGATCTACTTAACCTACGACATCCAATATAATGAAACCAGCCATTTTATCAGTTATAGGGATTTCAAACGCATAGACCATTTAAGCCTTCAGCGAGATATTACATTAGTGCAGTGGGACGATATATTTATGATGCAATCCGTAAATGATCAAGTATCTTTTCTAGTAAATAATATTAATCTTCTATACGATCAACATGTCCCGCTCCGTCGTAGAACGGCTTCAAGAAGTTCACCTCCTTGGTTTAGTAGGGATCTAAAAGACTTGATTGGAAAACGTGATGACGTATATGCTCGCTGGAAACGATATAAGCTCCAAGTTTTTTATGATAATTACCGAGTACTTCGAAATTCAGTTGTAACACATATAAAAATTGCAAAGCAACGATATTATGAACAGTTCCTTGATCCAGCAACACAATCTGGAAAAGTTCTATGGCAGAAGCTTCGTAAGTTGGGTGTTGGTAAGCAAAAAAGCTGCACATCTGCTGAAGTAGATTGCAATGTGCTTAATTCTCAGTTTGTGTCAATAGCATCCCAATCTCAACAAGATAACGACTGCTCACACTTCAACTTTCAAGCTGATGAAACTTATCAGGACAACAGCATAGAACCCTTTCAGTTCATTCGTTTAGCAGATGTTGACGTAGTTGAGGCTTTGTTGTCAGTTAAGTCTGATGCCATAGGTTTGGATGAAATTAATCCCAAGTTTCTTAAGCTTCTATTTCCCTTCCTCCTAAAATATATCACTCACATCTTCAATCAAATTTTAACAACGTGTGAATATCCTCTTTCGTGGAAAAGGGCTAAGATTATTCCGATACCAAAATCTCAATCTCAAATTAACTCTGAATTTAGACCTATAGCAATTTTGCCTTTTTTATATAAGGTTTTTGAGAAGTCTATATTGAAACAGATGCAAGTTTACCTCAAAAGCAACGCACTTTTATGCCCAGCGCAATCTGGGTTTAGAGCGCAAAGGAGTTGTAAAACTGCCCTCTTGCTTGTTGTAGATGATATCCGCAAAAGCTTGGACAACAACTGCTCTACGTTTCTAACCTTATTAGACTTCTCCAAAGCCTTTGATACGGTGAACCATTCTCTCCTCTGTAAAAAGCTGCTGCATACCTTTCGTTTTTCTCCCCTGGCAGTAAAACTTATAAGCTCATATTTAAATGGTCGCCTGCAATGCACGGCTGTAGGAAATAATATTTCATCGTTGCTTGGCGTCCCGGCTGGAGTCCTACAGGGATCCATTCTTGGGCCGCTACTATTCACACTTTATGTAAACGAGCTTCCTCAAGTCACTAAGTATTGCACCGTCCATATGTTTGCGGATGACGTCCAACTTTATATTAATTTCAACTTAGACCGTGTTTGCAACGCTATCCAGAAAATGAATGCAGATTTAGAGATAATTAAACAGTGGGCAATAAAACATAATCTGTCATTGAATCCAGCAAAGTCGAAAACCATATGCATATGTATTTAAGCGAAAACTAGATACTTCACTTTTTCCGCCTATGAAACTTGGTCAGTCTTCTATAGAATATGTATCTAAAGTTCGTAACCTTGGAATTATCTTTAACGATTCTCTCACTTGGACTGATCATGTTTCGGCTACAATTGGCAAGGTCTACAGTGGTCTTCGACTTTTATGGTCCACGCAAAGTTCATTGCCTCCCAATACCAAAATGTTACTTGTAAAGTCTTTATTATTGCCAATCTTGTTATACGGATGCGAGATATTTTGCTGTGTCGACTCTATTACTAGGACGAAATTGAACGTTGTCTACAATAATCTGGCCAGATACATTTTCAAAAAACGCTTGTTCGATCATATATCAAACTTTTCAATGCAGATCATGGGCATTATAGGCTATTGATTATGTAGTTTAGAAAGGAACTAAGACGTTCACGGGTTTTTATTGCAGGAATCGTTCAATGGGTTATAAAAGAAGATAAAACCGCGGAGTGCTATTAAATGAGAGGGTGGAAACTGAAGATAGGGGTGCAAAAGCCCCCTTTTTGGTTTTTTCAATATACCTCGTAAACCAAGCAAAATATTGATATATTTCACATAAAACTTTTTGTAGAGAATTAAATTTCCTATTGGAATAATGTTTTTTAAAAATTGAAAAAAAAAAATTTCCATACCAAAATAGTCGAAACAATCATAAAAAAAATATCAAAAAAATCGATTTTTTGAGTTTTTTTGCTTTTTTAGTTGTACATTTTTTTTGGGTTGAGATAGACATAAACATTGCTCCAAAGAAAAAAAGAAGATTAAATTTCCTTCAAACTGCTGTGCTCACTAAATTTTTTCATTGAAAATTAACCGAAGTATGGCCATTTTAATCTATCTTTTTTTTCGCATTTTTAGTTTTACTCAAGTAAAACAGAAACATTTGAGGGGAAAGTACGATAACTTAAGCACCAAGAACTGATAATAAGATTTTGTAGAGGGGTAAAATACAATCATTGTTTACTATGGGAGAGGGGGTCAATGTCCCCCCGTTTTGGCGGGAGGGGCAATTTTCTAAAAAAAATACTTAAAATAAAAAAAAATTATTAAAAAACAACGGCAACACTTACAGTTTTGATTGATACTTTTTTCAAAAGCTAGAACTATAAACTTAATATTAATTTTAAAATGAAGTTATTTTAATCAATTGTTTTTGAAATATCCGATTTCAAAGCCAAAACTTGTGAAAAAAAAGTTTAAAAAGCACATTGAGTACAATTTTCACAGAGACTGCGGACTTCAATACAAAATTGCTCGACAAAGTAAACTGCCTTAATTGATTTGTTATCAAATCATGAAAATCATAATGTTCCTATGCCTTCTACTTTTTGAGAAAATTGAAAAATAGACAAAATACTTTCTTTATCGGAATCACTCGTTTATTTCAAAAAGAATTGATTAAAATAACTTCATTTTAAAATAAATATTAAGTTTATAATTCTAGCATTTGAAAAAAAGTATTAATCAAAACTGTAAGTGTTGCCGTTGTTTTTTAATAATTTTTTTTTATTTTAAATATTTTTTTTAGAAAATTGCCCCTCCCGCCAAAACGGGGGGACATTGACCCCCTCTCCCATAGTAAACAATGATTGTATTTTACCCCTCTACAAAATCTTATTATCAGTTCTTGGTGCTTAAGTTATCGTACTTTCCCCTCAAATGTTTCTGTTTTACTTGAGTAAAACTAAAAATGCGAAAAAAAGATAGATTAAAATGGCCATACTTCGGTTAATTTTCAATGAAAAAATTTAGTGAGCACAGCAGTTTGAAGGAAATTTAATCTTCTTTTTTTCTTTGGAGCAATGTTTATGTCTATCTCAACCCAAAAAAAATGTACAACTAAAAAAGCAAAAAAACTCAAAAAATCGATTTTTTTGATATTTTTTTTATGATTGTTTCGACTATTTTGGTATGGAAATTTTTTTTTTCAATTTTTAAAAAACATTATTCCAATAGGAAATTTAATTCTCTACAAAAAGTTTTATGTGAAATATATCAATATTTTGCTTGGTTTACGAGGTATATTGAAAAAACCAAAAAGGGGGCTTTTGCACCCCTATCTTCAGTTTCCACCCTCTCATTTAATAGCACTCCGCGGTTTTATCTTCTTTTATAACCCATTGAACGATTCCTGCAATAAAAACCCGTGAACGTCTTAGTTCCTTATTACCCTGTTTTTTTCGACATAATCAATAGCCTATTAGCTTTGACAACCTCATAAAGTTCAGAACTCTAATACTTTTTTATAATATAAAGCAGACTAAGCAACCTGACTATTTGTACAGCAGATTAGATTTTGCAAGTTCGCAAAGAACATCTACTTTTATTCTACCTCGTTTTTATTGTTTGCAATCGGAGCGCTCATTCTTCGTACACGCCGTCTCTTTATGGAACTCATTACCCCTTTCACTTAGGAGAAGTACAAACATGAGTAGTTTTAAAAATAACCTTTTCATTCACTTGGCCAGTGATATATAAATATATCTTATTTATTTTTTTTTTATTTAGCTCAAGCTTTTATCAATTGATAATGTATTTTTAAACATAATATTTAATTTTAATTTAAATTTAAATTCCAAAAAAAAAATATATATTGAATAACTGTAAAGCATTCACTACCTATAAGATTCTTCTTAATGTGAAATCATTTTTCAATCAATAAATGTTCAAAATGTTCAAATGTTAATGTTGCCATCAGTAATAGTAGCTCCCCTCTAATGTCAGCCAATTCATTCACCTCATCTGAAGATTCGGCCTTCGCCCTAACAATTCTACACAAAGACCATTCAATTTTTGTTAAAATTTTTAAATATTCCGAAGACTTGGGATTATTAGGAGGTATTTTCAAAAGATCTTTAATTTCCAAAATGTTCGACCTAACTGCTTTTGAATCCTCAGTAAGAGAAAATGGAAAGTGATGGCTCTCCGAAGAAATCGAACCTAAACGCTCCAGATTACGAGAAGCTCTGAGGGTCATCCTCATTTCGTCGACCTTCGAGCCGTCCTTCAACCCCCGGGGAAGTAACACATAGACGAGTTCATCCTTAGCTAGCCTATTTACATCCATCGTATCAAAAAAAGAAAAAAAAACTCTCACTTAATAAGAAGAACCCAATTTCACCGATTAGCAATTAGATCAAAACAAAAAAAAATTATTGAAAGTTGTTATAAATACCTACGGCTAAATCAACACCCAGTTGACTTCCGTACCAAATCACAATCAAGAAGAAAGTTGAACGAATAATAAAATATATATATATATTAACCAACGTTGCAAACACGTTAAATCACACTAGTAATATGGTCACACTAAAGTGTATCCAAGAATAAAACACCAATCCAATAAAACAATTGAAAAAAAATATTCAAAAAAAGACGAGCAAAAAAAATAGAGAAAATGTAACCAAGTATATGGTCACTACAATTTTCTTCCGAATAAAAAAAACAACCACCAAAAAAGTCAAAAGATATCAAGAACAAAAAAAAAAAAACTCAAATGGAATTATAATCACTTGAAAATGGTAAACAAATCACCAATTAATTCAACACAGGGAGAGAAAGAGACACGTATGTCTTGCTTTTTTTTTGTTTTAACCACCGATATATAATTTACCACTATGAATAAAAAAAACGCTCTAATGTTTACCGTAATAAAGTGAAATATGTAGAAATGATATATATACATATAGGGGAGAGTGGGGCTTATTTGAACTCGGGGCACATTTGAACACTGCATATAAAATTTTAGTATATCAATTTTTTTTAGAAGTATTTCGATATTTGAACCCGTCAACACGATATCCATAAATGTCAGTGACTTTCCATCGTTATCTCGGCTGACTTTCAGATTTATAGGTGGAAGGTGATTTTTATAGTGGTTTTGCATTGTTTCAGTTTTTTAGTTGTAAGAGTTTAAAAAAAAATTGGTACGTGATTTCAAAACGCAATACAATTTTTGTTAATGGTTAATGAATTTTAAACTGAATGAATATTATTAATGTTAAATATTTATTCAACATTTTATGTCGTTGACACAGTTGGGGCAGTTTTGAACAAGTATGGTGGGGCACTTTTGAACATGTTCAAAACCGCCGAGCAGTTTGTATCAGACATTTGTGATGTGAATGTGTTTTATTTAATAAAGCGTTATGTTCTTATAAAAAAAAATAATGAAACTAGCATTCGTGGGCAAAATTAAAGAAAAAATGGGAATATTTACAACATAATTGAAGATTTAAAAAAATGCCTGAATTCTTCAAGTTCTGCTAGACTGTTCTCGATGAGAACTCGATTATATACCGCTTAAGCGTTATAGAAATTAAAGTCAAGCTACCTACACCAATTAATGCTCCTGGTACATGAAGAACATCAGCTTTGTTAACATTTGGATTTAAAGTCTAGAAATATATCTATATATATTGAAAATAAACCTATTTTACTCTGAGAAGCATAAATGGTATGAATACCATTTTTCTAAGATATATTTTAAATGAATTTTTCTTGGTTTTTGTTTTTCTTTTGAACTTATAAATGTGATAAACTGATAACTATAGTTTAAATTTTAATGTTATTTTTTCTGAGTTTTTATTATTTGTTGGTTAATTGAATATGATATAATAATCAATTTGGAGTTTTTGTATGTAGCTCAGGGAAATTAGTCAAAATATGGGCATGAAATCGCATTTTTCGCGGGACAAAATTTTTTTCATGAAATGTGTTCGGGTGGTTGTCCTTATCATAAAAGTCAATTTGTTGGGACAATTGGAGGTTGGGAACAGCCGCCATCTTGGAAAAGAGATTGGTATCGTTTTTATTGAATAGCTCCATTGTTATTCATTTTAACAAAAAATGACAAAGGTAAGACTTTTTAACAATAAAATTATCTAAGAAATGATATACAAAACAATTCCGTGAGTTGATTAAATAAAATTTTATAGTTGGTCAAAGTGCGGGTTTGTATCGCAAGGTTGGGACAAAATGACATTTTTTCATATATCTGACGAACTTTTGATTTGTTTGGATAATTCTTCAAGAATGAATTGTAGTACTTATAATTACCTATAAAATGAGCCCACAATCGTTATTGTCACCATCGTATTGTAGAAGTAATCTAACTCCGAAACTCTCCATGTACTAGTCAAAAGTAAGAAAAAAGCTGTTTTTTTGCTAGTAGGCCGAGAAAATTTTGGGAGTAGAGGTATGAACAAAAAATAAGTACGCAGTTTTGCAGCCATACGCGTGTTAATGTCGATTTCGAAGGTCTGACAACTCTAATTTTGTGCTTTATACGGTTTTTGGGGGGTTAAATAACGTAAGTTTTCCAGTTAATGTGAATGGGCTAAATTTATACTATTTGAAATTATAAATATACAAGCTGATGCTCTATTATTTTTCCTAAATCTGGACACCTAAATCTCGGCTATGGGGTTAATAGAACTCACGATATAAGCTTTTTTAACTAACCATATCAGGCTTTTCAATTCAAATAAACAAACAAAAATCTAAACAAAAAAAGCTTCTAAAACATAATCGTATAAACGGCTTATATATAGTTCTATTGGTCACATCCTCAAGATTGGGGTGTCTAGATTTAGGAAAAATGATAGAGCATCAGCTTTTATATTTATAATTGGAAATAGTATAAATTTAGCCCATTCACATTAACTGGAAAACTTACGTTATTTAACCCCCCAAAAACCGTATAAAGCACAAAATTAGAGTTGTCAGACCTTCGAAATCGACATTAACACGCGTATGGCTGCAAAACTGCGTACTTATATTTTGTTCATACCTAGAGTTGCCAGATATATTTTGATGAAACTAGTAATCGGGATGCAAAATCCCGGACTTTCCCGGACAAATAAGGAATTCAAAAAGAGTACAAAACTAGGACAAATCGAATGCACGATTTAAAAAAAAATCTTTTTAAGATTTAAGTTAAAATCACATTTTTAACCCTTTGTTCCCAACATTTTTTTTCACAAAAATACGAAAAACCTTGAGACAAGGTTTGGCATTGCCTGACTGCACAGCAGAAGGAAAAAAATCATTATTGTACTAGTAATATCATTTTATTAGTAAACTTTTGAGATAATAATACAAAAAAAATGCAAACGCCTTTTTTAGTAAAAAAAAAAATCAAAATTATAAAATACCGTTAAAAACCAATGGGTTTAACCATAGGAGATTATTAAATTACTAATAAAATTGGAAAATTAATCTTCCCACTTACAAAAATTTAGGTATAAATATTCTATAGATTTAAGAACCATTACAATCATTTTTTTTTTTTGTTCAGTGTTGATTTTGTAGCTCTAAACTTAAAGTTGGATACAAAATTCGGAAGACCTTCAGAAAAACTCTTTCTAAATACTAGCATTTATAAAGATAATTTTTTTTTGATCAGAAAATTTTATTGCAAAAGAAAATAAAAAAAATTGAGTTAATAAATAAAGCAAATTAAAATTGGAACAGAAAATGCAAAAATTGAGCAGATATAAACAAAAATAAATACGCCTCGCTTTAAATAGCATGCAAGTAGTGAGATACTTGAAGGGTTGAAAAGAGTACAATCCCGGACAATTAATAGAAACTATCCCGGACGTCCCCCGCACAGTCAAAAAAGAGTACATGTCCGGGAAAACCCGGACGTTTGGCAACCCTATTCATACCTCTACTCCCAAAATTTTCTCGGCCTACTAGCAAAAAAACAGCTTTTTTCTTACTTTTGACTAGTACATGGAGAGTTTCGGAGTTAGATTACTTCTACAATACGATGGTGACAATAACGATTGTGGGCTCATTTTATAGGTAATTATAAGTACTACAATTCATTCTTGAAGAATTATCCAAACAAATCAAAAGTTCGTCAGATATATGAAAAAATGTCATTTTGTCCCAACCTTGCGATACAAACCCGCACTTTGACCAACTATAAAATTTTATTTAATCAACTCACGGAATTGTTTTGTATATCATTTCTTAGATAATTTTATTGTTAAAAAGTCTTACCTTTGTCATTTTTTGTTAAAATGAATAACAAGGGAGCTATTCAATAAAAACGATACCAATCTCTTTTCCAAGATGGCGGCTGTTCCCAACCTCCAATTATCCCAACAAATTGACTTTTATGATAAGGATAACCACCCGAACACATTCCATGAAAAAAATGTTGTCCCGCGAAAAATGCGATTTAAATTACTAATTTCCCTGTTCTTATTAAAAAACTAATACCTAAAAAGTTAAGTATTATTTATTCATTACAACGAAACTAACACAGCTGTTCAAAAGTGCCCCTCCCATGTTCAAAACTGCCCCATACATGGGGCACTCTCCGCTATGTAATTGAAAAGGATAATTTGATAATTTAACTTAAGAGCAAAAAAAAAAACTAGCCACAAAATTGAATATGTATGTAAGAATATTTACAAAAAAAAACTTACAGACTTCCTGGTTTTTTCAAACCTGTGAAAATAAATCCCACTGTATTTAAACTCCTCTGACATTCGATGCGATGACAATAACAATAACGGTACTGGTAGATGCACTTTATTCAATAGGGTTTGCACAATTAATCAGACCAATTAAAATCGAAGCACTGTTGATAAAAAGAAAATAAAACAAAGTAAAACGAAACAATATTAGAATTTTAATAAAACTTCCCTAAAAGAAACACAACACAAGAACAATTGAAGAGGTTTTCCTTCACACACAAAATTTCAAATTTTTTTTTTCCAAGAAGCCCCACGTTCGGGTGCCAATTTGTAACACTTTTTCTTTATACAAAAATTATTTAACCGAAACCGAATCTAATTGCGCAAATTGTTTATTTTTATTTTTGTATTAAAAGAAAGTTTAAGGACAAGAATATGACGAAACGATGACGACCACGATGTTTGCCAAAATGCAAAACGTCAAACTAGAGGCGAATTAAGAATTGAGAGGAAAGCTAATTAAAAAAGTGTTACAAGACAGCAAAATAATAGCTTGGTGGCAGGCTAGTTCACTAAGGGGGTGGGTTCACTAGTTGATTGATTGGACAATAAATTTTATTGAACAATCAATCAATGAAAAATGATTTTGATTAAAATGATTGAATGCCACAGGGGCATAGTTACTTTTTTTGTAAGCAAAAAAGGCGCCAGCAATTTTTTTTTTGAAAAATAAGTAAGGAAATTGCAAACCTTTTAAGATAAGAACAACGGTGAAGGAAAATTATAAACCACAATGGAAATAAAAGAATCAAAGTATATTTTTAAATATTAATCTTTTGATTGTCTGAGAAACCTAACAGAAAGGAGAAAAACTCAGATTCTTTTCGAAATAAAAGTGTTAAGAAAAAGTTATGTAGACACAATGAGTTGGACCGTTAAGGCCTGGTTCTCGAATATACATATATTTAGAGAACGGGACGCGCGTTCCGCAATATTTCGGAAAAAGAACCATTTACCGTAATAGACAAAATGTATATTTCTTTTCAAAAATTATTTCTCAAATTTAACCACAACAAGGAAAGAAACAATAATATATATAAATTTTGATACTTATCAATTTTTTTTGAGCTCCTTCTACCACTACTTCCTGCTTCAATTTTTTCCCAATGCCTTTTTCCATTATCTTCCACACCAACAAATTTTCTTTTAACCACAATTTTCTATCTCCAAAATATATTTTTCTTTATTCTAACTCTAATTAATTATTACTTCAATTTTTCTCAAAAAAAAATTTTAATTTCTTGCTTCTAATTTTTGTGACCTCCGGTCTTCACCAGTGATAAATCAGAATTGAATTTTCAGGACTCTCATTTCTGAACAATCACTTCTCTTACTATAACCTCCATAGCTTTCAGCCAATGTGGAGTGGTGGATGTCGATCACGTCATCTTCGGCCACTCATAGCAAGTTTGCTAAAGAGCGCCAACGTGTCGGAATGCCGCGGTCCTGCTTACTCGCAATTTCTCTCCCATTAGAATGCAAGTCATTCTCAGGAATTCGCCGCACGCTGGTATCACTTCCAGGTCACGGCGATTCCATGAGTGCATTCAGCCGAGACCCACTATTTATTCGCAAGAAAATTAAAATTTTTAAACCTAAGAAAAATTTAATCATCTCACCGAGCATTCTTCCCCACCGAATAAAAATAAATAAATGTAGGAAAAATGTTTGGTGTGGAAGTAGTTTTAAACCCCATTTACGAAGAGGAAAAAGTGGTAGCTTTCCTTGTTTTTAATCGACGCTTTTAAACATTTTGTCTCCTACTCAGATTTTTTTGGTTAAGAGAACTCGCTCTAAACGTTCCATCTTACATACAACTTTGTGTCAAGAAAATTTAGAAAATGTTTAAAATCAATTATAAAAATTACAATTTTTGTTTTAATGAATTACGTTGGGCCAGGGGCCATTCTCAATATGAGTAACTTCAGCGTCGGGGACCAAGTGTCTACCGCGCTTAAGGTTGGTTATTTCGTTTTGCAAAAGGCATCCCGCCTGCAGAATATCGCTTCGTAAATTGGTCCAATAAGCGATTTGGTAAATGTGATTTGGCATCATTTATTCGCCGTAGATTTGGTGACATCCATTTGCCAAATTTGTTTTCGATCTTCTTCACCATACTGAGAGAGAGAACAAGTAGCTGGTAAACCATGGCCGTCCTACTCTCTCTCAGTAAGGTGAAGAAAGACACCTAAAAAACAAAATTAAGGTGGGAGTGGGAATGAAAAAGAATAGTTTTTGTTACGGCAAATTTTTACCGTAACAGCTCAAACAAACGCACTTTTAAATAACTTTATTTACAACTTACAATTTCCAACACTTTATTTCACTCTGTACTCTTTCACTATCATAATCAAACTGTATCCGGTCGGTGTCCACACTGTCCTTTTATACCGGAACCCCGAGACTCGAGAATGTCCCCGAAGGCTCTCGTCTCTGCCTCTCGAAACTTCCTTACCAGGAGGGGCGCTTCATACTTCCAGTCCAGTGGGATATTTTTGGGATATTCAGCAGTCGAATTTCTTAGGGATGTGTTCAGCGGGTAGTTTCTTGATTGTTAAAGGTGCTTCACTTTTCTACCTTTTCAGTAGTAGGTAGTATGTTCAGACATTTATCTTTAAAGTAAATTCAGTAATTCATCGTTACAATGTTTTTTTAATACGATTTTCGTTTTTATTTATATATAAATACCTACTATCAATTCTAAGCAAACGGATGTCATTATTTCTTACATTGGATTTACATTGTTTATTTATTTGGTAGAAAGTAATTGAGAAGTTGAGTTCAGGAAAAGAAGTTTGGACAGTCTAGTCCCCAGAAGCCTGTTTCTATCCTGGGTGATGGTTGCCCCAGCCTCCGAAAACAAACGTTCCGTTGGAACAGACGTAGCTTCACTCATAATTGCATTGATTGTCGTTGAAGGCGATTTATTTTTTATGTTCTTATGAGTTATTTTTGATATTTCCATATATCAAAATCCGAATCATCTGCATCTCTCTCAGACAAAACTTTAAAGCTTTGAACACTAGACAAAAAAGATTGAGTTTCAGAGTTCAAGTTCTATTATTATGCAAAAACAACGACCCAGCAAACGTAGAACAACAGAAAAAACCGGTGAAATATGTACGTAAAAGAAGTTATTCTTTTCCACTGAAAAAAGATAGTAGCTCGGGAAAAAACTCAGTTGTATACTTTCTGTATATAAGAATACGTGAAGCAGCTATCTCTTTCTGGCATGCAAGATGAAATAAATTTCCCCTCCATTCAAGGTACAGACAAATGTACTTTAAAAGTACATCAGCGAAGCACATCTGGAAGTGCTTCTGATGTACATATATTTACCAGTAATTTTTTAGCTACAGAAAAACCACTGAAACTTGTCCTTTTGAAATTACACATGAAACAAATTTTTATCATAAATTGAATTTTATAAACAGTTTTATTTCACTATTCTTAAAGCCTGTTTCGACTAAAGCCCAAATGAGATCATTTCGCAGATTATCTTATTACAATGTTAAATGTGTATAGTAAATTATCTCATTTGATCGAAATCATCTTATTTGTTTTGTCACAACTGGGCTATTAAGACTGGTACAAATAACGCTAGATTTAAGCTTTCATACAAAATTCTCTCCAAATTTTAACCGTGCTAAAACCTTGATGAGGATATTTGCCAAGATGTAGGTACTCAGCTCTAGCTATAGAATCGAATTTTCGTTCGGAGCTGCGTACTTCTCAGCCAAGATCTTCGGTTAAATCTTAGCTCGGCTAAATTTGGGAAAGAATTTTGAATGAAAGTTAGAATTTAGGTCGAAGCGTACTAGGTTTTAGTGAAAAATTATTTATAAACTTCAATTTAACAAATAAATTTGTTTAAATGTAATTTTAAATAAAAATGAAGTATAAAATAACTACAAATAAAAATAACAATTGTATTTGAGAATAAAATACAATGTCCGGACTGCTTATTTAACTTTAAAGTAGCTTTAAACTTAAGATTTTCAGCCATTAATCTAATATACCATTTACACAAAAAGAAGCTGTTGTTTATTTTCAAAAGATGATAAGTCCGGGACTTATTCTGTTTTTGATACTAAAAAAATATTTCGCGTAGCTGTAAAATCGGATATAGATGGAGTAGATACTTCATATTTTAAAGACAGACGTGGTTATCCCTGGAGTACAAATTTAGTCAAAAAAAACGAATTTTGAAAAAAAGTGGACTTATCATGTTTTGCAAATAAATGATTCAATTGTAAACACAAAAATCAATTATAGGCGGAAGAAGCAAAATACTATTGAAAAGGAGGGATTTTTTTAAATTTCCTATGAATTGGATTTAATCGAAAACTGTAAGGATTTGGGATGGTTTTTCTCCATCCTTCCTAGCATACCTATAGTTATATCTATATTATCGATATATATACTTTTGGAGTTGTAGTTGTAATTTAAAGTTCAAACTTTGAATTGATGTTTTTTCAGGTTTTTGGCACACGAAGTTTGTCGTGAAATGTTGGCTTGGTCATTTCGTGTAGGGTGTTTCTACCATTGCGGAAATTATCCTACAAACATGCGATGCTATTGGGACGAATTACTAGAAACCTACTTAGCGCAACCTTCAAATATCAAGCGAAAAAAGTTAAAAAAAAAAAAACACATTAAATACTATTTTTACCAAGACTGTGAATTTAAATATGAAATTAATCAATGAAATAAACTGCCTCAATCAATTTCTTATCAAATACTGAAAACCATATGCTTCTATGCTTTATAGTTTCCGAGAAAATTGATAATAAGAAAGTTACCTTTTTATCAGATTTGCATATTCTTGACTAAAATTATCATGCCTGCAGCCCATGGCCCGCTTCACTGGTTCTCAGGATTTAAAGTATCTTTTTGGGTACTCTGTCCCGCTCAGATAACTTCGTTGCTTCACTTGGGCCATTTGAAATTGGTTCTAATAATCTCGCGATTTTTTTATAAAAATGGTGAAGATATGAGTTCAAGGCGTATAAAAGTGAGATGGCAACTTCCCTGCTTGGGCACACTATAGGATTTGGGGTGGGGTCAGGGTTGGGTATGGGTATGTACAAAGTTTCTTTTGGATTCGAAAAAACTTTTAAATTTTGAAATAAAACGAGTTCTTAAAAATAAATAAAAACGGTATAGGTATGAAAATCAAGGCGTATCAAAGTGAAATAGGTAAGGGGGGGCATGATGCCCCCCTGCAACTACCCTGCTGGGGCAAACTATAGGATTTGGGGTGGGGTCAAGGTTGGGTATGTACAAAGTTTGTTTGAATTCGGAAAAAACGTTTTAATTCTGAAGAAAATTTGCCTACACCCAAACTCGCACCCACTCCAAATTCTGTAATAGTGAGCCCAAGCAGTGGGGTTGCAAGCGGGCATACTGCTTGCAGGCATTATGTTTATGTTAACACGAAAACAGCTAAAAAATACAAATCTGATAAAAAAGTAGTTTTTTAATTTCTAATTTTCTCAAAAACTAGAAGTCATAGAAGCATAATATGCTTCATATTATAAATTTCAGAATTTGATTAGAAATTAATTGAGGCAGTTTATTTCATTGATTAATTTCATATTTAAATTCACAGTCTTGGTAAAAATAGTATTTAAAGTGTTTTTTAAATTTGAAGTTGATTATTTCGTGAACAGTTAATTAAATGATTTGAATTAAAAATTAGAATCAAGTGTACAATTCTGGCTTTTGAAAAAGGTATCGTTCATAACTGTAAGTAATGCCATTGTTTTTTAATAATTGTTTTTGTATTTTACGTGATATTTTAGAAAATTGCCCCTCCCGCCTGAACGGGGGGAGATAGACCTCCCTCCCATTGTAAAAAAATTGTATTGAGCTCCTACACAAAATACCGTTATCAATTCTTGTCGCCTAAGGCTAGGCGCACACATGCGATTTTAGTCGCACGATTATCAGTCGCAAAAATGGATCACACGCATTTCAATGCCGGTAAACACACATGCTTCTAGAAAATAGCCGCGTTTAAAAAATTGGAAATTGTCCCATTTTTTTGGCGATGCGATTGTCGCAAATTAAAATGGAACAAATGGACCTGCAAAGTTATGCACACACTTGCGACTAAACCGAAAACGACTAAAAAGTAGCAGTCACAAAGAGCCCAAATCATGCGCACACATGCGATTTTCAACCACTCGATTTTTTAGACGCAAGAAATGAAACACATTATTTTAAATGAGAGCGCACAGACTTGCGATTTTAAAATCGCAAAGTTTAAAAAAATGGATCCGGTTGTATTTTTCGCGATTTTTTGCTGCACATAAGGCTAGGCGCACACATTCGATTTTCAGTCGTTGCTACTAAAAAATCGCAGTGGCAACATAAAATTACCGTGCATACACTTGCGATTAAAAAATCGCGCGACTATTTTTTATTGCAAGAAAAAACATTATGTTTGGTCGAAAAAAAGGTGACCGTTTTTCGATAAAAAAAATACATCATCTCAAGATCAAAAGAGCCAGGAGATACTCACTGTTCAAATCTAATGGTCAAATGACCGCACGGAAAACAATCACGAAATCCGTTCATAATGCAAAATTTCATACAAATGGTATCTACGATCGGATTTTATGATAAGGTGAATTCATGAAACGGTGTAAGATCTGGTAAAAGTGGTAAAGTGATAAATGTCTCAAAATTTGGTAAGTGTTTGACAACTTGTTTACCAGATTAGAAATAGAAATAGATTCTCTGCAATGTGTATGTTTGTATTTTATTTTCGGTCCCACGAGTACTATTATTTCACCAAATCATTTTGTATACTCATTCTATAGTACTAGGTAAATTTCTGAGGGTGTTCTCTTAAATTTTTATGAATTTTATGGAATTGTCCTTTTAAATTTCCTATCGTTTATAAAAAAGAGCCACTATACAACACTTTCTAGTAATATCCATTATTGTACTTAAAATAATTGTTCCAAGTGTCGCACGTGCGGGCAGGTGCATTATATTCTGTATAATATATCGTTATGTGCAGCAAAAAAAATCGCGAAAAATAGAACCGGATCCATTTTTTAAAACTTTGCGATTTTAAAATCGCATGTCTGTGCGCTCTCATTTAAAATAATGTGTTTCATTTCTTGCATCTAAAAAATCGAGTGGTTGAAAATCGCATGTGTGCGCATGATTTGGGCTCTTTGTGACTGCTACTTTTTAGTCGTTTTCGGTTTAGTCGCAAGTGTGTGCATAACTATGCTGGTCCATTTGTTCCATTTTAATTTTCGACAATCGCGTCGCCAAAAAAATGAGACAATTTTCAATTTTTTAATCGCGGCTATTTTTTAGAATCATGTGTGTTTACCGGCATTGAAATGCATGTGATCCATTTTTGCGACTGAATAATCGTGCGACTGAAATCGCATGTGTGCGCCTAGCCTAAGGATATATTATACAGAATATAATGCACCTGCCCGCACGTGCGACACTTGGAACAATAATTTTAAGTACAATAATGGATATTACTAGAAAGTGTTGTATAGTGGCTCTTTTTTTATAAACGATAGGAAATTTAAAAGGACAATTCCATAAAATTCATAACAATTTTAGAGAAGACCCTCAGAAATTTACCCAGTACTATAGAATGAGTATACAATGCTTTGGTGAAATAATGGTACTCGTGGGGCCTAAAATAAGATACAAACATACACATTGCAGAGAATCTATTTCTATTTCTAATTTGGTAAACAAGCTGTCAAACCCTTACCAAATTTTGAGACATTTATTACTTAACCACTTTTACCAGAGCTTACACAGTTTCATGAATTCACCTTATTATAAAATCCGATCGTAGATACCATTTGTATGAAATTTTCCATTACGAACGAATTTCGTGATTGTTTTCCTTGCGGTCATTTGACCATTAGATTTGAACAGTGAGTATCTCCTGGCTCTTTTGATCTTTTATCGCAACTGTCAACTTTTATCGCAACGGTCAACTTTTTTTCGACCAAACATAATGTAAGTTCAACCACTTTGTTTCCCCATATTTGTTCCAATGTTTATAATTGTTCAATTTATATATTTTGTAAATAAAAGATCCCCTGAAGAGGATGGCAATCACCATCGAAACGTCGCGTCGTCGGGAAACTAATGAAATTGTTGTTTCATTAAAACACCATTATGACCAAAACAGCCGATGAGAAAAAAATTGGAATTTTCTCAAACATCTCTAATTAAATAATTATTTTTCTTGCAATAAAAAATAGTCGCGCGATTTTTTAGTCGCAAGTGTGTGCACGGTAATTTTATGTTGCGACTGCGATTTTTTAGTTGCAACGACTGAAAATCGCATGTGTGCGCCTAACCTAAGTTATCGTACTCTCCTGAAAATTTCTTCCGTTAAATTGTTTTTTTTTTTTTTTTTTTTATCAGTTCTCTGGCTGAGAATTATAAGGTTGTATGTTTTATTTATGGAAACCCTTGCAAACATGCAACCCTATAATTCTTAGCCAGCGAGTTGTTGGTTTAAATCTATCTGTTTCATAAACTATTGGTTTATATAAAATGGAAAAATATTTTAAAAGAATACGTGAGTAACAAACAGGGTCATTTCGCAATTCATTATCGACCGAAGATATCGTTATGATATCGTCACTTCAATTAAAAGCTATAATCAATTTTTATCAGACGATATTGTTTTGACGATTGAAAAATTTCTTCCTTTAGGTCATTAATCGTAAAAAATATGTCGTCAAAACAGCAGCGCTTAGACGATAGGTAAATAAGTCTCGTTTTCATTTATTTGTTTTTGGATGTTTTATGGTTACTTTACAACAGGAGTATGCCTCAGGGTGGCGTTCTATCCCCCCTTTTAAGGCTCCTTGTCATGAACAATATCCTCTTGAAGCTTGAGAGAAGTGGAGTGAAGGCAGTGGCATATGCGGATGATCTGGTTGTACTTGTATCAGGAAAGTTTTTACCCGTGATCAGCGAAATCACTGACATGCCTTTGAGCAAAGTTAGCAACTGGGCTACGAGCTGTGGCCTAGGAGTTAATCAAAGTAAAACGGAACTGATGTTTTTTACAACTAAAATCAAAATCCCTGCCCTCCCTCTACATCAGCTTAACGCCCAAATCCTATCACTTTCTTCTAGCGCAAAATATTTAGGTGTAATTTTGGACACTAAATTTAAGAGCGGATTAAGAAGCGAGCATTGCTTTATATGCCTGCAGTAAAACCTTTGGGAAAAAATGGGGTCTTAAATCAAAAATGATTTTATGGATTTAGACAGCGGTTGTACGACCCATTCTTACTTACGTCGCCGGCGCCATTGTTTGGTGGCCTGCACTGAGTAAAGCATATAACATCAACAAACTTAAGAAAATCCAGAGAACAGCAAGCGTAGGGTCGACTGGAGCCCTCTTGTCGTGGCCCACTGAGGCTCTAAACGTTCTCTTACAACTTTTACCCATAGACCGTCATAATACCAGGTCTCTTGTAGCGTTTTAAGGCTAAAAGAAACAGGCTGTTGGAAGGCAAAACCTTTTGGTCACAGTGACACAGCAAATTTAATACCATCGGATATGCTTCTGACACCCACGGACTACTGCACTCCTATTTTGAATAATTGCAAGGTCAGCTTCCCGTCGAAATCAGACTGGGAAGAGGGCATTGTGACGAGAGACTTCGACACCTGCATTTTCACTGATGGCACAAAAATGGATTGTGGGGTCGATGCGGGTGTCTACTATGAATCCCTCAATATCTCAAAATCCTTCCGACTACCAAACCTTGCCAGTGTATTCCAAGGGGAACTGCTGGCAATTAAAGAAGCTTCCAAATTACTTAGGCTATATCCAAATCAAAACCAAAACATAGCTATACTAACAGATAGTCAGGCAGCTATAAAGCAATTGCTTCGGTCACGACATCCTCCAAATAAGTTTAGCAGTGCAGAGAGGAACTCTCATTACTGAGTGGAAGTCTCACAATCACTCTCAACTGGATCCCAGGTCATAGTACTTTTGAAGGCAATGAAAAGGCGGATGAACTGGCCAGGCAATGAACGGCCCTTCATGAGTCACTAGCAGAAATAGTTAACATTCGATGTCTTCTTAAAATACCTAACAAAAGCTAACAATAGGTGGCACAACTTGACTAGCTTCGTCATATCCAGAAAAATCTGGCCCACCTGTAATAAATCCAAAACATATGATCTAATCTCTAGACCCAGAAAAGAAATTAGCAGGATCGTTGCGGTATGCACGGAACATTGGCCGATAGGAGAACACGCAGCAAAGCTAGGTATTCCTTCCAACACCTTTTGTCGCAGTTGTTTGAATCAGCAAGAAATAGAAATGGTCTTCCACTTCCTATGCCAATGTCCTGCCCTTGCTAGAAGTAGAGTGCTCTCTCTCTCTTTTGAAAATGCACTCTTTTTTTGCAAATGAGATATGTATGCTTTAAAATTAATTTAATGCAAACTATTTTGTTGTATTGGTTTTTTATATAATCTAGGTACATTTTAAAAAAATGGAAGATAGGTCCTCAAATTCTGAAAATTTGGTTGGATAAACTCGAAAAAAATTAACTAAACACTGATATGAATTAAGTTCTCTACCTGATTCTAAATATTGCTGGACGAAACGACAGCGTTGCGTTTGTCCCCAAGATTTTTCTTTAAAAAGAAACGTTTTAAAATAGTTAGGCAAAAAACGGGCACGATTATCGTTTTGTCGATTTTATCAATTCACAAATTTCGGAACGATCTCCCACTTTAAACCTAAAAACATCTTAAAACGAAAAACAAAATCAATAACAACAAAGAATTCTTTTTCCTTTTAATACAGTAAAATAAGGAGAAAAAAGGGGTAAATCTCGGAATGAATGTTAGTAGAAATTTTTTTTTGCTCAATATCTTCCTTTTGCCATTCTATAACATATCTCAAAAGTCTAGAAAAATCTCATGTCCGCTTGTCGCGATTTCAAGGTCATATCGCGAAATGGAGATTTTCAAAATTAGCAAAAATAGGCTATGGTAGTATATACACATATGATACATGATTTCAAGGTATTTTTTAATGCTGATTCCAAAAAATCTAAAATCAAGACAATCTGACGTCTCTGGGAAAAGTTATACCTGTTTTTCATCTGTCAACTCATATTATTATAACAGTTGCAAACTTACTACCGAAAAACCCTTAAAAGTTATGGTAGATGAACCAAATTTTGCATGAAGATTTTAGAATCCATCATTATTAAAAATCAAAACAATCCCTTTCAAAAAATATATATACCTACGAAATAATGGTATTTTTTGATGGAGGGGCAAATTTTAGAATATGCACTAAAGAAGATTCTTGTTCATCTTAGGAATAAGTGCAAATAGGCTAATTTTTACATTTTAATCTTTGTTTGGATATTCTTTAACTACCCTCAAAAATCTAAAAAAATCTCATGTCCGCAAGTCCTAATTTTCTTGGTTTGAAAATAAGGTGCAGATTTTAAAAAATTGGAAAACTACACTTCATATATTTGTGTCAGATCAACATGAATAAGGTGCATTACTTTTCAGGGGTGGTCAGGTTGACTTGGTTGTGAGTTTTGTTGGAATTAGTGTTAAAAAATACTTTTAAATCATGTCGCTTATGATTGTATACCTACATATAAAAATTTAAACTTTTCTTATTAATTTTTTAAAATCTGCACCTTATTTTCAAACCAAGAAAATTAGGACTTGCGGACATGAGATTTTTTTAGATTTTTGGGGGTAGTTAAAGAATATCCAAACAAAGATTAAAATGAAAAAAATTAGCCTATTTGCACTTATTCCTAAGATGAACAAGAATCTTCTTTAGTGCATATTCTAAAATTTGCCCCTCCATCAAAAAATACCATTATTTCGTAGGTATATATATTTTTTGTAAGGGATTGTTTTGATTTTTAATAATGATGGATTCTAAAATCTTCATGCAAAATTTGGTTCGTCTATCATAACTTTTAAGGGTTTTTCGGCAGTAAGTTTGCAACTGTTATAATAATATGAGTTGACAGATGAAAAACAGGTATAACTTTTTCCAGAGACGTCAGATTGTCTTAATTTTAGATTTTTTGGAATCAGCATTAAAAAATACATTGAAATCATGTATCATATGTGTACTAGCATAGCCTATTTTTGCTAATTTTGAAAATCTCCATTTCGCGATATGACCTTGAAATCGCGACAAGCGGACATGAGATTTTTCTAGACTTTTGAGATACGTTATAGAATGGCAAAAGGAAGATATTGAGCAAAAAAAATTTCTACTAACATTCATTCCGAGGTTAAACCCTTATTTAACTGGATTATTTAGTTAAATATTAAAACAAAACCACATCTCAGCCTTTACTCATGAAATAAAATGTCCAGGCCGGAATTTGAGATGATTTGATGCTTATTCTTATTCAACTCAGAACTCAATGACAATGCTACACAGGAAGTTTTCTATCGAAATTAAAGATTCTGTTTTATTTAAGATCTGTTTTAATAAAAATATTGATTTTTTAATTTTAACTGATTTGCCGATTTTCCCCAATTTGTGATGTGATGTGGTAATAACTCTCGATTTTTATGGCAACACTGGTCACCGATTGTGTGGCAGATAGGTCATAGGAGGATGTACGTCGCTTGATAAATAAATTACAACAACAATGCCATAGCACGTCTTTGGTTTTCTTATGTATTTCAGGGGCATTTGTACTTTTGAGAAATCGATGGGTCCCACTGAAAAAACCTGAAAAGTAGTGCTTCGCGCACCACATTACAAAACCAAAATATATAATATACATAATCCTTTTTCATTTTTTTTCCAAAAGAACGAATACCTACATACACTTGATTTCCTACAACTAGACGAAATGATGTGCAACAATAAAAACGGCACACTTTGGTGTGTGCACCAGAGATCGAAATGAGTATGTTCGAACAATTTCAGTTTTTTAAAATGATCGTTCGTGCTCGATCGTTTTCTTTCTATATTCGTAAAGCACTTTACTCAAACATATATTGTATATCAATTGAAAATTTATATACAATAGACGAAATGATGTGCAACAATAAAAACGGCACACTTTGGTGTGTGCACCAGAGATCGAAATGAGTATGTTCGAACAATTTCAGTTTTTTAAAATGATCGTTCGTGCTCGATCGTTTTCTTTCTATATTCGTAAAGCACTTTACTCAAACATATATTGTATATCAATTGAAAATTTATATACAATATCAATTGAAAATTTATATACAATATCAATTGAAAATTTATATACAATGACTGTGTACCAAACTGACTCTCTTTTTATTTAAGAAAAACCACCCTCGAACACTATAAACACTTCCTTTCCAGTTTGAGTAAAATCGATCAAATTGATCATGAACATTTTGTTCACCATCACCATTGTATGTCAATTCCATAGTACTATTTCCACACAAAATGTAGCTTAAAACGGTCTCCGAACTCTAAAAAACGGTGAAAAAATCTTGTACTTTTAGATTCAGCCCATAAAATCTTCACCCAATTTGGTGTTTGAGCATAATAAAGAAAATATTTTCAAAAAAGAACAAGTAGTCCTCTGTTTAGAAATATGATTTACTCAGTAATACCTACAGCCTCTGCTAAGTCATTTCCAAAGTAATTGACATGATTATTATTTTGTAACACATTGTAATTTGTCGAATAATATGGAAGATCTAACACCACTCCAGCTGCTGGCCAGTACCTATCAACAAGAAATTATTAATATAGATAATGTACATATGTGTTTTTGTTTGTGAAAATAATATGAAAAATTTTTAGTGAAAAAAAATTGTGTTCTTTTTGTTGTTGAAAATGGCTTCAGGTGACGAATGTCATTCCTTTTTTCGATTTCTTTTCTGGTACGTTTCTCTGCTCCAACTCGGGCACGAGTTCGGCTCCGTTTTCTCGGAATGGAGATTTTCACCACACCAATACATATGAAATCGGCACCGCGGTGATTATAATTTCCATAATAATAATTTCATTTTGAGGTGCCCCAAGCCCTCTGAATGCTTTAAAAGGGGACTTTTTGACCTTTAAATTATATGGGGAAAAATAAAGTTCAACATATTTTTTTTTTTAATTAATGTTTCACTGAGAGTGAAACATCAAAAAAATAAGTTACTTGACTTTTTGATACATTTTTTTAGAAAAAAGTCTTACGAAAATATTAACATCGAAATTTAAGAATTCTAGATTTTCAACTAACCGCACCTTTGTTAAGATTTTTGATTGAAGATGATTCAAACTCAGTTAAATATGAATTTAAAAGAAAATTTATATTGAACTTTATTTTTCCCCATTTAATTTAAAGGTAAAAAAGTCGCATTTTTAAGCATTCAGAGGGCTTGGGACACCTAAAAATGAAATTATTATAAAATTTTAAGTATACAGTTTTGTTCGTTTATAAATAGCGCAACTTTGTATTACTATGCCAATTCGAAAATAAAATCACTCCACCTTAGTATACAGGGTGTCCCAAAAGTAATGGATCAAACGAAATATGCTGATAGACCAACTTTAGGGCTCTCAGAATTTGGTAACTTGTTCATCCCAAATTCTTACGGTTTTCGATTTAATGCAGTTTTTGTGAAATTTCGAAAAATCCCGACTTTTCAACAGTATTTTGCTTCCTCCGCTCATAATTGATTTTTGTTTTTTACAATTCTTTCACTAAAACATTGCCAAATAATACGAAATAATTAATTAATCAAAATATTTTTTATTTCATACGCCACTTTGCTGCAAATTAATTAACATGTTCTATGTTTTATAAAAACTCAATTTCTTTCTTTTATTTCAGAGCAACAATCTGAAAAAAATTTGTATGGTGTGGCACTGGTTTATTATTTTGAAAACTTGTGGTGTTATTGCAGTTTTCAAAAATGTATAAAAGTTCCCAAAGTTGAAGTTAGAACTGAAGATATTACAATTTAAAAGAAACAAAACAGGGCTTTTCAGAGAAAAATAACAAAGAAAAATAAACACATTTTCTCGACTGTTGTTTGTTTATTTCTTTTTGAACAAAAGCCTCGATTTTTGTTTGTTATTTTGCTCTGAAAACGTCTGTTTTTTTGCATTCAAATTAAAATATCTTTCGTTCTAATTTCAACTTTGGAGATTTTTATACATTTTTGAAAACTGCAATAACACGGCAAGTTTTCAAAATAATAAAACAGTGCCACACCATACAAATTTTTTTCAGGTTGTTGCTCTGAAATAAAAGAAAGAAATTGAGTTTTTATAAAACATGGAACTGTTAATTAATTTGCAGCAAAATGGCGTATGAAATAAAAAATAATTTGATTAATTAATTATTTCTTATTATTAGGCAATGTTTTAGTGAAAGAATTGTAAAAAACAAAAATCAATTATGAGCGGAGGAAGCAAAATACTGTTGCAAGTTCAGCATTTTTCGAAATTTCACAAAAACTGCATTAAATCGAAAACTGTAAGGATTTGGGATGACCAAGTTACCAAATTCTGAGAGCCCTAAAGTTGGCCTATCAGCATATTTCGCTTGATCCATTACTTTTGGGACACCCTGTATATGTAGATACATTGTACATATGTGCCCTTAATTATGAACTAAGTCACTCCTAAAAATGGCATCAAATCTAGCCTAAAAATAATTATTATTTAAGGGGTAAAGTTTATTTGAAAGCGAAATTGCAGTAAATAAACTTCCTTATTGCTCCTCTAGTGATTTCATAAAAAAAATATAATTAAATCGTTATAAGAAAATTATTATGTAAGTTTTTCTTTAAACAATGCAAAAAGTGACTTAGTCCACTTTCATAATCATGGGCACATATTTGAATTTTCATTTTTGGAATTGATGTAGGTACAACCTTTGTATATAAAAACTATTATATAAGTACTATAGTTTTTATATATACAAAGCTCTCACGGGGAAAAAATTCACTAGCGCCGCCGCCGCCGTACGGTTTAGACAGAAGTGCTCATTTCGCAGATTCTTTGAATGGATTCCACATAAAAAGGGGAAAGATACGGAGGTAATGAAGGAATAGAACAAAATTTAAAAGTAGGGGGATAAAAAAAAGAAAGAAAACAAAACTGGTTTGAAATTACCAGCTGATTTATAAAAAAATATAAAATAATAAATGAATATAAAAAATTAAGGTTTTGTAAATGTGTGCGAATTTTTAAATTTTATGCCTTTTGAAGCAAAAAAAGGAAGCAAGGGATTGAAAAATAAAAATCTAACGCCATGATTGCCACTTATGTAAAAATAATGTTTTGTATATTGATTTTTGAAATAAAATTTATAGATTCATGTTGTTATTGTTTTCTTTTAAAAAATTAAGGAACTTGGTTCTATTTTAATTGTAATAAATGGTTTTATTCCATTTTATTTTCAATTTTCAGAGGAAAATGATATATAAATTATGCATTATTGTGCATAAAAACGTTCAAAGTTTATTACGATTTAAAAGTTTAACTGTACAGTTTTCTTATGTATGTTTTTATTTTGTATTTGAATTTGTATTTGTATTTATTTCTGTAGATAAATATTTACAATTGTACTTCAAGATAAATCTTATAAATAAGTATCAAAATCTAAATTACAGTTGTATCTGTCACAAATAAATGGTGTAGATTAAAGCATTATATTTTTGAATCGAAAAATATTATTTATATTTACAAATTTTATTATTTATTATTATTTAAATTTACAAAGTAAAAAGAT
Source organism: Episyrphus balteatus (assembly GCF_945859705.1). Lineage (NCBI taxonomy): Eukaryota > Metazoa > Arthropoda > Insecta > Diptera > Syrphidae > Episyrphus > Episyrphus balteatus. The sequence continues at coordinate 74,877,643 of NC_079134.1, read as the reverse complement.
CAAAATATTTTATTAATTTTAAATGTTTATAATTATTGGTAAATAATGATTAGATATATCTTAAGGTCTTTCCGCCATGTGTTTGAGCAACTCCCTCCGAAAACCCCGCGACAATGTTATTCTTTGCAACTGGTGTGGAAGATTGTTCCACAACCTTATTATGTGTAAATCGCGGTAAAACTAATTTTAGGCCTCTTGGCGATTGCATAAAGTGAAGATATTCATGTAAATACTCGGGGCAATCATTATGGATTATGCTATGAAGTTTTAAAATTGACTTAAAGCTGTAAAAGTTATCCAGACTCATTCCCAGTATCGAAGTTTTGTAGCAAGAAACGCTCACGTGCCTAGGTATGCTATAAATGTACCGCAAACAATCATTGAAAGCAACGTTGATCTTGTGTTTACATAATCTAAACAAGGATATACCAAGCAATTATAGGAAAAAAACGGCAACAACAAAGACTTTACTAATTGCAATTTCAAATTTGTCATCAATAAGCTAGATGAGGTTCTCAAAGCACGTAACCCACTGTACACCTTTCTAATTGTGTCAGATGTGGCATCACAACAACTCATTCTCCCATTAATAACAAAACCTAGATATTTTACTCGCTCGACGTATGGTAGAGTGACGCCATTTAAATTAAGAGCCGGCACTTCATTTATAGAAATATCTCTTCTGGAACAAGCTAAACCATAAGATTTTGAGGGATTCAATAGAATTTTGTTTGAATCAGCCCACGTGCAAACATGACTCAAATCTTCGTTAACTCTAGCCACACAATCTTCTAAGACACCAGGTTTCCTAGATAGATAAAGAGTGACATCATCTGCGTAAATATGCACATTACAGTTAGTAATAATATCGGGCAGATCATTAATATATACACTGAACAGTATAGGACCTAAAATTGATCCTTGTGGGACACCCTTATTCACAAGATAAGGGCTAGATGTTCCCTTATCGGTTTCAATAGTTAGTAAACGGTTTTTCAAGTAGTTGTATACTAATTTCAGAGCAGAATGGGAGTATTGAAATTTGGTCTTGAGTTTTTGCAATAATAAAGGTAGATCAATACTATCAAAGGCCTTTGAAAAGTCTAGCATCACCATTATACGAATTTGATCAAGGTCTATACATGCACGTACATCAGAGGTAACCAGGGCCGTGTTTAAATATCCTGGGGCCCTTGGGCACACAAAAATTTGGGGCCCTTTTGGAAAGTAAAAAAAGCACAATGGTTGGCTAAAAGGCAATGGTTGGTTAAAAAGGCGTGCCATTATATCATTCCATATAAAGTACCTAGTGTCTATTTGGCAGGGGGTGCTAATAACACTGGTCAACAAGGTTTTTGTTACAGACACCAAGATATACTTTTCTATAGGTTTTTTGGGTGCTGAGCTCGAATCCGAAGTCAGAACAATTCTACCACATCACGTTTTTGAGATAATCCCGTTAGAAAATCGAAAATGCCGCTTTTTACCAGTTTTCGAGATTATTTCTTAGCTTTTGGTTATTTGTTTTAAATAAATTTGTAACGGTTTCTAATAGAACTAAATCTTGTCTTTCTAAATCCGTTTAAATCTTTTAAAAATCTTTTATCTTCTTTGAGAAATCTGAAATTGAAATCAACGTGTTTGGTATATCTCATATATATTTGCTTTTAATAGTAAATCTCGAAATGTTCTTTGCCAATCGCTTTCAAATTTTGACACAACGTTTCATTTACATTCCAGTAAGTTCTTATCTTGTTTTTAACAAGAAAAAAATATTTTGATTTTCTCACTAGTAATTTATTTATTTTTATTTATTTATTTCTTTCTATCGAGCTTAAACTCTATTAGAATATAACAATAATATATACATAACAACAATAAAACAATAGAATAAAATATTCATTGTCAACAATTACATTGGTTTTTTTTTCATTAAAATATCACTAGCATTAACACTTTTTTGAACAAAAATCTACTTAAATGTAGGTCGATTATGTCACAAATTGAATTAAATAATATGCAGGAGCTGGAAACTGGATCATTTTTGCCGTAGTTTGTATAGAAACGTGGCAGATAAAAAAACATATTTTTCCCTCTTAAGGGCCTTAAAGGAGCAAAAATTGGATAGAGGGCAAGTAAAGCAGAACAATCTATATGAGAACATAAAACATCTCTTGCCAACATTATAAGATATTGTTTACGCCGCGTTTCAAGAGTTTGCAAACCTAATATAAGGCATCTCTGATCATAAGAAGGCATAACATCATCAACCCAATTTAGCTTTTTTAGGGCATACCTCGTGAATTTACGCTGTACCGCCTCAATTCTATTAATACTGACATCGTAAGTTGGATTCCAAATACAACAGGCGTACTCAAGATTTGATCTCACTAAAGTATTATACAGAGTTTTTAAAGTAAGCGGGTCCTTAAAATCATTTGAGTTCCTTTTCAGAAAACCTAATAATTTATTACCTTTCGAAACTATATAGTCATAATGATGTTTAAAATTTAATTTTTCGTCCATTATTACCCCTAGATCTTTGATCTTCTCAACTTTCTCAAGTTCATAGTTTTTTATTTTATAAACATATTGTATGGGTCGAAGAGATCTTGTGAAGGACATAAATTTGCACTTTGAAATATTTAGATGTAAACAGTTTGTTTCACACCATTTGGATACTTCATTTATATCTTGTTGCAGGAGGTCACAGTCGTAGGAAGATTTAATGACTCTAAAAATCTTAAAATCATCCGCAAACAAAAGATTACCAGAATGTTTCACCCAAGAAGGAAGGTCATTTATAAAAAGATTAAAGAACAAGGGTCCAAGATGACTTCCTTGAGGAACACCAGATAAGTTCTTAATTTCCTTCGATACATTGTTACCAATCTTAACACACTGTGTTCGATTAGTGAGATATTGTTCAAACCACCTTAAGATTTCATTTTCAAATCCCAATGCTTTTAATTTTTCTAACAAGATAATATGTTGTACTCGGTCAAAAGCTTTCGAAAAGTCAGTGTAGATTGCATCTACTTGACCACCTCGCTCCATTCCCTTTGTACAAAAATTCGAGAAGAGAGATAAGTTTGTAGTAGTTGACCTACTACTAACAAATCCGTGTTGGTTTTCGGAGATTCCTCGTTTTATATTTTCATAAATACGTTTTTTAACTATAGCTTCAAAAATCTTAGGAATAACTTGCAACTTAGAAATAGGTCTGTAGTTAACAATGTCTTGTTTAGAGCCCGCTTTGTGTATTGGTGTCATAACCGAAGTTTTCCATTCATCCAAGAATATTCCTTGATTTAGTGATAAATTGAATAACTTCAATAATGGTACTGTTAGAGTTTCTCTACACATTTTAAGTAACAAGGGAGATATTCTATCGAAGTCCTCTTTTTTGTTTCCATCTAGAGACGCTAGCTCTTCTAAAACCTCTTCTTTGGTTAAAATAATTTTACCTAGACTCGTAATTGGCTGAATATTAAGGTCTTTTTTTAGTTTTGGCGTTTCAAGAATGAAGTTAGACTGAAAAAAATCAGCAAATAAATTGCATATTTCAATTTCATCACTTGTAACCTTGTCTTCAAACCTCATATTAATTGGTAATCCAAAAGATTGTCTTTTTCCGTTAAGGAAAGACCAAAAAGCTTTCGCGTTGGCTTTGATTTTAGATTCCAAGCCCCATAGATATTGACTGTACAAAAATTTTTTTAGTGTTTCATATTCGTAGCGAAGCTGCTTAAACTTATCTTTATAAGCTTCGTTGGATCGATATTGTTTTTGTGCCCTTGTCATTTTGTTTTTAAGATTAGCAAGTCTTTTATTGAACCAAATTGGTCTGCCACTACACCTATTCCTTTTTTGAGGAACTAGTCCAATCTTTGCTTCTTCAATTTTAGCTCTGAGATTGTCAAAGCATAATTTTAAATCATTTGAACCAAACAAATTATTCCAGTCCACGTCTTGAAAGAAGGTGTTAATAGCAACATAATCAGCCTTTACATAATCGTATTCCACCGAGATTTCATTTTTATTAAAATTTAGTTTGTCAAGATACAAAAAATTTAGCTGAATCTCTAAAGCTATATGGTGTACAGAATTATTTAGAATAGGTTCAATTATTTCATTAACTTCAGCTTCTAAGTCATTACTTAAAAATACTAAATCGAGAATTCTTTGATTTTCATTTTTTATAGCATTAATTTGTTTAACATTTATAGATGAAAGCAAATCTAAAGTCTCATATTCAATTTTAGAAGTTACATTGGAAGGATATAAGATTTTATCCTCATCAGAAAAAATCCAATTTATTTGTGAAAGGTTAAAATCACCTAATACAACAATATGTGAGTTTTTATCAAGTACATCAAATACTTTTATTATATTTTGCATATGTAAAGAATAAATATTTATATCGCTACCAGGTGGTATATACGAAACAAAGATAAATAAATTTAGTAATGCAAAAGGTAATTCTAATTTAATACATATTTGTTCAATATTTTGATTAAATAAAGATATTTGATAACTTATGAGCTTAGAACTCACAGATAAGAGCACACCTCCACCTCTGGATTCACCTTCAGCGTAACGATCTCTTCTGTATACGTGATAATCACCGGAGAAAAGTTCTGATGAATATATTCCCTGGGTCAACCATGTTTCAGTTAGGGCCAAAACTTGAAAACAATTGTCAGCAACAGCAGCATAAAATTTGTCAATTTTTGTTCTCATTCCACCAGTATTTTGATAGTAAATACGAAAAGTATTATTGTCATCTTTATGTCGATCTTCATTAAGAACTTCGTTTCCAGCTACGTTTGTTTGTTGATAGGAAATTGACGCTTCGAGTTTTTTTGGATGTTTGTGAAATATCGTACTCTTACTCCTTCCGGCCAAAAACTTCTGTCGGAAAAATTGGCTGCAGATTCAAAAGGCACGCCAATTTTGAAATTTATAGTTCTGAGATACTCAATATCTTTGTTTCCCGTCAGTTTATAGCAAGCAATTTGGGTTTTGTTTATGTTAAGTTTATTTGCTGTTTAATCAATGATAGCTGTTGTTGTTGTTGTCGGCAAAAAGTTTGATACATGAAACCATTGAAGTTTCTTAGCAACAAAAATACCTCTTGCAACACTATCAGCATCAAAACCAACAGCAACATCTTCAGTTTTAGATTCATCAACAGGAGTAGCAGCAGCATCATCTTTAGCAACACCAACAACAGCTGTGTCAACATTTACAATATGAACACCATTACCAGCTACAGTGATTTCCCTATGACCGGAATCATCAACAGCACCAACAGCGACAGCAGCAGCAGCATCCCCAACAACATCAACAATAACACTTCGAGCATTTTCTTCAGTATTATTATTATTATTTGTAATTCCAATTTTGGCAATGGATTGGACTTCAGAAACCTGTGCATGATGAGCGAGCACGACCATCTCTTTTTCTCCATTCTCTGCATGATCAGCGAGCACGACCATCTCTTTTTCTCCTTCCTCACAAGCACAATCACCAACTCCAACTAAAGCAACAACTTGGTTATTTATTTTGTCTCTAATAAAATGAGAGACATCGTCATCGTCACCGTTAGTTTTGGTTTTTGTATTTTTCTTGTTTACCTCAGTTTCGTTTTTATTTTTTTTTGTATTACTTGCAAGAGGGGAAGAACTATTAGTGGGTTTAGTTATTGTTTTTGTTTTTGCAGACACATTGGGTGAAGAAGAAGTAGAAGCAGAATTGTTTGCACATTTAGCTTTTAATTTTGTTCTTGTTATCACATTGGGAGAAGAAGTATGGATTTTTGGTGTCACATTTAAAGGGGCATTGACTTTTGCTTTCGCTATTCTTGCTCGGGTTATTCTGTCTGCACCAAGTATGGGAGAGCTTATATTCTTATTGGAATTTGTATTTACTGTACACTTATTTGTTTTATCTTTATTGAAAGAGATTTCTTCATTAGATTGTTTTGTTTTTAACTCAGAGAGCTCAGTTTTTATTTTATTAACTGAGATTTGCACCTTATGTATTTGAGCGAATGAGCACAAAGGGAAAGAGTAAAAATAATGCACATATTACATTTCCAAAACAAATTGGAATTCACTCGAATCAAGTTTAAAGTATTTTCACACATTTCAGAACATGATAAATGAAAATTTAATAAGCAAATTCCACATGAAATACAATTTTCTTTATCTTTTATATTTAAGTCACATTTAAAACAGTTTAAAGCCATTTAGCAGAGTTAAAATATTTAATAGCAGAGAGAAGAGCAAGAGCAACAGCACCGTCAACGACGACAATCAATCGATAATTATTTAGTATAAGTATCTGACACGGTCACGCTTTGATGTATCTCACTGCGATTCACCACCTTCGCAAATATAAAAACTTGCAAGATTCTAAATGGAACGTTGTGTCAAAATTTGAAAGCGATTGGCAAAGAACTTTTCGAGATTCGCTATTAAAAGTAAATAAATATGAGATATACCAAACAAGTTGATTTCAATTTCAGATTTCTCAAAGAAGATAAGAGATTTTTAAAAGATTCAAACGGATTTAGAAAGACAAGATTTAGTTCTATTAGAAACCGTCACAAATTTATAAAAATTATTTAAAGCAAATAACCAAAAGCTAAGAAATAATCTCGAAAACTGGTAAAAAGCGGCATTTTCGATTATTTAACGGGATTATCTCAAAAACGTGATGTGATAGAATTTTTTTGACTTCGGATTTGAGCTCAGCACATCAAAATCCTATAGAAAAGTATACCTTGGTTTCTGTAACAAAAAAAAAGTTTAATTTTGTTGACCAGTGTAATACGTGCATTGAGACATCAATCTTGCCACTGCCAATCATTGTACCCTGTACCCGTTATAAGTTTCAGTTTGAAGAATTGGAAAAAAAGAGCTCAAAGGGATTAATAGATTTGCTAAAAAATCGGTACAAACAATTTGTACGTGGTTTCCAAGAACCGTTTTTTTTATTTCATTTTAATGTCTCTTTTTCAACGGATATCTTCAATACCTATAAAGTTTTCGAGATATTTCAATTTTCTCAAAAACGGATAAAAAAAAACATGTAATGCTGCAAATAAGGCCGCACTTTTGAAATAAGAAAATTATTTTTTTTGGATCGTTATTAACGGTACCTACTTGCCATACAACCGATTTCTTAATGTAAACGACACAACCGATTTTAATGAAAATTTTGACATAAAAAGGTTTAAACTGATATTAAAATTAAGAAAACTTTTTAAAAAAATTATTTTTGGATTTAAAAAAAATTAATTTTTTTTTTTTTTTTAAACAATTTTTTTTGAAGTTATTTAATGAATTTTATGTGTATCTTTAAATACGAGAGCAATTCGCAATTCAAATTAAAAAATGTTTGGGATGCCAACCTATTGTACCATGGCGTTTTCCATTGAACCGACGAGCCGGCAATAGTTTTTTCTAAAACGTCTTCCAACGGAAAAAGCATTGAAGTTTTTTTGCCGACGAATTGATTCTTTTTTCGTCTTTTAATACGAATCTACACATATTTGTACACTGATTTTAACACGCACTACAAATTTGATAGTTTTGCAACTACAAACGAAATTATTATTTAAGGAAAAAGATAATGGAAGAGAATTCGTTGTTTGTATTAATAAATAATAAATAAATCTTACCTACAGTGGAAAAAAAAGATATTTTGCTTGTTTTTTGAAAATATTATTGGCTTCTTTTTTTGAAAATTGAATTTGGGTTTGGTTGTTTGGATTTAAAATTTTGTCCGCATACAACGCCAAATTATTTGTTTTCATTTTGAAAACATATATTTTCCGAGCAGGTGTAGAAAAAACTTTATTTGATTGTTTGGTTGCCATATAAAAACTAAAATTTTTTGGTAGATGGTCTGTCTGACAAAAATTTATTGAGAATAAATGTGTGAGAGAAATTTTCGTTCCTTCGGGGCCCCCCTGAGAATGGGGGCCCTGGGCACGGGCCCCGTGTGCCCTTATGGTAAAGACGGCACTGGAGGTAACTTTGATAACTGCTGTTTCACAACTTTGTTTTTGGCTAAACCCTGATTGCCATTTAGATAAACTATGGTGCATATCCAAATCATCCTGAATCTGTTGAGCCATAATTTTTTCGAAAACCTTAGACAAAAATGAGAGTAAACTAATTGGTCTGAATTCCGATGGGCTTGAGGGGTTTGATTTTTTTGGAATAGGAATTACTTTGGCATTTTTCCATTTCTCAGGAAATTGACAGCTGTATATACAATAGTTGAATAAACGGACTAGAACAGGTAGAAGAACAGGAAGGATCAATTTAACAAAACTTCGGTGATATATTGTCAAAACCACTCGCATTTGATTTGACCGAGCAAATCGCCATCTCAACATCTAAATCGTTGACACACCTGAATTCAAAACAATCATTAGAGTAACCTTCACCAAAGTTGAAAAGTACCGCATCGGATGTATTAGGTACAAGTACTAAGCCCATAACAGATGGATCGTATGAGCATTTAGGAGTTTCATCTTCAATGACACCAACGTTTTTAAGATTTTTCAAAAGAACTTTCGGATTCAACTTCGTATCAAGACGCTTCATAAAAAATGAACGTTTTGCATTACGAACCAAAGTGGTAACTCTATTCCGAGCGAAAATAAACTGACGACGATAATATAACGATGGATTTCTTTTGTAGTTTTTATAGAAACGTTCTCTTTCCTTGATCAGCATTTTAATTTGAGAAGTGAACCAGGGGCAGCTTTGCGACTTTAATACTTTTGTAACAACTGGAACATGATTTTCATAAAGTTCGTTGACTATATGCGTTAAGAGTGACACTTTGCAGTCAATACCTGCAACATTGTAGATGTCACTTAGACCAACGGCATTCATATTTTGATACAAATTGACTAAATCAATTTGATTTAAAGACCTAAATTGTATAGTTTTACGAAAATTTCTGCGTACATTAAAGTTAAAAGAACAGTAAATAAGATCGTGAACGAAATCCGAGGTTAGTCTCAATTGATCAAATCCAACTACCTGGTTAACTGAGTTGGTCAAAAACATATCAATTAAAGATGGGTTTCTCGTTGATTGAAAACAGGTTGGCCACGTCCTGTTAACAGTAATGAGACCGATTTTATTGCAAATATGTTGAAATAACTGAGTTGTTGCATTTGTGTCCAAAATATTAACATTGAAATCCCCCCCAATCAGAACATTGCTATATAGTGAACTCAGTCTATTTAATGTGTCTTCAAACTCCTTGATGAAATCTTCTTTAAATTTACATGGCGGGCAGTACACTGTAATTAGTAGACATTTTTCAAATTCGTTTTTGACTTCAACACAAATGAATTCAATAGGAGACAAAGAGGATGAGAAAACATGTTTTGTCGATAGGGTATCCCTTACAAACATACAAACTCCCCCTCCGATCCTATCTCTTCGATCATTCCGATACAAAGAAAAGCGTGGAATGGTAACAAGTTTTGATGAAACATTAGAATAAAGCCATGATTCCGAAACCATAACAGCATCCACTTTAGACGTACCGAGCATCTGATATAAAATAGTGTATTTTGACCTTAGACTACCAGCGTTTAAGTGACAGACGTTTAACCCATTATAAAAACTACACATCTTATAAAAACTACACATCTTATTGTATCAGGCTCCATAGCGCCAGCAATCTAAAAACAGCATCCCAAGACATTCGAAACAAGTATACCCCACACATATCGGAAAAACCAAGACATACAAAAAAAAAAAGTAAAAAGAAGAATGTAATAAATTATGGCTATTTTCATGAAAAATTCATCATATTGTAAGCCACGCAAAAAATAAATATTTTAAATATGAGAAAAAAAAAAAAGAAAAAAAAAACAAATTAGTGTTCTGTGTAGAAATTTAAAGTGGCAGAACTAGGTACTTTATAAAGAGAAAAGTTTAAATTTAAAAACAATTGAATAATATGCATGAAAGTGTAAACAAATTATACATACAAAAACAAAAATACTCAAACTAAGTTTTCGGTAACAGCAATACACTAGAACCAGCAGCAGCATCAGCATCATGAATATCAGCAACAACAACATCAGCAAAAACAGCAACATCAGCACCGGCATCAACATTGGCAAAAACAGGCATAGATTGATTTTTGATTTCTACTGTCGTTTCATTACAGCACACGGAGTCCAATAAAGCAATGTTGTTTATATAGAGCGGAGAACTTGTTTGCGAGATTTTAATAAAAACTCTTCCATCTCTTGTGAACACAGAGTGTAGACACTTATTTCTTCTATATTCGTTAGCCTTTCTAATAATAACAGGTGATTCTCTTTGGTTAGGCTTTCATAGATTCTAACAAATTTATTGCTTTCAAAACCGAGATCAGCAAGAGAAATAGAGCGGTTGTTAGTTTTGTTAAATAGAGCTGCAGTAATTAACAACTGTCTCTTTATGCTTGTATGCGGTAATTTTACAATAATAGGAGAGCTTGTCTGCTTACTAGTAGGTGTTGTTCGGAAGATGTGAAGAGGCATCGATGTTGGTTGTTTTATAGTTGAGCAAATTTTATGAAAAATGTCAACAATGTTCTCATTTTCTGTAAATGGAATTCCGTGGAGAACTAAATCCCCAGATAAACTATGTCTAGTGAGCGAATCAATTTGATTTTTTATTTTTTTTCATTTTCATACTTTTGCGACTGGAGTTGCATTAATGAGAGTTGCTCACGAAGATCATCGACATCATTACACTGAGTCTCGCATTGAGCAAGCCTGCCATTGCATGTAAGAAGAGAACTATTAATTGAACTATATCTGTCATGAAACTTTTGTTCAACAGCTTTGATTTTGATATTAAATTCATTCTCTAATGTCAGAATGCGTTCTGTTAACCTATTGTGCAATAGATCAATTTCTTCTTTTATTTTTTTCACAATAGAGTCACTGATGTTTTTTGTGAGTTTATCTAGACGCACTTCAATTCGATCCCATAATAAGCTGTTAGATATGGGAGTCCTCGGTGCTTGAGACGTGAGTGGAGAAGACAGGGAAGCTTTGTCAGATCTCAGCACTCTCTTATGCTCTTGACTATTTCCACCACCAGGCATTTTTAATATTTCTTTTTTAAAAGATAAATAAAACTCAAAATTTCTACACAAAACTATTTTTGTTTTACCAGAGTAATATATTAAATTACAAATATTTAGTTCGGTTTTACTTTTTTGACTTTTTTATTTTTATTTATTCGAGTTAACTAGCACTTTTAACACAATTTTGCGGAGCTCAAATAAAAAGTTTACTTATCCATTCAGAGAGATTATAGATTTGTTCTTCCTTTAAAAAACAAAATTTATCACATATTAAAAATTGTTACCAAACTATTTAAACATTAAACCTAAAAACAAATTTCCAATGTGGTAACAATATATCAAAAAGCGCACTTTGTAACGGTTTTTTTTTCGTGGAATAGATAAAACCATCTCATTGCATGATATTTAAGCTTAAGACTGGGTTCAATTTTTCAGCGAAGTCAGATCTCATGTAAAAGCATTAGTATGTATTAGTGAATGTGTTTTGTTTTGCTCTCTTGCCATCGAATTCTCTGGTTGTTTCCACTCAGAGAGAGATACACAGAAGGAGATGGGAAACTTCTGACGTCATACTGATTTGCCTACAAGCTCCGTCGGACATTTTTGGCTAAGTATGAGTTTTTTTTTTTTAATTTGGCTGTTTTTTTGTATTTGTTTTTAATTTTCATTCATTGGAATTATTGTTATTGGATAATAGAAACCAGATGTACCTACCTACCTTCGTATCTACATACAAATTTTAATTTATAGGTAGGTACCTATATATCTAGATAGAAAGGTACATATACATCAAGGTAGGGTTATCTACCATTTCCAAATCTTACGGCCATATTATTCACTATAGTTTAAAAAATACATCTGGATGTAAAATTTTCAAATGTCAAAAATAAATCGAAATCCAAAATAGTTATCCCGATTTTAACTATGAAAATACATAGTTAAAAAATAGTTAAAAATGACTAGGTATTTTTTTCTTTGTTTGATAGTGAATATTATGGATTTCGATTTATATTTGACATTTCAATTTCTTTACATCCAGATGTATTTTTAATACTAGTTAGCCGTTAGAAATAGGGGATTTTGGCAATTTTTTTTTGAGGAGGGGGGTTATAGTAAAAATTGTAAGAAATTCTAAAAGTATCAAAAACAAAATATTGAATCTAATTTTCAATGCAGAAAATTTTGTATTTGCAATACCTACCTAGGTACCTAATTCTTTTTTTTAGGTAGATACCTACCTATCTAATTCAAAATATTTTCATTTACAGTAAAAATTTTATTTTCAATGCAAATATTATTTTTCGGTTGCAATAACATTTTTTTTTTTCAATGCAAAATATTTTTAGTTGCAATAAATATTTTTCTTTGCAATGCAAATATTTTTTAGTTGCAATAAAAAAATTTTTTCTAATGCAAATCTATTGAAAATATGATTTTTTACCACCCTGATCAAGCTGTGAAAATTTGAATAGATATGATAGATGTATTCAGAACTGGAAAATCTTTTTGTGAAGAAAAATAGATATTGCTCTAAAATAACTAAAAATAAATTACGTATGCTTCAAAAAGGGGGACATTGCGCCCCCTTTCATATTTTCAGTTATGATGCAGTTTCAGCCCAAATGCAGTTTTTTATTGTTTTTGAAAAAATTTAAATAAACAAATGTTGAAATCAGTAAAATTTGAACAAGAACACAAAGTTCAAATAGTAAGAACAATAAAAAACATCAATTTTCTTCATTTTATGTCAAGGACAGATCACTTTCACAAAATTATGAAAATTATGAAAAATTTTAAGGAAAATTGGCTTTTTATCGAAACATCAAAAACGACAAAAGCATAAACATTACGGACTTGAACGAAAAGATCGGATTCCCAATTATTTGTGCTTCGACAGAAATTTTAACTTTAACAATACTTTCGAGAAAATAGCAATGCGCACACTTATCAGTTATCACGAACGGCTCTACGCATTTTATTTTAAATATTATCTAACTTTTTTATGTTTTTTGGGGTAATTAGTAGCGACCATGAAAAAATCTCTAGCAGATAGATCTCATTTTGTATTGGTCGCCGTAAGCCCCCTCGCCACGTCAAGGCTTACCCCATGAGGGGGTGGGGTGCTTTTTTAAAGTGAGTTCCCCGTGCCTCTCACTCTTAGGGTGCTTTTTTATAGTGAGTTCCCCGTGCCTCTCACTTAACTACCATTAATGTAGTTCGCGCATGCCTCCAGATATTGTTCTGCCGATTTGGACTCATATTGTTGAATGATATTTAAGAGCCGTTCATTGGCCTCCTGGTATTCGGCCCTTGAATAGAGCGGTATGCGTTCGCCTTTGTCGACCCTTACAAACAGAGCATGAACGCGCACATGTTCTGTTTTAAGGGCCTCCAATAGTTTGAAAACATTTGGGTGGTTGCATCCTATGGAGTCCTGGAACGCCTTGTGCCACGACTCTACACTGTTGTTGGTCCGAGGCAGGTTTTCTAGAGTCGTGGCCATGCAGTTCCACATTTCGTGCCGGAAAATCGGAACTCTCCGAGGACGTCCCACCCAAGTGTTTTCAAAATATTCTAGAAATCCTTCGTGCTGTTCGGTATCACCAAAGATTTCTAGAAAGGCGTTTGCTAGTGACTCATATCGCTCTGTAATATGGTCCAATCGGCAGAAACTTAACGCAATAAACTTGCGAATGGCCAAGTGGTAGTCGGTATCCATGCCGTACCGCCTCTCCATGCCGAGCTTCTGGACCTTTCTTCGCACCGCTTGCGCAAAATGGAAAAAACAGCCATGAATCCTCGAGTCTGGGAAAAGAGATCGGAGTGCCTGCTCCTCTCCCTTTTCGAAGTCTATAAGGAATGATTCAGGCTGCATGTTTTCCATTCCCGCAGCGCTGCGAATAAGTTCCAGAGCACGTTGGTAGGTGGAACTGGACTTATTTGGGAGCAGGCAGTACAGGCATGGAAGGACCTTGTTCTTAAAAAAGCCATGGATCACCCATAATTGGTAAAACAGTTTTGAACATACCTTAAAAGTCTCATCCAACAACCAAACGCTGTTGCCCGCCAACCTTACGCCGTCTGACTGAGAACCGAATATAATTATTCGGTCCTCGTCATCCCTGCCCGTGTCGGCGAGCAAAAAGTTTTCGGGCGTAGCAGTTTTGGTCATTAGAAGGGCTTCTGGTATGTCAATGTCTGCTCTACTTTTAAGGACCGCCAACTTCTGATGACGACGCTTGCAGCCACAGCCTTTTGTAAGCTTTCCATCTTTGGCATTAAAACTAAAGCAGGTTCGGACACACCTTCCATCGATCTTAGCGCTAGGGTCCTTGCTGTTTCGGTTGAAGTAGAGGCTGACGCCTTAAGAGCCTGCGATACTCGAGCAACTTCGGAAAGTATCGGGGAAGGACCATGGTTGTGATTAGCCGCCATAATCACAACCTCTCCCGAAGAAATGGCCCTTCCCCGACACTTTTCGAAATTGTACTTTTCGCACCGCCAGGTGGTCTTAAAGCCGTCAGCTCTACACCTATTATAAATGAACCCCTCATGGTGTAGTTTGGGAGCTTTGCGTTGAGAATTTACAATAATTGTTGTCATTTCTAATTTAAAATTAAAATCTTCAGCTCAGAATATAGGGACGTCTACTCTCTACAGAGGCTTGCAAGATAGTGAAAAATAAATTCAAATTAAATAAAATCTAAATAATTTTTATTTCAAAAAAAATTGTCCTCCCATGGCCGATTTAAAATATCTCAGTAATTATGTGTCGAAAATGTCTGAATTTTTTTCTGATGTTAGATATAATTTTGATAAAGCCCCCGAATATTTTTCATGAAGATTGGACAACCAGGGGCTTCAGAATTAAGCCGGGAAAATTGGGAGCCCGGAAATAGGAGGACAGTTTAAATAAATTTTTATATATTTTTATTTTGCCAAGAGAGTGAGACAAATATTTAAAATAAATTTAAATTAAAAATAAAAAGGCCTCCCATTTTCAGATTTAAAACTTTAAACTCGAATATCTCCATGTTCGTAGGACCTAAGAAGTTGAAATTCGGTGTGTGAATAGACTTATATGTTAGAAAGTCACCGAATTTTTTTTAGTTTTATGCTTCTCTGTTCTAAAAGCTGAAAGTCAAATTTTCAGATATTACCAAGACTTAGAAAGTTGAAATTTGGTACATATAAGGACCAGGCCTCGAGAAATTCGTCAAATTTATTTTTAGTACACAAAAACTATCGTTTCAGGATTTGTACTAATTTTTTTAGATTTTAGTACAAAAGTTGAAATTTTGTACTAAAAAAAATTCGGTGACTTTCTAACATATAATCAATCAATGCTCAAAAATTCATCGATTTTCAACTTCAATCGCATTTTCTGGTAAACTATCATTTATGACTTAACCCCTTTGTACCCAGCGGCAAAGAATTGATAGTTGACAATCGTAATAGGGGTGTAACACTTACGCCCCTATAGCAGGCAAAGAGCAAATGAAGGGCCCAGGGGCAAAACGGCACATGTCCACTTTTTGTCAAAAATAAACTAAGGATGAGGTCTCGTAGTATTTACTGACCACTATCTGATGGCATCCTTACTTTTATAAAACAAATTTAAGCCTTGCTGAAAAAATAAATAAATTGTGTGCTTTAAGTAATAAGTTGTATGGAGAACAAAATTTGAAAATGCATTTTTCTCCAAATGGGTTGGAATGGACTTGTGCTGTTTTTCCCGCGGACCCTTCAAATATTCCTGCCACTTTGTATTTTTCTTTCTTATGTACATTATGTATATTCATTATGTATATGTATTCATTCTTCAAGTCACATCGATATTCAAAAAACGTGTTCCCGATTTAAGAAAAAGTACTGTAGTAAATAAATAAAAAACTAGTTAATTATATAACTTTGAATTAAATATAAATTTTAAATATACATACTACGCTTATTTGTGAATAAAAATGTATGTTTTTTAATTTTTTGACATTAAACGGGTAAAAAGCGATTTTTGAAAAAGTCTGAAAAAATGACTTTTTTTTACCAAGCTAAATCTCTAAAATTATAACAATTCAAAATTTGAAAAATTTTCACATGATAGCTACACTTATTAAATTTGAGTCTGTAAAGTTTTAAATTTTTTGAACGAATGGTTTGGCTAGAATTTAAAATTGATGGAACAAGGTCCAAGAAACCCCATGTTATTCCCATAAGAAACTTCAACCGCTTGGCGGCTCGGGTTAGAATTAAGTTAGAGACTTGAAACTTGGGGAATATTTTTTTTAGTTTATTTCCAACCATATAAGATCCTAGGAGCATACAAATTGTTATTATTTTAAAATAACGAACACCATATTGTGCACCTTGCAATTCACATCATGAAAAGCCACATTTTCTATTTACGAAAAAATAGCATAGATTCCGCAGTTTTGGTCAAATTCAATAAAAAAATACGCCAATTTGTGCTCAAATGTATATTCTTTCAGAATATAACCTTACTTTATTTTTTTGTTTGTTTTATTTTGCAAAAAAAATTGGGTAAAGTTGAAAAAAAATCACTTTTTCAAGATTTGTGGGATAAAAACCTACACTTAATTTGTTTAAACAATAGACTTGTATATAAATAAGAAATAAAGCAAATAGTTTTTTAATTAATGAATGATTTAATGTAATTAATCAAAATAAATTAACAAAAGTTCAAGGCCAGAATTTAGATAAATTTTATCGCGGAGCTAAACAATTTTTGATGTGAACACGGTGATGGTCAAACAGCAAGAGAGCGAGTTAGCTTTGCGAAAATTAGCATTAGCTGTAGTTTTTAAGTATGCATTAGTATTAGTTGATAAGCAAGAAATAGTACAAATCTGCATTGGCCGTTAAGATAAGAGAACATAAAAGAATTTAACATAGATGAAAATGAAACATAGAATAATTTAGGGTGCATTGGTTAATGTTTGGTTTTTTTTAAATGTTTGTGCAGCACATTTCAGAACATTCAGCCCCCCCTGGAAGACTCCGGTCTTTCAGCACTAGGAAGTGGGGCTACTTTAGCAATAGGACGAATGTAGGTTCCAAAATTCGTGTGAATGGTAACAACTCTGACTTCACCGTCTTTCCCAGGATGGACTTCTGTGATACGACCGATAATCCATTTTGAAGGTGGTAAATTAGTTTCTTTGAGAAGGACGACATCATTTACTTGAAGATTCATCTTCCGTTGTTGCCACTTTGGTCGTTGCTGAAGGGATGTCAGGTATTCCTGATGCCATCGCTTCCAGAAGCCTTTGAGGAGAGTCTGTAAAGCAAACCAATTAGTTTTAATGTTAGTATTTGAAATATTGGATTGAGGAACTGCGATATATTGCTCCCCAATCATAAAATGTGATGGACTTAATGCAGTCGGTTCTGTATCTGATACATGCCACATTGGGCGTGAATTCAGAAGACCTTCGATTTTTGTTAATAAAGTGTACATCTCTTCGTATGTCAATTTGCTGTCACCAATAACTCGTTTGAGGTGAGTCTTGACAGATTTTACACCTGCCTCCCAAAGCCCTCCAAAATGAGGGGCAGCAGGAGGTATAAATTTCCAACTTATATTATCTTTAGAAAGGTGATCAGCTACAATGGTGTTATGGTGTTGACTAATAAGTTGACTATACATTTCGTCGAGAGTACGTTTTGCTCCATGAAAGTTAGTACCATTATCGCTCCAAATTTCGCTTGGTTTACCGCGACGCGCGACGAAACGATCTAGGGCTAACAAAAACGCATTTGTCGAGAGGTCTCCCACTAGTTCCAGGTGGATTCCTTTTGTAACGAAGCAAACGAATAAGGCTATATATGCCTTTACAAATTTCGGATTTCGTAAACTAGTTGACCGCAACGTGATTGGACCGGCGTAATCACAGCCAACCTTGCTGAAAGGTCGGGAATAAATTACCCGATCAATTGGGAGATTACCCATAAGCTGCTGTGAGGTTACAACACGTTGACGAAAACAAACTACACAATTGTGTACTATTTTACGGATGAGATTTCTACAGCCGAGTATGTGAAAACTTGCTTTAATTAACGAAAAAGTTAATGTTACTCCCGAATGTAAATATTGATTATGTTTATAAGTTATTATAAGTTCAGATATCGGATGAGTTTTACATAAAATCATAGGGTGTTTTTGATCGTAACTCAGAGTTGATTCCTGAATACGACCTCCAACGCGAAGCACTCCGTAGGAATCAAGAAAAGGGGTAAGTGATACAAGTTTATTTCTTTTAGGCAATGGTTTATTATTCTTAAGAAGATCGATTTCAAACGAAAACAACGAAAACTGCACCTTTTTGATAATAACAATTTTAGAATGTAACAATTCTTTAGTAGACAAAGGTTCAAAATTACGATGTTCAGGGTCCCGATAATAGTTAAATAAAAACCGGCGCACATATGCAACTATACGAATAAGTTTATTCCAGTTAGATACTTTTTTAATCAATTTATCTACAATAATAGGATCCAAAAAATTGTTAGTTTGTAAATTAGATACAAATACCTTTGTTTTGGGTACTATTCTCTCTTCTAAATCTTCTTCTAAAAACTCTTCACAAACGGTGGTTGATGTAGGCCAAAGATTTCTGTCCAAGCTGAGCCAATGAGGTCCTTTCCACCACATCTCATTTGCGCACAAATGTGATGGTGAAATACCACGAGAAGCAATATCTGCAGGGTTGCTGGCCGAGCGTACGTGGTTCCACATCTTACGAGGTATTAAAGACAATATCTCCGACGTGCGATTGCCAATAAATACCGACCATCTTTTTGGGAGTGCTGACAGCCAATGAAGAACTATGGCTGAATCCGTCCAAGCAAATATTTTGGTTTCTTTCTCCTGTAAAGAAATCTGAATTTTACTTATTAGACGAGTTAAAAGAAGAGCTCCACAGAGTTCAAGTCTGGGTAGCGAGAGTATTTTAATAGGTGCAACTTTAGTTTTAGCTGCCACCAATGAAATTGATACACTTTTGTCTGGGTTAACGCTTCTGCAATAAACAACAGCTCCATATGCGTCTAATGATGCATCGCAGAAGCCATGCAATTCGTAATTGGTTTTGTTCGACCACATTATCCTAGGGATACTCAGATTTTCAAGCTGATGAAGTTCTTGATGAATTAATGTCCAGCGATCAGCAAGATACTCTGGAGCTACTTCGTCCCAAGATAACTTTTCTTTCCAGATATCCTGCATAATAATTTTAACCCCAACTACCACTGGAGCCAAAAATCCTATTGGGTCAAAAATTCTAGATGATTCAGAGAGTATCCGACGTTTAGTGACAGTGTGACATTTATCCAAGCGAACCTTGTAGGAAAAAGAATCCCTCGATGGACACCATTGCAAGCCTAATAATTTTACTGAGCTTGATTCCTCAAATTCCACTGGAGACAATTCCCTTTGTTGTTCTGGCATAGACAGCAGCAAGGGCCAGCAGTTGGTTGTCCACTTTCTGAGATGAAATCCGGCAGATTTTAATAGTTCTACAAGATCCTTTTGCAGCTTAATCACATCATCGATAGAATCTGCCCCAGTCATTACGTCGTCGACATAGAAGTCGTTAAGGATAACGGATGAAGCAACAGGATGAGAAAGAGCGGATTCAAGAGCTACTTGTTTCAGTGATCGAACAGCTAGAAAAGGTGCCGAAGCAGTGCCATAAGTGACCGTAAGAAGACGATAATGTTTTATAGGACTTTCAGGTGTTTCTCGCCAAACTATTCTTTGAAAGTCGGTATGTTTAGGTGATACCCATATTTGACGGTACATTTTCTCGATGTCCCCCGATATTGTGTATTTATGCCGACGAAATCTAAGGCATATCGAAAATATATCACGTTGAATTGTGGGGCCTACGAGAAGACATTCGTTTAACGAAGTACTATTATAAGATTTTGCTGAACCGTCAAAAACTACCCTTATTTTCGTTGTGCTACTATCATTTTTAAAAACAGCGTGATGGGGTAGATAGTAACAACTTTTGTTATCGATTGAGATCTCATTTGAAGGTACCTCTTCCATGTGTCCTAGTGATAAGTATTCATTCATAAAATTTGTGTATTGATTTTTTAAATCAGGATTTGAAATAAATTTTCTTTCGATTGACTGTAGTCGATTTAAAGCGATTGAAAGAGAATTTCCGAAATAAGTCCTTTGATTTGACTTAAAAGGTAATTCTACCACAAATTTTCCATCTGAATGGCGAAAGTGAGTGTTAGTAAAACTATCTTCAGCTTGTTGCTCTTCTAAAGAAAGGACAGGTACATATGACACTTCCTCTAACCTCCAAAACCTCTCAAGGTCGAAACATTGACTAAAGTCTAATTTTGTGCAGAAATTAACAACCCCAGAAGGTTTTTGGTTAAATTGACCAACAACAACCCAGCCAAATATTGTGGGAATCCTTTCCGGTGATTGTTGATCTGCTCGAGTTGCTGGGCCAGTTATGATACTAAACACCTTATCTGCACCTATCAAAATATCTATTTCGCCAGGCTCATTAAAAGTTGGATCTGCAAGATCGAGTAGCAAAAGACTTGAATCTATGTTACCGATTGAAAACGATGGCAATACCGAAGTAAGTTTTGAAATTACGAAACAATCAACTTCAACGAAACTAGAGTTAAAACGAGAGCGAAGGTTGGTGGTAACTAATCCATTAGTTACACCAGCTGAAGTTGATGCAATTCCTGTTATTGGAATACGAGATCGTTTGCGTTTAAGGCCCAGGCATTGAACTGCACGTTCGGTTATAAACGAAACCTGAGAACCTGTATCGAGCAACACGCGTATGTTTTGAAAAGATCCCTGGTTATCTTGAATCTTAACAATTGCGGTAGGAAGAATTGTTTGAGACGAACAAGAAGATTCAAGCGAATGATTAGAAACAATCGTAGGATTTGTGGGCGGTGTTGTATTGTTAGGTTGAATATTATTCGAAAAAGAAGCTTCAATTGCTGGATTTTGTGTAGGATGAACAAGTGAATGGTGACGAGCTTTGCACGTCTTACACCGAAAGTTTGACCGACATTTATAGGAACCATGACCTTGACGAAGGCAATTAAAACAAACCGAATGTTTTTTGACAAATTCACGACGAGAAACGACATCGAGACTAATAAAATCCGTGCATTGTGGCAAGATATGACTACCATGGCATTTGGGGCAAGTTTGTGTTGATTCTACATAATGTGATCGAACTGATGCGAGGGGTTTCTTTCGTGTTGATGTAACCGAACTGCATGCTTCTAATACACTACACCGAGATTGCAGAAAATTTAACAATTGGTCTATCGAAGGATCTTCTTTGGCACCTAAATTATCTGCCCAAGCTTGTCTAGTGTCCGAATCTACCTTTTGCAGTAGCAAATATATAAGCCAAGGATCACGATTGTTACACTGCAATGCGTTTAATCCACGAATAACTTCGTCGGCCCCATCTGTGATCTTACGGAGTAACTGAATATTTTCGGAGTTGGACGAAGGTAACGAAAGAAAAGATTCAACAAAAGCCTGCACAATAAGATTCTTTTTTTCATATCTTGCCTCTAACCTGTCCCAAGCCTCGATATAATTATCTTCCGAACATCGCATATGTTTTAGTAAGCCCGCAGCATTACCTCGCAGAAACGATTTGAGGTATTGAAACTTTTGCGAACCGCTCAAGTTTGTATTCCGGTCAACCGAACTTTGAAAAAGATCCTTAAACTCGGACCAATCCTCATATTTGCCATCAAAAATGGGAATATTAGCAGTTGGTAACTTAACCGATGATTTTTGTGTTGCGGAGTTTAAAGTTTTTAAAAAGGAAGTCTGTTGATCTGCTAATTTTTCTATTATTGAGTCGTCAGCGCTAACGTTCTGAGAATTTAATTCACGAACCCTATTTGTAAAAACCGAATGGGCTTTTAAATATTTTTCTTCGTAGTCTCCGAACTCAGGACCCGGATCAACAAAATTTTCCTCATCACAAAAATCGCATAGTTCATGATTTAGAGACAAGAAATCTAACCACGCTTGGTAAAGTCTTTCTAAACGAATCTCAAGCTCTGATAACGTGACGTCTTCTGGTAAAGAATCTGCATACCCCGCCGCACGAGTCAAAGTGCCTTTGGCATGACCCCGTTTAATTTTAATTGCATTCATAATTGCTAAATTATAATTTATGATGCCAAAAATTCGAATAAAATGTTCAAAACTGTTTCTGGTCTTTGTATTCAATATCACTCATTTGTTTCATAGAATTAATAAATCATATATGTATAACACACTTATTTTATTCTATTTTAGCATGCACATTAAAAAAAATCATATTTCATCCATACATATATGTCACCTTTAATTGCCATATGCAATTACAAGTTAACTGTTTTTCAATTAAATGTCTTACCACGATTGCGTTTCACAATGTCCAAAAAATTAAAAAAATTGTTTTAATAATCCGGCTCGAAGGACCAAAAAATGTATATAAATAAGAAATAAAGCAAATAGTTTTTTAATTAATGAATGATTTAATGTAATTAATCAAAATAAATTAACAAAAGTTCAAGGCCAGAATTTAGATAAATTTTATCGCGGAGCTAAACAATTTTTGATGTGAACACGGTGATGGTCAAACAGCAAGAGAGCGAGTTAGCTTTGCGAAAATTAGCATTAGCTGTAGTTTTTAAGTATGCATTAGTATTAGTTGATAAGCAAGAAATAGTACAAATCTGCATTGGCCGTTAAGATAAGAGAACATAAAAGAATTTAACATAGATGAAAATGAAACATAGAATAATTTAGGGTGCATTGGTTAATGTTTGGTTTTTTTTAAATGTTTGTGCAGCACATTTCAGAACAAGACTTATATACATCATTCAAAAGGTCTGGAAATCCTCTTTCCAAAAACATATAACATATTGAGAGCTGTTAGAAAAATGACTGAAATATTGATAGATTACATCGTAAGATCTGTAAAAATGGTTTTTTGTAAATAAAAAAAAAAATGGAGGGTTCCAAAAATATAACAAAAATATTTTTATGCATTATTCGACCATACGAACAGCCTACACTACGTTATTTCTCGGGTGTATTTTCAGTGTCGCACCGTGTAATTAATATATCAAGATGAAAAAAATATTTAAGTGAAGATAATAAAGTCAATAATAATATCAGATATAAAAAAATTAAAAGAAACGTAAAAACTTTGCGTTAAGTCAATTTTCCTAAATCCTGGCAAATCCTCCCCCTTTCTACCCTATACATAAAATCTAGTAGCGTATTTTATTTTATTAAGAAAAAGAACAACGATAACACAGGTCGACAAAAATAAAAATATTTTTTGTGCTTGGGTTTAATTTGCACTTTTTGGGTTCATGGTAAACCAAAACAATAGATAATCACCCTTTCCCCTACTAAGATTTGCTTTTGTAGTGTTGGAAGCAAAAATACTATTTTCATACCCTGTGAGCCTAACTCCAGTTTTAGATAATTTAAAGTTCTACATTTTTGCTAAAGCACTTTATTCGACTTAAATCATTAGAAAAAAGTTATGATGAATAAAAGGCTTTTTTGGTCCGAAAACCCCCGTTTTGTTGAGTTAAAACTGTAATATTTTTTTATCTAACTTTAACTTTGGAAACTTTTATACTTTTTTGAAAACTGCAATGCCGGGACATATTTTAAAAATAATAAACCAGAGTCACACTATACAAATACTGTTCGTCTTGTTATTTTGAAATAAAAGTAAGAAATTGAGTTTTTATGAAACTTGGAACTGTTAATTAATTTGAAGAAAAATGGTGTATGAAATAAAAAAATATTCTTATTAATTAATTATTTCTTATCATTAGACAATGTTTTAGTGGAAGAATTGTAAAAAACAAAAATCAATTGTGAGCGGAGGAAGCAAAATACTGTTGCAAATATGGGATTTTTCGAAATTTCACAAGAACTGCATATTTAATCGAAAACCTCAAGGATTTGGGATGAACAAGTTACCAATTCCAGAAATATTTATCTAAAGTTGGCATATTAGCACATTTCGTTTGGTCCATTACTTTTTAGACACCCTGCATATGCAACAAAATAACAAAAATACTATGCAAACAAATTAATTTAATTTTTTAATAAATAAAGAATTTCAATATAAACTAGTTTGGCTACTGTTTGGATACAGTTATTTTTGTAAGCAATTATTTTTGTATAATAAAAATACCATCGAAGTGAATTACTTTTACCATAAATATTGAAAATAGAAGGTATCATATAATGCCTCAAGCTCCCATCTGACAAAAATTCGAATAAAACGAAAATTTCGATTTAATTTTTCTTTTTTCTTCTTAAATTTCCTGATTTTTTTTATTTTTTCTGAATATGAATATAAAAACAGCATTAATATGAAGAAAACAAAACAAAAACAGCCAAATCGGTT
Source organism: Episyrphus balteatus (assembly GCF_945859705.1). Classification (NCBI taxonomy): domain Eukaryota; kingdom Metazoa; phylum Arthropoda; class Insecta; order Diptera; family Syrphidae; genus Episyrphus; species Episyrphus balteatus. Next base: position 74,853,053 of record NC_079134.1, on the reverse strand, counting down.
AAGACGTTTAGGCCAGTCATTATGTCGGAAAAAACGGCTTAGAAATGCAAAATGACCGAGAAAGCTAAATTTTGGATATGTTGTAGAGGATGCTTAAAAAAGCTTAACTTGAAGTTTTCGACCAAGATTTCCTATGAGCTTTTTCCGCCATTTTGAAAAAAAGGATAAAATTGGTTTTTTGACAATAACTCGGCTATCTGACGAGATGCGAAAATTTTACAAGAAGCTTTTTTGTAGCTTTTAACGAGTTCTACAATTTATGCGTGCACATTTTTTGTGTATCATGAACCGTTTTCGAGATATCGATTTAAAAAGTCAAAAATTTAGGACATGCCATTTGTTTTTTGACATAATCTATTTTTGGGTGATGAATATCGAAAAAATTATTAAAATCAAATTTGTAGACCACATTCAGACCTAAAATTTCGTATTTTTATATTTTTTTTTTTTGACAAAAATTACGACTTCCAGTCGGCCGCAAAGTCGTTTAGTCCGCGCCCACCGCCAAGCAAGCCGCCCGCCCGTTCGGTTGTAAAAAAAACAATCATTCATGTTTTTTTTTTAATATTTATATTATTATATCAGTAACACATACATAAAAAATGTATGTATTTATTTAATAAATAATGAGAAGAAGATTGTAATTGTTTTTTTGTAACCTCAATTTTATTAACCCAAATTTTGTAAATACAGTATACCGGCTTTTTGTGTTGATTGTGCATTTTGTAATTTGCTTCAATCTCTATATCATTTAGTTCATTAAAATTGTAATTAGATCAGTGCCAATAATTTTTGAAAATAAAAAAATTATTAGCAGCATATGGGTGGTTGGAAAATTTAGGATAAATAGTATATGAAAGGGGAAAAATAAATTGCCCACAAACTAATTGGTGGAAAAGGGTGGGTGGGCGAAAAATAGGGGTTGGTGTCAAAAATCGTGGTTTTTTAGAAGTAGTAGACCTCCTATCAAAAAAAGAAGATTGTAATTGTTTTTTTTGTAACCTCAATTTTATTAACCCAAATTTTGTAAATACAGTATACCGGCTTTTTGTGTTGATTGTGCATTTTGTAATTTGCTTCAATCTCTATATCATTTAGTTCATCAAAATTGTAATTAGATCAGTGCCAATAATTTTTGAAAATAAAAAAATTATTAGCAGCATATGGGTGGTTGGAAAATTTAGGATAAATAGTATATGAAAGGGGAAAAATAAATTGCCCACAAACTAATTGGTGGAAAAGGGTGGGTGGGCGAAAAATAGGGGTTGGTGTCAAAAATCGTGGTTTTTTACGATTTGTGTTAAAAGTAGACCTATCGAAAAAAGTTAAAAGTTAAAGTTTTGGATATTAAAAGTGTCATAACTTTTACTCAAACCATTTTTTTAATACATATAATCTCAAAAATATTGAAAAAATGCAAAAAATGCGATTTTTTTATTATTATCTTTTACCAAAATAGTTTGATTTTAACAAATCTTGGTTAAAAATTACTTTGTTATATTTTCTATCTATTTTAAATGTTTTTTGAGCAAAAAGTTAATGTTTGGATTTTTGACGAATTTAATTTGAAAAATTGCCTATTTTTCAATCCAAAAAGTTTTTGATTTTTGAAAAGCTTGGAATGCAGTTACTTTTAGATTAAAACCTTTTGATTTAGAAAATATTGAGAAAAATTGAAAAAAAAAAAAACAAAAAAACGATTTTTAAGATCGATTTTTCCGTAAATGACAGTAATATTGGCGAGAAATAATTTCCCATAGAAACCAAATTATACTTTTCTAATGGCCTTTGACCTTCTTAATTTCAATCTAGCATTAGAATAGCTCTAACGTGCAAAGTTTTTGAGATATTGAATTTTGAACGTTCAAAATACTATTTTTGTGATGTATTGGCATGGTAATATCTCAACGTGATGTGATAGAATTTTTCTGACTAAAGATTCGAGCTCAGCATACAAAAAATCATTAGAAAAATATACTTTGATTTCTATAAAAAAAAAACTTTTTGACTAGTGAAATCGAACAAGGCATTCACCCACCACCTTTCCCCCAATTAGTTTGTTGGCAATTTATTTTTCCGCTTTCATATACATACCATTTATCATAAATTTTCCAAACACCCATATGCTGCTAATCACCGGCACACAAAAAAAAAAAGTGTCATGTACCAGGAACCAGACCTATCTTTCTATATGTTTTTGGGCACGCTGAATCCGAATTTGAAGTCCGTTTGGCCCCATCACCCTCCAGTTTTGAGCTGTGAGTGCATTTTGTTTGAATTTTTATGACTTTTTTGGAGTTTTTTGCATTTTTCTCAAAACTGAAGGGTGACCGGGCAAAACGGACTTGAAATTCGAATTCAGCGTGCCCAAAAACATATAGAAAGATAGGTCTGCTTCCTGGTACTTGAAACTTTTTTTTTTTGTGTGCCGGGGATGACAGCGACATGTCGCGACAGTGCTAGCACACAAAAAAAAGTTGTATGAACCAGGAACCAGACCTATCTTTCTATATGTTTTTGGGACCGCTGAATCCGAATTTCAAGTCCGTTTTGATCGGTCACCCTCCAGTTTTGAGAAAAGTGTAAAAAAGACCCCAAAAAAGTCAAAAAACTTCCTTCTTTTGAGTTTTTTGCATATTACTCAAAACTGGAGGGTGACAGGGCCAAACGGACTTGAAATTCGGATTCAGCGGTCCCAAAAACATATAGAAAGATAGGTCTGGTTTCTGGTACATGACACTTTTTTTTTGTGTGCCGGTGTAATTTTTTTATTTTCAAAAATTATTGATCTAATTACAATTAATTTTTTTATTTTCAAAAATTATTGATCTAATTACAATTTTGATGAACTAAATAATATAAAATGCACAATCAACACAAAAAGCCGGTATACTGTATTAACAAAATTTGGGTTAATAAAATTGGGGTTACAAAAAAACCATTACCATCTTCTCATTATTTATTAAATAAATACATACCTTTTTACTTGCGATATAGGTACTATATATCAAGTTATGCATTCGTACAAAAAAAAAAAGTTGAGATAACATTTTTCCATGATATTACGATGGTAGACAATGCCAAAAAAGTGGGTCCCGGAAGTCCGTCTGTCTGTCTGTCTGTCTGTCTGTCAGTCTGTCAGTCTGTCAGTCTGTCAGTCTGTCAGTCTGTCAGTCTGTCAGTCTGTCAGTCTGTCAGTCTGTCAGTCTGTCAGTCTGTCAGTCTGTCAGTCTGTCAGTCTGTCAGTCTGTCAGTCTGTCAGTCTGTCAGTCTGTCAGTCTGTCAGTCTGTCAGTCTGTCAGTCTGTCAGTCTGTCAGTCTGTCAGTCTGTCAGTCTGTCAGTCTGTCAGTCTGTCAGTCTGTCAGTCTGTCAGTCTGTCAGTCTGTCAGTCTGTCAGTCTGTCAGTCTGTCAGTCTGTCAGTCTGTCAGTCTGTCAGTCTGTCAGTCTGTCTGTCTGTATAAGGAGCTACAGCCTAAACGGATGGACCGATTGATGTCAAACCTGGTATGCAGCGTTATTTGGCGACTCTCCAGAGGGGTTTTTGGAATTAATTTTTTTGGACCAAAAATAACGGTACTTGTCATATACCGATTTTAGTAAAATTGAAATATCTCAAAAACGGCTCTAACGATTTTGTTTAAAAAATTCAAGTGTTAGTTTAAAGTTAAGGTCTATCTTCTAATGAAAAAAATTTTTTTTGAAAATCATTATTAACGGTACCTGCCATAGAACCGTTTTTTTTCAAATCCGATTATCTCCAAAACTGATAATTCGATTTCAACGAAACTTTTTGTGAAAAAGCATTTATATAATTTAAATATAAGCCAAAAATAAAATTTTGAAAAAAATAATTTTTGGATTTTTAAAAAAATTTTGAAAATTTTTTTTTGAAAAATCAAATTTTCGAAAACGGGATATTTATTTTTTTTGAAATTTTGTTTTTAGATGTTGATTTGTGATTTCTACAAAATGGCATACCAATTTTATTTTTAAACTTTTTTTCCAAAAAATTATTTATAAAAAATTAGTTTTTTAAAAAACGGCTCTAACGATTTTGAAAATTTTTTTTCTAAAAATGCATGTTAATATATCAATCAAAACTGCATACTTGTTTTGGAGGGCAATTTAATTTCAGATTTTATTTAATTTTTTTTTAAAAAACGAATTTTATTTTTTTTTCCAAATTTCTATATAAAAAGTCTTTAAAACTTAAGCAACTTTAACTCTAAGAGCAAGTTCGTGCGACCCCAGTCGTGCATTTTATTTATGTATGTGTTACTGATATAATAATATAAATATAAAAAAAAAACATGAATGATTGTTTTTTTTACAACCGAACGGGCGGGCGGCTTGCTTGGCGGTGGGCGCGGACTAAACGACTTTGCGGCCGACTGAAAGTCGTAATTTTTGTCAAAAAAAAAAAATATAAAAATACGAAATTTTAGGTCTGAATGTGGTCTACAAATTTGATTTTAATAATTTTTTCGATATTCATCACCCAAAAATAGATTATGTCAAAAAACAAATGGCATGTCCTAAATTTTTGACTTTTCTAATCGATATCTCGAAAACGGTTCATGATACACAAAAAATGTGTACGCATGAATTGTAGAACTCGTTAAAAGCTACAAAAAAGCTTCTTGTAAAATTTTCGCATCTCGTCAGATAGCCGAGTTATTGTCAAAAAACCAATTTTATCCTTTTTTTCAAAATGGCGGAAAAAGCTCATAGGAAATCTTGGTCGAAAACTTCAAGTTAAGCTTTTTTAAGCATCCTCTACAACATATCCAAAATTTAGCTTTCTCGGTCATTTTGCATTTCCAAATGTATATAATGACTGGCCTAGTTCTCGAGTTTTTGCCAAAATTACGCACGACAATTTTTGTAAAAGACAGATTTACTTGAATACTGGAAATTGCTCTGCTGACTTCAAAAGCAAATTAAAAAAAAAAATAAAAAATGTTTTCCAGATAAGAATCAATATATCTATCATAATTTCATAGTCACAACCCAAGCACAAATTTCGTGTTGACCTGTGTAATTGATAAAGTAAATAGACCAGCAAAATGGATTTTTCCAGTCGTGGTTGTGATTCAAATGCTTATTTATTTTTCATCAATCGGAGATATAAACTCTTACAGACTAATATATTATACCAACATATTAAAAAATATTTTATTAGGTGGGTTATAAATAAAATTAATAATGCTATACTTTATTTAACAATTATAACAGTTTTTTGTAACAAGCAAAACAAAAAAGGAACATAGGAATTTATACAAATTAAAATTGAATATAAATAACAAAATAAAAAAATAAAACAGGTAAATATAAATATGTAACATTAAATTAGAGATATCACAATCGATTTAAAAGTATCTCTTGTACAAATCATAAAAAAATCTACTCTTGAACATATAGTATTAGCCACTCTGATGCAACGGGAAATAGGTTCATTGCGCCCATAGTTCCTGCGATGATACTGTTCATTTATTACAAAACGTTCACGTGATAATCTAGATGGTACATTTCCTTCAAAAAATAGGTTTTTTTTAAAGGCGTGCATTGTAAAATAAAAATATATAAATATAAAATATCTCAAACAAACATGACTGAAAAATATTTCCGTCTTGTTTCCAGAGTTTTGATTCCAAATAATAAGCATCTGGTTTCGTAAGAAGGTTTAGCAATTCTCCAATTTAACTTAAAAAAAGCAAACCTCGTAAAATGTCTTTGAACTTTTTCAATTCTTACCGAAGAATAAGAATAATATGGATTCCAAGCTGTACATCAGTACTCAAGCACAGATCTCACTAATGATTTAAATAAAGTTCCCAATGTATTTATGAATTTACTAGTGCTTCTTTTAAGAAAACCTTGCATTTGGTTTACCTTATTGACCATATAATAATGCGGGTCAGGGGCGAACGCAGAAAAAAATTTCGGGGGGTTTTCAAAAAATTAAATAACCAATTTTTTTTGTATTATTTATCAGCCCTGTTGTAAGTTTCACGTGGACATTTTTTTGCCCGCAATATTTTTGTTCGTCCGAAATTTAAAAAGCTATTGCAAGTTGCTTACTTACTTACTTACTTAGGGTGACCAGCGCCGTAAGGCGGCTACAATCCGCTGTGGATTTGGGCCTCAACCAACAAGCTTCGCCAGCCAGCTCTATCCTTAGCTCGCTGCTTCCAGTTGCGCACGCCAAGTTGATTGAGGTCCCCTTCCACTTGGTTGCGCCACCTCAGACGAGGTCTTCCTCTACTGCGCCGTCCCTCTGGATTGGAGTCGAAAACTTTCCGGGCCGGAGCATTGTTGTCCATGCGCTCCACGTGACCTAGCCATCTCAGGCGCTGCACCTTCACTCTCTTGGCTAAGTTAGCGTCCTTGTACAACCCGTAAAGCTCGTTGTTTACCTTCTTCTCCAATCACCATCAATACACACGGGACCAAAAATCGCACGAAGAACTTTTCTCTCGAAACAATCCAAGATGTTTTCATCCGCCTTCGTTAGAGTCCATGCTTCTGCACCATATAGCAGGACTGGGATGATTAGGGTCTTGTATAGGGACACCTTAGTTGCTCGAGAGAGGGCTTTGCTGGTCAATTCTCTTCTCAGACCAAAGTAGCAGCGGTTGGCAAGAGTGATTCTCCGTTTGATTTCAGCGCTGATGTTGTTGTCCGTGTTTATAGCGGAGCCTAGGTAGACGAAGTCCTTTACTACCTCGAAGTTATGGCTGTCGATGGTGACGTTTTGTCCAATGCGTCGGTGTTGTGTGTCCTTTTTTGACGACAGCATATACTTGGTTTTGCCCTCATTGACCCTTAAACCCATTTTTGCCGCTTCCGTTTCAATGCTTACAAAAGCGCCATTGACATCACGCTGAGTTCTTCCGATTATGTCAATATCGTCGGCATATGCAAGCAGCTGAACGGACTTTTGAAAGATTGTGCCTCTGGTGTTGACGTTTGAGTTCTGTATAATTCTTTCAAGAACGATGTTAAAAAAATCGCATGACAGTGCGTCGCCTTGTCTAAAACCTTTTTCGACATTAAATGCTTCGGTTAGGTCTTTACCGACTCTGACGGAGCAGCGTGCATTCTCCATCGTCATCCTGCACAGCCGGACGAGCTTTGCAGGGATGCCAAAACTAGACATAGCTCTATACAATTCATCTCTGTATATACTGTCATACGCGGCTTTAAAATCGATGAACAGGTGGTGGGTATCGATTTGTTGTTCCTGGGTTTTTTCCAAGATCTGCCGTAATGTGAATATTTGATCGATGGTGGACTTTCCTGGTCTAAAGCCACACTGTAAAGGTCACATAGTACGGCAGAGAGGATCTTATATGCGATGTTAAGGAGGCTGATTCCTCTGTAGTTGGCGCAGGTTAGAGGGTCTCCTTTCTTAAGGATCGGGCACACGATGCTGAGATTCCATTCTGTGGGCATGCTTTCCTCCGACCATATTCGGCAGATGAGCTGGTGCATACTCCTAACCAGGTCATCTCCTGCTGCTTTAAATAGTTCGGCAGCAAGGCCGTCAGCTCCAGCGGCTTTGTTTGACTTAAGCTTGGATATGACTGCCTTCACTTCTTCCAGGTCGGGGGGACGGAAATGTTGGCCTTCATTGTCGATATTGAATGGTGCAATCTGTCTTTGGGCGGGGTTGGCTTCGTCATCGCCATTGTAGAGATTGCAGAAGTGATCTTTCCAAATTCTCAGCATCGCTTGAGTCTCTACTACGATGTTTCCCTGTTGGTCTTTACAGGCTTCAGTTCTAGGTTTATACCCCTGAGATGTTCTTTTTACCTTCTGGTAAAACTTACGAACTTCATTCCTGTTATAGCATCCCTCTATTTCCACGATCGCTTCTTTCTCGTGTTGCCTCTTTTTTCTCCTGAGAAGCCGATGTTCCTCCGTTCTTTTCCGCTTGTAGAGCTCATTGGCAGCTCTGGTCCTTCTGTGCAGCGCCGCTTTGTATGCTTTCTGTTTAGCTGCATGTGCTTGCCGGCATTCATCATCAAACCAGGGGTTTCGTTGTGGTGGCCTTGTGAAACCCAGCACTTCAGAGGCGGCATCTCTAATGGCTTCTTGGCAGTGCTGACACTGGTATTGCAAGTTGCATCGGAATGAAATTAGCATTTTCCGCTAAACTGATTTTTTGTTTTTCACTGCTGCTTACCTAGCATTTTAACTAAAACAAAAACAAAACACAAAAAAAAACAAAAACAAAAACATTTAAGCAAAATACGAGGAGTTTTCGGGACGCGAACAACTTCTCGCCCTCATCTCACAATAGAGGAAAAGGGAAATTAAATTTTTCCGGGTGATATCTTGTTCACGTGAAACTCAAAATAGGGCTGAAAATGTTTTTCGGGGAACATATATCGTGGGCACAAAGCAAAAAATAGGAATCTGCAAAATTGTTGTTGTGAGAAAAACTTCTTCAAGGTTTTGATGTTTAAAAAAAAAATAGTTTACAAAAATGAATGCATTTTCTTAATATACTTTTTAAACAGAACAAAGAGTCTACATGCATATACGAGTATGTATATAAGTTTTCGTCATTTAAAAAAAATCTGTCGATTTGATTTCCTATGTATGTATATTGTAAATAATAACTTTAAATAAAATAAACATAATTGATATCTACCTATATATATATATACATATAAAAATATGTATATACAGGCTTAATTATTTGGCTTTCGATTTCAGCTTGAAAAATCGGAGGAGTCAAGAGAAATTACTACATTAATTACTCAAAGAGGGTTACACTGCCGTGCTAAGCAAAAAGGGCGCATATCCATTTTTGTAGTTTTGAGATAAATGCATTTTACTGACAAGGGAAAAGGTTGAGAATTGTAAATGTGCTCAATTTCAAAAATGATTTTAAGCAACTTCTAGTAGGAAAATTATAATTTTTAGTTTACACAACAATTAAATATTGTTCAAGGTTCCCAAATGTGTATCTATTTTTTTTTTTAATTTTTAGAGTTGTAGTAATAAATGCATTTTTCTATTGAGGAATACAGCGGAGTAATATCGTTGTGCTCATCTTCATTGACTGTTTTGGGCCACTTAGAATTGAAAATGCGTTGTTTTTAGTTAACATATAAATGAGGCATTGTTTCAGGATGTCAAATATGCCTTTAACTCAATTTTGGATTTTTGGCTCATGCGCCCTTTTTGCTTAGTACGGCAGTACAGTAGGTGGCCACATGATTATGACCGATGAAAATTTTCACAAATTTTTTACGCTAAAAACTAATTTTGTTTTATTTTTTCTGTACAGTTATTATTATTACTGCTTTCTCCTATAACGCTCGAGTGTCACGTACTTCCTAAGTAAGAAAAATTAAAGAATAAACAGGTTTGGTAATTTTCCAGGGATGAATTCCACAAATAACGCTCTTTGGGGTTTTTTAGCGAAATACTGCAGAAAACCTCATACCAACTGGTGGAAAAGCTTAGAGGTGAGTGGCTGAATCATTACAAGCACGGAACATAAGCTCATTCAGGTTAAAATAGAGTTCCTAAAAGAATACAGGCAGTTTTGCAACAAAAGGAAAACACACGAAATATTTAAAAAATGGTGGTCTCCTCTATCGTCATCAATTTTTTTTACTTTGTTTTTTTAAACAAAAAATTAGTATTGGCATAATGTACGGTTGTATAAAACATTATGCCAATACTAATTTTTTGTTTAAAGAAACAAAGTAAAAAAAATTGATGACGATAGAGGAGATCACCATTTTTTCAATATTTCGTGTGTTTTCCTTTTGTTGCAAAACTGCCTGTATTCTTTTGGGAACTCTATTTTAACCTGAATGAGCTTATGTTCCGTGCTTGTAATGATTCAGCCACTCACCTCTAAGCTTTTCCACCAGTTGGTATGAGGTTTTCTGCAGTATTTCGCTAAAAACCCCCAAAGAGCGTTATTTGTGGAATTCATCCCTGGAAAATTACCAAGCCTGTTTATTCTTTAATTTTTCTTACTTAGGAAGTACGTGAAACTCGAGCGTTATAGGAGAAAGAAGTAATAATAATTACTGTACAGAAAAAATAAAATAAAATTAGTTTTTAGCGTAAAAACTTTGTGAAAAATTTCATCGGTCATAATCATGTGGCCACCTACTGTATTTCGCTATAAGTGTTTGATGTTTGGCATAGTGTGTGCCCCTGAGCTTTTCCAAAAAACCATGGAGCAGATATTAAGTGGATGCGATGGATGTTTCGCTTTTATTGACAACATATTGGTATTTGGTGCAGATCAAAAAGAGCATGACTCTCGATTGTCACTGGTTCAATCAATACTGGAACAAAATAATGTAACTCTTAATCAGGAAAAATGTATTTTTGGAGTGGAAGAGTTGATTTTCTTAGGCCATCGTTTAACAAAAGCAGGAATTTTTCACCATTTAGATGAACTAGAAACTATTCTTGCAACCACAACTGATCAACTCCAATTTTTAACTAAAAAGGGTCAGAAATTTGTTTGGAAAACTGAACAGCAAATATTATTTGACAAGCTTATGGAATGCATGTCCTGATTAACGTCTAGTTTTTATTAGAAAAATAGCAAAACTTTGTAAATTTAAATTCCAACTTCGTTAATAATAAAACACAACCCTTTTGTATGAGAAATAATTTTGTAGTATTTTATTTAAGTCATAAGACCAATTGTATAGTCGATTGTATATCCGCTGCATCAATTTTATTGAATTTTATTAGTAGCTCAAAATGTGGAATGTATTGCATAGCATTGCCTAATACATAACTTTAGTATACTATATTTTAATACTTTTTTGTACTTTTACGTACTTTCGTACATTTTCCCGCCTCAAATTGATGTAATTATGCTCTCGAGTATTTATCTGGATAAATACAAAAATCGCTCCATGTAAACGTCATTCAAAACTGCTAAGTAAATATACTAGATTGGCATCACTTTTCAAGATCTTTATTGCCGACTCATGTTGTTGATGACTGATGACGAATAACAGCTGTTGCCCTTCAAGCAAGAAAACTGAGTTCAACAAAGACACTCCGACCTCAGAACGCGAAAAAGGGGTTGCACTCACACACTTGCAACTTTTTGTGTATGAACACAAAGTCGAAGGAGAAATCGTGGTGAAAACACCAATACATATAAAATCGGCTCCACGGTGATTCTAATTTCCATACTAATTTGAGCCGCCTTCGGACCAGTTTCTGCCTCGAAGTCGGACTCAGCTCCGCCTGAGGCGGAGCGGATTCGGACCGAGGTCGGACCTGTTTGCTTGAAGGGTGATTTTATTCTCATTCATTTGTCACATTTACATGTAAAGAGAGAGAGATTAATAACAAAGTTTACAACACATATACAAACAATATCAACACGAGACAAAACAAATGTTTTAATGTAGTACTATATGGAAACCACATATACCGCTGCAATATTTGCAGTTAGTTTATACTACGTTTCCACCCATAGTACACATAATAAGGTAATATATTCCGAACGTTGTCAAAATTTGTTTGTCAAAAATGGGCACCAATCTGTCAGGTCGGCCTTTAATTTTTATATTTCAATCGCAGTGAACAGGAAATTTGTTTTTGTTTTAATTTATAAAATGTCATTTAAAAATATTATAAATTCAAAAATAACAAATTTTCTTCGTGTTTCATCGCGGAAAATGGTAAATAATTGTTTAAAAATTAGTGGTGTGCGTGGTTTATCGGTGTTTGTGCGTTTTTCGTCGGTATTTTAAACAATTAAGAATTAGGTAGCTGACATTGGTCGCCAAAGTGTCATGTTTTGACAATCTGGCGACCAATGTCAGTTCGGAATATATTACCTTTTTATGTGTACTGTGGTTTCCACCTACCCTAAATCGCATAAATCTCGAGTTTCATTCTAAATCTCGGATTGAAAGTAGGTGGAAATCTTAGATTTAGGGTAGCTGAACCCGAATCTGAGATTTAGCGAAGTAGATTTAAAATAAATCTCGAGATTTATTCTAAATCTACTAAGCTAAACCTCGGATTTAGCGTAGGTGGAAACATAGTATTACTCTCGTGTCGTGTTCGATTTGTGCTTTATTCAATTAATTCGAAGTTCTTCGGTTTCGTTTAATTCTCGTGCGAATTTAAATTAATTAATTTAATTGTATTGTTTAGTGCCGGTGTTCTTAGTTTTCGGTGGTTTAATTTTATTTTATAATTAATAATGTTGTGGTGTACCTATTGAATTCAGGTAAGTGTTGGTAGAATGTGGATTAAAAGTTGTTTTTCGCTAAAATCGACGAAGTGAGCGCGCGCGCATTTAATGATAAATGAATTTATTTAATGATAAACGAATCACTGCTGTTTTTCTCAGTAGGTACCAGATTTTTGATAGGATTTTGTTACTTTTTTTATCTTTCTCCAAATTTGACCAGGTCCATCTGAGCAGTACACTTCGTCTTACGAGAATATGAGTTATGGATGTGGCAATATTTCTATAAAACCGAGAAAAGAATTTGATCCGAAAAGAAAGGAAGGTACTGGTAAAAACGGCAGTGATTCGTTTATGGTATGGGAGTTTTGCTAGCTTTTTGTGTGGGTTACTTGGTCTCCTTGAGGAAACAATGGATGGGTATTCTTTTTTAGATATTTAATAGACAAACCTGCACCAAAGTGTCGAATAATAAGGCTAAGGGCCAGTTTGTTGAGGGTGGGTTAAATCGTCGATTTGATTATTATGGATTCCCCTTAATTGAGAATTAAGAATCCGTGATAATCAAAGAGCGTTTGTTCACTTTTTTTTCACCTTGATTAACAAATCATGGGTTTTCTGAAAATCGTTCCATTTTCCAGTCTATCCGTCAGTTTTGTTGTCAAATTTAATCAAGAATTAAGTTATTTTTTCATTATATTGACGTTTTTTGTCATTTGGTTTGTGAATATTAATATGAAAAGAGCGTTTACAGCGAGGAAGGTAAGAAAATTGTTATTTATAACCATTAATAGCATGTTTTTATTTATTATTTATAAACATTTGGTAAAACACTTTTTGTAGGTAACTCTTCTGTTTTCAGAAATTTTTCAAAGCGGCCAAAATCCAAAAGAACATGAATTTTTTCCAAGGCCGAAGAAAAAAAACTATTTCAATGGCCTCGCAGAAGAAATACATATGGAGAAAGGATGCAGCTTGGAAGGCATTTTTATACTAATACTGCCCTCTGCCCATGACTCATAAAGTGAATTGGTACACTGTGGTGTATGTGGAACCTTTTTGTTTGGCTATTGAATGGCCGGCGAATTTTTGGAAACTAATTCATTTGATTAAGATAAGAAAAAATATATTGTTTTCAACTTGTTATTAATAACAATGACATGAATGGCACCTTCAATTTGAATAATAATAAAAAATAAATACACAAATAATAATTTTGCATTGTTTTGTATGGCATCAGCCAGAATTGAAGAAGATAAAAATCTATTCCCCACTTTTTATAACTATTGATCAACAAATTTTCTCTAAGGCCAAGGATTTGTTTATATTTTTTTTAAGGGAAACTTCATGCTAATGTCAAATTTCATTTGCTTTTATTTGAAAATCAAGTATGAACAAACTGAATTTCAGTAAATCCTTGATTAAATGGTGCTAATCGAGCAAAATTGGTTGATTAACGAAATCTCAAATTAACTACTCAAATCATAGATTCCTTGATTAAAATTTTAGTGAACAAACGGATTCTACGATAATCAACTGGAATAATCACTGATTAAAGATTACCGAGTGTCAACAAACTGGCCCTAAGATGGATTGTTTATCTTCAATAAAGGTAACGACCCTAAGCAAAATTCGGTCTGTTTGAGAGAATTTTTGATCAAAAACTTTCAAAACCAGATCCAAACATCCCCCAGTCACTCGATTTGGATACTATTTAGCATCTGTGAGACCATTTGGTGAGAAAAGTAAGGAAGCATTCAAAGGATTAGCTGAAACGAGTCTTACAGGAAGAGTGGATAAGATTTGGCCCAAATGTTGCAAAAAATCTAGTAAAATCAATGCCTTCAAGTGAGTTTGACCACGTCAAGTCTAGGGGGTAGCCCAAAATGTATTATTTCCCAAAAAAATTTAGGTATTTATACTTTTAACATCGATTTTCATAGTATTTTCTTCTCTGTATACTTACTTTTGTAATGCGAAATTTTGTACTGTGTTTAGTTTTTTGTCACTTTTTCATTTAGTATTGATTATTTGATAATTTTTTTTGTAAATATGTAGGCAATGATTAATGAAATAAAACCAAATTTAAATTTTTTTCGAGAATGTGTTAGATTTTATTTTTAGCGGTCTTGGTTAAAAAAAGTTAGGGGTGTATACTTACTTTTGTGACTGAGTGTACATAACATAAGGTAAATTAAAGTTCTAATTAGAAAGTGAAAAGTGCTCGACTTCCAATTATGTATTCGCGAAGCGCGACATTTATTTACTTTAAATTGAGTGAGTATTGAGTGACATCAAATTAAAAGTGTTCATACATGTTTGAAACTTTAATCATAGTTTTGTTTGACGTTTAATGAACAGTGGTGTACATTTTAATTATAATTTATTTTTTTGTTTGTTTGTGACGAATTAAATTCAGTGATATTAATTGGTGCTTCAATTTAATTGTTTTAATTCGATGAAATTTAGTAGTTATGTTTTATTTCTGAGTAATTTATACGACTTATAATTTTATTATATTATTTTGTTTTGTGGTGAAATTTGTGAATTGTATTCGACAAATTATTTTAATTGTGACGTATTTGCTGATTCGTGTCGACATTATTATTATTTTTTTTTTTTAATTCAAAGTGGTTAACAAGTGAAATATTTTTGTTGTGTTTTATATTTTTAAGTATATGATGTTGTAAATATTCAATATTATTTGATTAATATGAATTATTATTGATGATTTTAATAAAATTTATTTTGTGAATTAAATTTAATTGCCTAAATTTAAATACATTTAAATTATTGTTTTTGTATTTTATATTTTTAATTATAAAATTATATTTATTTTCAATATTATTTTGATTAATTTGAATTGTTAGTAAATATATTTTTTGATGAATTAAGTTAAATGTATTTTGTGAATTGATTTTAATAAAATTAAAAAAACATTTAAATTGTTGTTTTATTTTATTTTAAAGATGATGCCGCTGACATTTTATTTTGTTTACATTCATTTTGACAGTAGGTTTGTGGATTGTATTTTTTCTCAATATGGAACATATTAAATTTTAAAATTTGTGATATTTTGTGTAATTTTGCAATTTTCATTGAAATTATTTTTTTAATTTATTTTGTAAAATTTTAATGCTTGTGTTGTTGTTGCAGAACATTATTTTTTATTAAAATTTAAAGTTTTATGTCTTTTGTGACAACATTTTATTTTAATTCGAAGAAAATGTATTGTGGTTTATAATACTCTACAGTACATTTGTACTAAAATAAATTCAATTTTGAAATAAAAAATTAATGCGTTTTATTTGATTTGAGCAAATATTTTCAATTAATTTGTAATCTATTTTCAAAATAATTTAGGGTTTTATTTTGAATTTTATTAAATGACAATTAAGATTTAGAAGATTAATTCAAGATTTTAATTTAAGATTTAATTATTTTGCATCGATGGTATTTGGGATTTGATGATTTGTTTGCAGATTGGCTTTTAATTTGATTTTAAACTATCGTAGTGTCTGCTGCGGATTGCTTTGGCGGTAGAAGGCATATTTTTGCGATCGGTTTATTTTAACAGTGACGCTCATCCTTAAGAGGAATCAAGTCGCCAGTCTTCGACAATTTCTTTATTTGGGTCCATTTCGGACGCAGCTGGTGTCGGGAAAGATCATCTATGCGTTCGGATAGTGGGCATAAGGGTCTCAATTTTAAACACGCTTCTCTTTGCGCTAGAAACGTAGCGAGCTCCTCAAAGTTTAGCCTCTCCATTCCTACACGGCGTTTCAAATGATACCTGATAGATTTCACACCCACTTCCCATATTCCACCCAAGTGGGGAGAAGCCGGTAGAATAAATTGCCAAGGTTTACCAAAATTAGCTAGGGTTGTCACGATTTCTTTCCAGTCATGTTGTGCTTTATGCATCATCTTCGCTGCTTCGTTGTTAGCGCCAACCAAATTTGACATGCAGTCACTGTTGACATGCTCGCAGCTTCCTCTTCTTTTAGTTAATCGGCGGAATGCAGCCAAAAACGCCTGGGTTTCCAAACAAATAAAAACAAAGAAAAATAACAAATAAAGAAGAAATACTGAAAAGCAGTGGCCAAAACCGGCTCAATTGCATTTATTTCTTTCGCACAAGGTTTCGGATCGGCATCGAGTTTCTTTTCGAGATGTTATATTCGTCGAAGAGTAGGTCAATGGGAGCAGGCTCGTAGAGATGGGGATCTGCTAATGAGAGACCATCGAGATGTTTCCATTGGCCAGGTATCACGCGTCGGGTCGGGAGATGGCCAGTCACCGACATGAAGACCAATGCCTGAATAGCAATCTCAAACGTCGAGTGGCGGGATGCCGCTGCTGACCGACCCTAGCCCAGATACCTCGACCATGGTACGCCGCTTTTCTAGCTTCAGCAGTTGTGCAGCAGCTTCAGTGATGAAAGATGTTTCTGACCCAGTATCGATCAGAGCACGTAAAAGGCGTAGCCTGCCATCTGCACTTCGGGCCTGAACAACTACTGTCGCTAGAAGCACCTGATGTGTTTGAAAACGATCACCATGCGACGTGTGGTAGTTAAAAGTTTGTCCATTGAATGGCTGGATTTGTTGTTGCTGTTGGCTGGAACTCAGGCGCGTTTGGATTCACGGACACCTGAAACGCGTTCGAGCTGGGTATTTTAGCCTGAGCTGAACTAGCTGCAGGTTGTGGTTGTTGTTGTGGTGTGTGTGTGCTAGGAACTAGGAATTGGCTGAATAATATGCAGCAATGAGTTGTGTCGTTGTTGACAGAAATGGCAGACACTGGAACTGGGGCATTCGTGGAGAGAGTGCCTATAAGAAAGGCAATTTTCGCAGACCTTTAATCTACGAACGACATTTCTTCGTCGCACAATGTCCATATTCAGGAACTGCTGACATCTCTTCAACGAGTGCTTCTCCTGGTTGCATAGCTTGCATACCAATTGCTCCACTGTGCTCGTCTCCGGTACTGGCGTGTAAGGCTTCTTGGCTGATTGCTTCACAAGGAAAGTCTTCGATTTTGCAGGCTGCAAACGTGGCTTGGTGTTGACGGGTAGCTCATTCTTGTTTCGGCCTGCTGCACCAGGTTCCTGTTGGCCCACAACCTCAAGAGTCAGGAAACGTGTCTCCAAAAACTCGGTAAATTCTTTAAATTTCGGTAAATCCTTTTGATTCCCTAATTTCTCTTCCCACAGCTTTTGACTTGTACTGGGAAGTTTCTGAAGAATGAACCAGATCAACACTGTGTCCCAGCTAGACACCGGAACGTCCATATTTTCAAGAGCAAGGCAGCATTCTCTTGTAGTGTACAGAATGTCTTGAAGCCCAAAAGCAGTTTCATGAGTCTGAGACATGAAGTTGTCATTTTATCCAAAGAAACAGGTAAGACTTATCGTCGAAATGTTTCTCACCTAAAGAAGTTGGAAAGTACTGCAGAATTGAAATCGATTGATAGCTCAACTTATGTAACAGATATTTATGGGAGCGTTCAGTTACCAGTTCAGCCGTCAGAAAATAGAGCAACGGCTGGAATTTAAAAACTTCGAAGATCAAGCAGACTTCAATAGTAGAATTTGAAATCATTAGGAAACGGTAGTTTCAAATAAAAAAGTATTGTTACTTTGTAAATATTGAGTTATAATTATAGTTTTTCTAAAAGTCGACACTGAATAAATATTCAGTAAAAATTTAAAAAATTTTATTCTATGTCAGCAATCAAGCAAAATACATGTTTATTTAACGACACTACATGCACCATTTACATTTTGAAAGTTAAAAACTGAAAAAAGTCCGAAAATTTCACGGTTTTTCGCGCACCGGGTCAAGGGTCTTTCAAAGTTTGCAAACTACTAGTGTCTATCCTAAAAACGTCTAAAAAAATCAGTACAGTGCACAGGGCCGTCTTTAACTATCCTAGGGCCCTTGGGCACACGAGAATTTGGGGCCCTTTTGGAAAGTAAAATAAGTGCAATGGTTGGCTTCAAAGCAATGGTTGGTGAAAAAGGCGAGCCAATATATCGTTCCATATAAAGTACCTAGCGTCTTTATTATTGGCAGGGGGTGCCAATAATACGTGCATTGAGACATCAATCGTTGCTACTGCCAATAATAACCCTGTATCCGTTATAAGTTTCAGTTTGAAGAATTGGAAAAAAGAGCTCAAACGGATTGATAGATTTGCTGAAAACTCGGTACAGACGATTTGTACGGATTTAACGGATCTCCAATATAAAGTTTTCGAGATATTGCAATTTTCTCAAAAACGGATAACGATTTTAGTTTGAAAAAAAAAAACATGTAATGCTGCAAATAAGCCGCACTTTTGAAATAAGAAAAATATTTTTTTGGACCGTTATTAACGATACCTACTTGCCATAGAACCGATTTTTTAATGTAAACGACACAATCGATTTTAATGAAAATTTTGACATAAGAAAGGTTTATACTGCTATTAAAATTAAGAAAACTTAAAAAAAAAATTATTTTTGGGTTTAACAAAAAAATATTTTTTTTTGAAAAACAATTTTTTTAAGTTATTTAATGAATTTTATGTGTCAATCTTTAAATACGAGAGCAATTAGCAATTCAAATTAAAAAATGTTTGGGGTTGCCAACCATTGTACCATGGCGTTTTCCATTGAACCAAAACATTGATGTACCGTCGACGAGCCGGCAATAGTTTTTTCTTGAACGTTTTCCAACGGAAAAAGTATTGATGTTTTTTTGCCGACGAATTGATTCTTTTTTCGTCTTTTAATACGAATCTACACATATTTTTACACAAGCACTAAAAATTTGACAGTTTTGCAAACTTCAAACGAAATTATTATTTAAGGAAAAAGATAATGGAAGAGAATTCGTTGTTTTTATTAATAAATAATCCTAGCTACAGTGGAAAAAAAAGATATTTTTCTTGTTTTTTTTTGAAAATATTATTGTCTTATTTTTTGGAAAATTGAATTTTGGTTGGTCGTTTGGATTTATAATTTTGTCCGCATACAACGCCACATAATTTGTTTTCATTTTGAAAACATATATTTTCCGTATAGTAGAAAAAACTTTATTTGATTGTTTGGTTGCCATATACAAACTAAAACTTTTTTGGTAGATGGTCTACCCGACAAAAATGTTTTGAGAATAAATGTGTGAGAGAAATTTTTGTTCCTTTGGGGCCCCCCTGAGAATGGGGGCCCTGGGCACGGGCCCCGTGTGCCCTTATGGTAAAGACGGCATTGACAGTGCAATTATTACTCATACTTTGCAAAACAGTTTTGCTTAAAACTCGTTTTTCAAGAAAAACTTTTCTTTGGTCGTTTATTTAACAAGAAATGTTATTTTAGGCCATTCAAAATAGATAAAGATTTCGTACTTAATGTTCTTCTATGAAATAGACCAAGCCTAATAGCTGTCGGTTCACCCATTCGATCCGTATTTATAAAAATACATAAACGATGCAAATAAAATTTGTGTTTGTCATACTTAGTTTATATTTAATCAATACCTCGAAGTCTGCTTACTTAAAAAGTCTAAAACTAACTAGTTATTAAGTTTTTATCGAATTTTAAAAACTTGCTTTCAATGAAAAAAATTCAAAAATAACGAAAACGTATTAATTTTTGAAAAGCTACATTTCTGTCGTTTAATGACCAAATGCTCCTTATATATAAAAATAAAGTCCTCAAATTTTCTCCTTTTTTTAATTGATAACACTGTGTTCGAAAATGAACTTTTTTTTCCGACAGAGGGCTCTCATATCTACTAAAGATAATTTGAGTATGCTGAACACGATGAAGTACTTAGTTTTTCTGGATTAGGTCAAATAAGAAAGATTTTTGCATTTGAAATTTTGTTTGCACATGCCAAAAATGAGGCTATAAAACACCATAATATTTTCTAATTTTTGATTTTTTATCTATGTAAAATGATGGAAAATCTATTTTTTTGGAACTATTATTCGTAAAAAAAGTTATTCGAAAAAAAATCTGTCGAATGACTATTTAAATCATGGAAAAATTCATCCATTTTTCTTCAATTTTTCTAATATTTTTCGTATTACTTAAATTAAAATGCAGCACTCGGTGGCAACGATTTGATCTTGTATTTCAGGATAAAATATGGAATCGTTACCGTTTATGTTAAAAGTAAGTTGCACTTTTTACCGTGAGATAGTTAAAGTTTTTAACTTATTCTTTCTTATAATGAAAGTTGGATATTCAAGAGTTTGAAAAAAAAAAATATTCTAGAATATCAGGTAAGATCGGAAGGGGGCAAAACACCCATGGGCTCAAGTAGCTAAAAAAATAAATAAAAAATAGATGACCGTTAAAGGAGTCAAAACAGATAAGCGTGACAAACCCCCTTAAGTTAGAGATGGACTGTGACAAATATATTATGTGTTGTGTATGTAAGCTCATATAATGCAGTATGCAGAAGAAAGTAATAGTAAATATGTTTTAATTTTAAAACAAATTGAAAGAATTTAAATTAAAATATTGATACCATGCCTGATTTTTTAATTAAATATTTACATCTACATATGTATAATATTCCAGAGTACTAACACATAAAAGGTGTCTACATAAAAATGTTGAGTTTTCGCATACATTTGTACATTGAAAAATCGACGTTTTTTTTCATAAAATAATGATTTAAATAGTCATTCGACAGATTTTTTTTAAATAACTTGTCTTACGTATAATACTTCCAAAAAAATAGATTTTCCATCATTTTACATCGATAAAAAATCAAAAATTGGAAAATATATGGTGTTTTATACCTTCATTTTTGGCATGTGCAAACAAAATTTCAAACGCAAAAATCTTTCTTATTTGACCTAATCCAGAAAAACTAAGTACGCCATCGTGTTCAGCATACTCGAATTATCTTTAGTAGACATGAGAGCCCTCTGTCGGTTTTTTGAACTATCACAGTGTTATTATAGGTTAGAATTTTAGTAAAAACTAATTTTTGAAATTTTTTAACCACCTTAACTTGATAGAAAATTTAATTTGCTATGATAAGTGTCTTTGAACCATTTCAAAGTTATGCTTGGTTGCCGTCTTCTGAGTAATGCACCAATGTAAACTTTTATGCCAAGTAATCATATTCAGCTATTAAAACTCTTAAACGAATTTGTTCTATTTTTGTTTTGGAGCTCCGGCCTAATAAAGACATACACATAATTAATTCTCTCTTCAAATTTAAATTCACACGTTAACTTGAGTTTTGTTTTGTAGCCGGAATCCAAATAAATTCAAAGTTCTTGAAACTATTATTGTGTAAATTACACTCCTTTTCAACTAAAAAAGTTTCATACAGAAATACGAAATCGTAGCTATTAATTAAATTGTATTTAAATTAAAAAATGAAAGAAAAATAGCAATTAAACTTCAATATATCGTTATAATAATCACGATCTATGGAATTCTCCCAAAGTCTATAGGTATTTTCGGACTCCAAAATGATTTTAGTTGATTTCAACTAAAGTATTTTTTTTATTTATAAGAAGTTTATTGAACACAAGTATTTACTAGCATTTTTTAGAAAGATAGTGGTGAATTATTGGTCTATTAGAGAGGAATCTGTTTTATGAGAATGTCATATCCAATAGGTCCCCCAAACTTGAAGGGCCTGTTTAAAATAATAAAATAATTTTGTTTTTTTTTTTAACAATTTTTTCCTATTTTAGAAGGAAAATATTCAAATCTTTCCAAAAAAGTATGAAGCATGTGGTTATGGTAAAAAGTGTGGCCTTCGATAAAACAGTAATTCCAAAAATATTCTTCTGATATCGATTTCAAGCGTAAACTTGAACTAATACCATGTTATTTTAATTTATATATTTTTATATTTTTTAAACAACATTCATAAGTCGTATATATATATATTTTTTTTTTCAAGTTTCAATTTTTTTTTTAAATTTCGGTTGAAAATTATGTGAGGATTTCTGCCTGAATTGAAATTGTTTAGTTTATTTTGAAGTTTAAAGAAAGTAGGTATTTGCCGAAAACACGTGTGAAAGCATTTGTTATATATAAATTAAGTTGAGTATATGTCTCACAAACTGCTGTAGCTCTTGATTTTGTATGATTTTCTGCTGTTCGTAAAGTAATTCCAAATATACCTTCATCATTATGGTCACCATCCCGCAAAGAAACATCAAAAAGTTCTTTAGAACTACGTTTTTTAAAGTTTTCATTTAAAGATATTTTAGAACACTGAATATATTGCTCGAATAACTTGGTAGATTAAATTCAAAATGGGTCCATCAAATGACATCAAGTTTATATTTTCGGCTGAGACTTCATCCGTATTTTTGCTGTAGCTCTTGATTTTGTATGAATTTCTGCTGTTCTTAGAGTTATTCCAAATATATCCTCATGGTAACGGTCATCATCCTGCAAAGTAAACATTAAAAGATGAAGTTCTTTCGAATAACGTTCTTAAAAGTTTTAATTTAAGGGGGGAAACTCTGTCTGGAATTTTCAATTCGATTTATTCATTTATCATCCGAAGAAACTGTTTCAGTGGTCTAAGCCTTTTATGAAACCTCGAAAGTCCCTATACAGTTCCCAAACCCATGCGCTTCGAACCTCCCGCAGTACGAAAACTTTAAAGTTAAACGCATTTTTCTCGAAACACGTTTTTTTACGCGCATGCCAAGTAACTTAAAAACTAATAGTCCGGTCAATTTAGACATCCGAGGTTACATTAATTCCCAGCAAGCTGAAATTGGTAGGATTTTTGGAAACACCATCATAACTTAAATCTAAAAAGTCCTCATCGATCCGAGGTCTGGAAAAAAATTTACGGGGGGTCAAAGGTCACAAAAACAAAAAAAGTTCTGTAGCAAATAGTTCATAAAATATTGGCTTTTTTTCGTTCAGTGTATTTTAAATTTTATCATCTTATGTTTTCGTTCACTACAACCACGAATGAATGAATTTTATTTATTTCTTTTTTTTATAATTTTCTACAATAATTGTATGAGTACAAAAATGCTTTAAAAACTGCATAGCTATTGCATATGTTCGTAAAAGGGGAATATTTTTAAGAAAGTTGGCCACTTAGGTTTCTATAGATTTATTTTTTACCACAGGTGTTTAAAATTTTTCATAAAATACTTTTTTTACATTTTGCATCAAAAAATAGATTTCAAAATTTTTTTTACGAAAATATGCAATAGCTATGCAGTTTTTAAAGCATTTCATGTAACATTGATTAATCTTACGTTTTTTGAGTAATTAAAGTGTAAATTTGAATAAATAGGCCAAAATTGTAAACAATGATAAAAAAAATTTTTAGAATTCAAGCTTTTTTCATTTTTTGAATTTTACTAGAACATGTTCTATAGTATACCAATGTAAAATTTTTTTTTACACCATCAGAAAATAGACATTTTAACGAACGAAATGCCCACCGACTTTTTGAAAAAAGCTGATATTTTGACACGTGAATTTTCGATTGAAAATAAGGGTGTTTTTTTGGTATTAAGTCAAAATAAGGTGAACAAATAAATATTTTAAATCAAATAAATTACAGAGTATTTGGAATTGGAACATAATAAGGTAAGTTTTCACCAAATTTCGTAGAAAAATTTTTGTTTTGAAAAAGATAAAAATAGAAAACCAAAAACTCGGTTTTTTTAATTTTTCACATAAATTTTGAGGTTATGTGAAAAAATTGTTGGTGTTGTTGTAGATCTTTTTATTACCTACAACTTTGCCATACAACTTTTTTCTATAGGATTTGTAGTTTTGCCGGAAATCGAGATATACCATTTTTTACCATTAAAAACTCAACCCACCCACTTCCCGAACTCGGCTCGCCCGTAATTTATTTTTCCTTTCATTCTTATCATATTCCCCTCCTCTTCCAATGGGTTTCATCCTACTATGATTTTTTTGTACTTTTTAATGTTTTTGAAGGCATCGGCACTGGTCTATAAGTTATTATAACGGAATTATTTTTTTCTCCTCAAAAATCACAAAAAATAATTGTTTTTATTTACCTAGTGTAAAAATTGTTGGTTTTTGCACTGTGGTTCGTGTACGATCAAACAACTTTGACCGTCAACCTGGGAACTCTATTTTGCCTTTTCAATGAAAAAGATAGGAAGATCCTGGTTGAGATAAATTAAGCGAATATAAACAAAATTTTAGTCTTTCAATATTACTATGTTATGTTGTATCTTTTTCTTTATCCTATAAAATTCAATTTACGATATAAGAGCTTATATAACTAAAAAGCGAAAAACGAGAAAACTTGTGGCGAGACGAAATAAAAAGTAGCGATTTTTCCCCTAAGGGTTTTTAAACAAGAAAAAAAATTTTATTAAAGTTGAAAGCTTCTATTTATACATACATTTTATTTCAGTTTTTTAGAGAGAGAAATTACGTTATTTTTAAGTAACCTTTTTAAGGCGAATTCAACAATAAGTTATTATGGCGAATCGTATAAATGAAGCGCCAAATTCAAAAATAAATGTATTAAAAGTAGTAGAATTTATTCAATTTAAGAGTAAGTTAATTATTCAAAATTTAATTCAAAAATAAAGTAATTTATGATGATTTGAGCTCCAACATTCCGCCCCCTTTGAAAGGATCACCTTTCAAGACGGAATCGCCGCCAATTTGCGAATAGGTCTTCGAAATGTTCCTCGTTGGGTTTTAACATCGGCGACTCTTACTCGCCCATCAGGACCTTCGATGACTTTGGTGACTCTTCCCAAGAGCCATTTTTGGGGTGGTAAATTGTTTTCGTGAATGATGACCAAGCTGCCGATAGCGATATTTGGACTTGATGTTGTCCGCTTTCCACGACCTTGCAGTTCAGTGACGTACTCGTTGGACCATCGCTTTCAGAAATGAGTTTTGACAGCGTTAATTCGCCGCCACCTTTCGAGTTAGCTTATGTCGGATACCTCAGTCAATAGTTCAGGAATCGCCTTGAGAGAGGACCCGATCAGGAGATGTGCTGGTGTTAGGGCTTCGAAGTCGTTTGGATCTCGAATTCATGATGGCCTCAATCTCGACAAGTGCAGTTGACAGCTCTTCGAATGACAATTTGGCGTTTCCAAGGCTGCGATACAAATGACCCTTAGCGACTTTAACTGCAGCTTTCCAAATTCCACCAAAATTGGGTGCCCTGGGGGTATAAAATGAAAATTTATATTGGAATTAGTACAATAATTAATGAGATTTTATTGGTTGGATTTTTTGAACAACATATCTCGCAACTCGCTTAGTTTTGAATGTGCGCCAACAAAATTTGTCGCGTTGTCACAGTGGATGTCTTTGGGGATACCTCTACGACCTATCATTCTTTTTAATGCTCCTATAAAAGTATCTGCTGAAAGGTCTGATACAGCTTCTAAGTGAACCGCTTTCGAAGCGAAGCAGACAAAAACTGCCACATAGGTTTTATAAGGCACCTTCCCCCTGATTTTGTAGTATGTGTAAATAGGACCACAGAAATCAACCCCACAGCATAAAAATGAACTTGAAGATGTTAATCTTTCTGCAGGCAAATCTCCCATTACTTGGTCATATAACTTTGGTCGATATCTTGCACAATGAGTGCACCTTCGAATAACGCTGCGTGCCAACTGTCGAACATTGATGATCCAAAATCTTTGTCTCGTTAGCGCCACAAGAGCCTTTGGACCTGCATGGTAGTTAGAATAGTGCAAATGTCGAATAAGTTCTTTGCTGAAATTGCAATCTCTTGGAAGCAACATCGGTTGTTTGTTTTCCTCTGGAATGTCAGCATGTTTCAATCTGCCACCTACTCTCAACAACAAAAGACCATTTTTGTCCTCGATAAAAGGACATAACCATTTTGTCGATCCTTGAAGTTTTGAGTTTGATTTTACTGCCTGGATCTCCTTCGCAAAATACTCCATTTGTATGACATTAACTATGGTGAGTAACGAATAATCTAACTCCTCAGCTGTAAGGTAGCGACCTGGGAATGGAATCCTCAGTAATAGTAAATTGAGATATCTTTTTACGTAAGCAAAGATTCTCAAAACTTTGGTGTACGAGCTAACCTTTTCAATTAAATTGAGATAATAGTTTTTGTCCTTTTGACAAACTATAACAGTTTTCCTGTGTTCTAGCAATAAATCTTCTGGAGGAGGAGAAGCTCCTAATGAACATGGCCACCTTTCTTCATCCTCGATCAAGAAATCTGGACCCCTGAACCAAATTGAACTTTTAAGCTCTTCCGCTGTACATCCTCGAGAAACTATATCTGCTGGATTGTCAGAAGTTGGAACATGTTTCCAGACCACCTCCTTTGTTGTGTCCTGGATTTCAGCTACTCTATTACCAACGAAAGTATTTAGCTTCGAAGAATGTGTGGATATCCAGTGCAGAACTATTGACGAATCAGTCCAAAAGTATGTTTCATTGTAGTGCTTGACGATGATCCTTTGTATTGTTGCCCAAAGTTTGGATAAGAGATGTGCTGCGCAGAGCTCTAGGCGGGGAAGTGTTCTCTTCTTTGCAGGGGCAACTCTGGATTTGGCGAATAAAAGTTTCACTCCTAAGGACCCACTATTGTCAATGCTCCTTAGATAAATGCAGCAGCCATACCCTTTCATAGATGCGTCTGCAAACCCATGTATCTGGAATCTTATATTGTTTTCTAGAAAAACGTATCGAGGAATTGGAAGATTTTGAATTGAGTTGAGATCTGTCATGAATTGACGCCACTCTGTCTCGAGATTTGGAGAAATATTTTCGACCCAATCGAATTTTTCTATCCAAAGCTGTTGTAGCAGTATCTTAGCCCGGATAATTATTGAACTAAGCAAGCCCAACGGATCAAAAAGAGACGACGAAAGCGAGAGAATAGATCTTTTTGTGTATTTTGTATAGACCCGATTAGGTTTGTATGAAAAAATGAATTCATCAGCACGAGGGTTCCAAGAAATACCTAACGTACTGGTGAGATTGGATTCAGTCAATTTGATGTCCTTTGGTGTAGCTTCTTCAATTAAAGCGACATGATTGCTGTTCCATTTCGAAAGTTCTAAGCCAGCTGAACTCTAAATTGAAACGACTTCATTCCGTTTTTGACAAAGAGTATCCAAGTCGTCTGCCCCAGTTAGCATGTCATCAACGTAAAAGTCCGACTTAAGAACAGCAGCACCTTGAGTAAAACGTTCGACATTAATTTCAGCCAAATACTGAAGACAGCGTATTGAGCTGGTAAGTTTGTATTGGGGTAGGTTCGTTTTCTCTCCACAAGATGAATTGGAGTTTCCTATCCGATGGATTCACAAGGAATTGCCTATACATCTTAACGATGTCTGCAGTTAGCGCGTATCGATAAAGTCTAAAACGTAGCAAAATAATCAAAAGCTCATCCTGTATAGTAGGACCCACCATGAGTATTCCATTTAAAGAAATTTGTGATGATGTGCAGCAAGATGCGTCGAAGACTACACGTAACTTTGTTGATACGCTATCAGGCCTTAATACATATTGATGCAGAAGATAATAATGATCTTCATCAAGGTTTGGATTGGGAACCAGAGACATGTGACCTAAACGTTCGTATTCTTTTAAGAAATCAGAATATTGACTTTTTATTGATGCATTTTTGGATAACCTACGCTCAAGCGACAAAAATCTTCTAAAAGCAATATCGTAAGAGCCTCCAAGACAGCTAGGATGTTTTTTGAAAGGTAGTTGTACCATAAGCCGACCGCTAGGAAGCATCTTAATTGTGTCTATGAAATGCTTTTCGCATTCATTCTGCTCTTCAGACCATATTGACCGTAGACCTTGAATTTCTTCAAATTCAAAGAATTTTTCAAAATATTTATCAAGACCAACTTCAAGTGTATTGGCTACGCACGATGCTTTCTTTGTAGTGTTGTATTTTGATTTGTATCTTCCAGATACAATCCATCCTAATGCAGTTTGTTGCAATGATGGAAGACCCTCTCCGAGTTTTATCTGACCTGATTCTAATAAATCGAAGAAAGCTTCAGCCCCTAACAATAAATCGATTTGTGACGGTTGATTAAAATTCTCATCAGCAAGCTCTAAATTAGAAGGTAGATTCCAACTGCTTACATTGAGAGATGCTTCAGGCTGATACCCAGTGATGGAAGGTGCAACTAAAAACTCGAGAGAAATTTCAAAGTTGCTATATCGTGAACGGATTGTTGATTGAGTTTGATATTTTATTTTTGTTTCAGTCACTCCTATTCCGACGATGTCAACATTCTTACGATGTTTCCTTAGACCAAGTGAATTGGCGAACTTTTCATTAATAAAATTGACTTGCGAACCAGAATCTAGTAGAACCCTACCGAGTTGAAAGCCTTCCGATGAGTCCTTGATAAGAAGTAATGCTGTTGCTAAGATAACTTGTGCTTCAGGAACTTGCTCTTTTTCCATTGCGGAATGAGTTGCAGCCGATGTGCTTTGACCAGATGTATCTGAGGGAGTATCAATACCAGAATTGGTGTCTGCAGGTTGAGTCCTATGCAAAAGGCTATGATGTGCTTGTTCGCAAGTCTTGCACTTATAAGACGACGGACATCTAGATACACTATGACCCTTAACTAAACAATTCAGACACAAGCCTAGTTTTTTGGTTTTCCAAAATCTATCCATAACCGAAAGCTCAAGAAATTTTTTACAATTTGTAATTGAATGGTTAAGGTCTCGACATAAGATACAGGATCGTTGGTTTGCAGCAAGCGAAGTTTGTGGGCGATGAGGATTTACTATTGTTGGCTTTGTTGATGAATTTTTGTTGAATGTCTTCACGCATTGTTCCGAACGAATCTGCTTGCTATCTCTTGCTTCCAAATATTGGCACCGTTTATTGAGTATGCTTGCACAATCCTTCCAATCCGGCAACTTCTTATAGTCCAGTTGTTCATCCCACTTCGATTGTGTATCTGCGTCAACCTTCGACATCAATATTTATGAATTATTATTGCGTTACAAAAATTCTCATGCGATCCTATAGAAAGTAGCGAACTAGTCAACGCCGAAATATTGTCTACCAAGCTCCGTAGAGAAACAGAAGAAGCTTTTTGAACCTTCGGTAATTCGATCAGCTGTGAGATATATTCTAAGAAAATTAGGCAATCATTATCATAGCGCTCTTTCAAACTAAGAAATGCCTTGGAATAATTGGCTTCCGTGACTTGAAAAGCCTTAACTGTGCCAAGAGCTTCATCACTCAAACAAGAAAGCAAGTAATTAAAGTTTTCTATTTTTGTCAAACTTAAATCATTTTCTACCAAATTGTTGTACGAATTTATAAAATTTTTATAGTCTGAATATCTTCCACTAAACTTTGGTAAACGTTGTTTTGGAAGATGACTAATTGTATGTGGGACAGTAGAAAATGTCATGTCTGCGACACTACTTCGTCTACCAGTACCAAAAAGCGAAAGAATTTTAGTTTTTGCGGTGATGTACAAATCTTCTATTTCACCTCTACTAGTATCTGTTGGTAATAAAACTTCTATTTTGGTTTGATATGCTAATATTTGTTTAAAATACGACTCCAAAATTCCTAGACGGCATTCAAGTTCAGTTGAAGTTAGGGCGTAAGAATTGGATTCCACGATATTCTTTATCCGAGATATACTTCCTTTAGTAGAAGCTCGTTGTTGTTTTAATTCATCAAGTGTTGGTTCAGCCATTGTAGATTTTTAATTTTCAATTATTCTTTAAACAGCGACAGTAAAAACAAAAACGATTATAATTTATTGAAAATTCAATTAAATTTATTCAACAAATCAAAAATGCTAGGTGGCAACCCTGTTGTAAGGAATAAAATTTCCCAAAAACAACTGTCCCAACAAATTAAATCTCACGGCGAGTTGAATTCAAATATAGACTGTGAGAATTGAGATTAATCCAAAATCCAATTTTAACAAGCGAATTTATTCTGTACTAAGAATTTCTTTTCAAAGCATTGAAGGTTAAACCAACGAAAAGGCAAAAGTTGTTTATTGCATTTCAACGACAAAAAATGCTATTCAAAAAAGCTCTATCAGTGAATTGATCATGAAGCAAAAATCTCCCCCGACGACGACGATGATGGCGATGATGGCGATGATGACAACGTTGACGACCTGGGTGATGATGTATTGGCGAAATGAAGATCGATGCACTGATATCAAGTTGAAATCGAACCAGGTGTGTATACCATGGAGATGAAATGTGGCTACGATAAGAGAGTACGAGCGAATAGAGCAAAGCGATAAATGAAATCAATGATGTTGTGTGCCGAAATGTTGACCTGTGCACTGAAATCGAAATCAGGTGTGTATACTATTTGTGGATTGTAAGTAACGAGAGAACGAGCGAATAAAGCGAAACGATATTATGCAATGGTGTGGTGAGTGCGTCAATGATTTAGTTTTCGAAAATATGTTGGAAACGAAAGCTTTTTAATATTGTGTGTGTGTGTGTTTCGCCCAAAAGTGGATCGTAAATACACTTTTGTGGATTTTATCAATTTTTACGTGATGAAAGCACCATAAATTATGCGGATGCTGATTATGGTTAGCGAATAAATTTATGTTTGATATATATATGTTTATGGAGTTTTGTATTTAAATATTTATTTGTGAAATTTATTTATAAAGCAGGATACGTTGTTCATAGTTTTATTTAAATATATTTAGAATATATTTTATGTATATAGTTTAAATATATATATAATGTATATTTGAAGATTTAGGTAATAGCAAGTTTAAGGTCTTTTTTGTATGTCGAATGTGCTTTTTTTTTTATTATTATTATTGTTTAGCTTTTATGTTGTAATTAGCTTTAATTAGATCAAGTAGATGATGGAACAAAGCACATTTGAATAAAATTCAGACCGGACATACCTGGGTGGGAATTTTTATACTTATTTCCCACAATTTTCTCTGGCTTTTTAACCTGCTGGTTCGTCTTCTTCTGGGATGATTGATGAGAGTTTTCTCCATGGATTTTGTTCTCCTTTCTCCTGGATTTTAGCACCAACACCATGCACTCGCGACACGAAACCGATAGCGCGACGTAACCGATGAAATTTTTAATGCATTAATTTATAGTTTTTTGATTAAGTTCATAGTTTTTATAGTCACTTTTAGTGCAAGATATGTATATGTTTTCACACAGAATTTATTTCTTTTTAAATTTTTTATAGGAATTTATGTGGATTACCACTTTAAACACGTTGGGCGCCAAAATGTACGATCAAACAACTTTGACCGTCAACCTGGGAACTCTATTTTGTCTTTTCTATGAAAAAGATAGGAAGATCCTGGTTGAGATAAATTAAGCGAATATAAACAAAATTTTAGTCTTTCAATATTACTATGTTATGTTGTATCTTTTTCTTTATCCTATAAAGTTCAATTTACGATACAAGAGCTTATATAACTAAAAAGCGAAAAACGAGAAAACTTGTGGCGAGACGAAATAAAAAGTAGCGATTTTTCCCCTAAGGGTTTTTAAGCAAGAAAAAAAATTTTATTAAAGTTTAAAGCTTCTATTTATACATACATTTTATTGCAGTTTTTTAGAGAGAGAAATTACGTTATTTTTAAGTAACCTTTTTAAGGCGAATTCAACAATAACTTACTATGGCGAATCGTATAAATGAAGCGCCAAATTCAAAAATAAATGTATTAAAAGTAGTAGAATTTATTCAATTTAAGAGTAAGTTAATTATTCATAATTTAATTCAAAAATAAAGTAATTTATGATGATTTGAGCTCCAACAGTTCGTTTGCACAACGTTAACCCAGGGCAGCCAACCATTTTTTGTCTAATCCACTATTTTTCAAAAGATACAGCAACAAATTTTTTTCCTATTAGAAACCGAAAAAATTGTGTTTTTTTTTCCTACGAAAAAATCATTAGTTTAAAACCCTGGTTTGTTTACCCGGGAAAGCCCAACTTTGATTTTCGCTATCCTACTCTTAGTTTAAAAATTAAAGAAGAATTAGTTTTTAATCACCACACAAAAAAAAGTACGCATACACCACAGTAACCTTTTTTTTTAATTTATAATTATATAGAAACATATAGTTTTCACTGTTCAAAAAGGAATCAATCGAGGCAGTCTTCTGCATGATTCAATCATCATCATCATATAATAAAACAGCGAACACGAATTTTGTGGTACAAAATAAGCGGCCCACAAAAACCGAAGGGGCATAAACTATATACCGAACGATAGGAAATGTTCTCTAGATGTGCAGAATGTATAACTTTTGAAGTTTTTTTTTAACCGAAATAGGTATATTAATTAAATTAAAATTTGATATTTTAGTAAAAAAAAACAAAACAAAAACAACTGGAATATCTGTTCGAAAATTTCCAATCGACTGAAATGAAATGTCAAATGAAATATGAAAGGATTCAGCGAAAATCTAAAAACATTTAGGTGGTTTCACAGTGGTGCGATCTTTTATGATCGCACTTTAACTATGGTTAATGGTTAACTTTCATTTGTTTTGGGACAAATTGCAGATTTTACTGTCTCTTTGAAAAAAAACACCCTTTCACCAAAATTTTTTTTTATGAAAACCTTTTATTCTTGCTTTCTATTCCAAATTCAATGTTTTCACCAAATTTCATTAGGTTGACCCATCATTTTTGTTTTCACTCAAAAAACACCCTGGCAACCATGATATTTTTATAGACACTTTAGATTCTTGTTTCTTATCTTAAAAGTAACATAATTCCTAAATTTCAATAGGGTACCACCAATATTAATCTAGTATTACACACTTTTTCCAATATACCCATATTTTCTTTACTTCTAAAAAAACACCCTTTCACATAAAAAAAAAATTATAGACTTACATTATTCGTAATTTCCATTGGAAAGAGAACATATTTAATGAATTTCGTAAGGATTTTTCCCTATTTCCCAAAAAAACACCCTTTAGCCTAAAATATTTGTATAGACTCTTTGGGTTCTTGGTTTCTGTTATAAATGAAACATTTTTACCAAATTTCATTGGTGTAACATTTTTCTCCTAGTTTTTGTGGTACTTATTCCGAATATCATCATTTCTTAAAAAAAACACCTTTTCACTCAAGATAATTTTGTACACATTTTAGATTCTTAATTCTTATACCAACCAATACATTTACACCAAGTTTTGAAAATTAATAAAATTTAAGTCAGCTGTTATGATACCTTCCTCACACACAACTTAATCCATCAAAAAAACACCCTTTCACCAAAAATAATTTTAAGAACTTTATGAGTCCTTTTTCCCTGCTTCCCGAATTTTATCAGTGTAGCATGTTTTTCACATGGGTTTAGGTTATATTTTACTTGTTGAAGTCAAAAAACAAGCACCCTTGTTTTCAATCGGCTATATTTTCTCTTAGACCAATCGTATTGACTTTAATTTTATGTCATTAGAATCAGCAACAAAAAACACCTTGAAATCATGTGTCATATGATGATATTCGACAAACAATTTTTTTCAGTATATTTTTGACCTTTTTTGACCTTTTTGCCAAGTTTCATGAGTGTAACATTTTTTTTTTTATTTTTTGATTTTATGTACTATTTTACCTGTACTATGAATAAAGCCTTAACTACAATGACATAAAGGTGAAAAATGGGAAATTTACAAAAGTAAATTTTTTTCCTTTCTTTTTAGCGCTATTCGTTTGTGGAAAAAACTACAAAAATTGTTTTTTAAACCAAAAAATAAGCTTTCTTCATCATTATTTTTAATTTTGCAGTCGGAAAAACTGTCACAAAATGAGTTTGAAAATTTTCACTTTTTGACTTTTTGCAAAAAGTGGCCGCTGTAGTTAAGCGTCCTTTTCTTTCTTGAAAGAACATAAGAAATAAGAAACAAGAATAACTGGAGAGGAAGATGTTAAACCGCGTTATACTTGGAAAATTGGTAAATGTGTCAACAATGTGTATCAGTTTGACAGTTTCTTTATCATTTTAACAAGTTTTCGCTTTTAGACAGAGTTTACACTTTTGCATGCAAGGCCCTCATATTTTTTCGCACACAAACTGTCGCATGACAAAGCGTTTTTCCTAAGAGGTTCAGGGAAAAACTAACAAAAACGTCTTTTTTCCTTAACGTAAAAAATCGCGTTGTTGTGCGACGCAGTTGGTGTGGGAATAGCCACGTCTCTGTTAAAACAATTACATAGTTTACAATAGTTTCAGTGAAAGAAATTGTTCTTGATTCTAGTGTTGTTATGGAGACGGGATTAGTTGGAACATATGATTCAAATTCAGATAAACTTTGTTTCTTTGTGAAAGGATTCAGTTGACCAATATCTGCGTTCTTGTCCACTTCGTCACTTTCCCGTTTTGTAGATGAGGAAGAACTTTTCTCAGAGTTTGCATTAGAATTTTTTAACTTACTTCTTGTAAGTCGGCCTTGATGTGGAGGTTGTGATGCTAGGTTTTCAATTTTGTCTGAAAGGTACAGTAATTGTTTGTGCATGTTTTCTGAACGGTTGGTGTTTTCAATGACATTTCGAGCAATATTAGTGTATGCGAAAGGATCGCACTCGTCACAGAAATAATAGAAAGATCTATTTTTGGCAAATAATTTTATAGAGCTGTGTGGAGCATCAATGCATTTCACGTGAAAAATTTTCTGACATATTCCATTGCATATAATAGAATCAATTCCATAATCAGCCATTTCGTTACATAAAGAACAATTTGCCATGTTGTAAACGATTCAAAATAAATTATAAATCTTAGTGGCTTTTTTTTTTGTGTTTTGACCAATTTAAAAATATTTTGGGATGTTGATTTTTGGCCAAATTGAAAAACAATGTTTGCTACTGTACAGTATGGTTATATCACAAATAATTATATACAGATGTCTCATCTTCATAGAGAAAAGTGACATATGAAACTGAAAATCACCACTTTGAAGAGCTTTTAAAAAAGCTCAAATGAAAAATTTGAGAAAATTTAAAATGCTTTTTTTCTCTTTGGAATTTTGATTCTTTATTCTCGGATTCTCTTTTACGTGGTCTTTGAGATTGAGTATCATGTCATCATGTGTTTTCACGGCTCTCGCTCAGACAGAGCGAGAAGATCTTTTTGTATGGATAGAAAAGAAAAAAAATCATGGGCATAACGGTCTTGAGTTGGAATCGTTATTTTTCTGTATCTTTGATTTTTTTTCTTGTATTCTTGTTGTGTTTTTGCATTGCAAAATCCCGTTTTAACTGTTTCTTTTTTAAGGTGGGATTTTTGGAAGAAAAATAGAGCTGTGTGTGTGCACATGGATTGTGGACGTATTTAAAAAAACAACCTGAACAATAAATGCATTTTTTTCTCTAATATTTTTTTCATAAGGTAGGTTGGGATGAGGAATACAAATATGAGCATGAAGTGATCTGTGGTATTGCAATATTGTTTGTCAATTAAAAAAATGGAAAGGCAAACAGAAAATCGTCGTATTTGAAGGATAAGAGCACAAAAGAAAATAGTACTCAGATACGATTACAACTCAAGACCGTTGTGCACATATTTTTTTTTTTTTTCTGTCCATAGAAATAGACTTTGTGGCTCGAGTATCGAGTCGTCCTGGCGCACGTTTTTTGTTTCTTTCTATCAAAAGAATATACGGTTGACGCTGGTCAGTCTGGCTCAACGAGAACGGTTCATTAAAAAAACAACACAAAAAACTTACTCAGTAGTTCAGTACCTACTCACAAAATATCTACTAGAAGAGAAAGAAAGAATAAGGAATATGTACTTGTATCTACATAATTTGGGTTGGTTTTTTTTTTTTGCAATTTAGTTTTGTTTTTGTTTCCTTGGATGGCGCGATTGAGTAATTGTGTGTAGGTATGCAAAAGGATTGTGAATGCATTTTTAGAAAGTAGGTAGAGGTACCTGATCAATGAATGAAATTTTGTTCTTTAATATTTTTTCATAGGATAGGTTAGGGTTAGGAATAAACACATGAGATCTGGTTTTGGGATATTTTTTGTAAATCAAGGAAAAAAGAATGCATGCACAGTTTTATTTGTTTGCGCATTGATTTGGTTTGTGTTTATTTTTGTTTTGTCTTGAACTGGGGTATCAAGTCATGAGTATCTAAGTAGGTAGGTGAAACAAGTAGGTTGTACATATAGTAACATATTTGCTACACTTTGTTTTTAATTTTGATCAAGTTAAGTTAGTAGGTAGGTACATCGTACATACCTATGTCGATCAAATAGTAACTATGTACAAACGTTACTTAACGTAGGTAGAACACAGGTATACTTACTCAAATAAACTCATTTAAACCGTAGTCACTTTCTATACCTATCTATTTAAATCTTAATTAGCGTAAAAGTAAAAGCATTTTTGAAATATTTTGCTGAACTTAGGAAGTAGAGGTTACAACTCGATTTTTCAAATTCAGACTTGATATATTATTTTTTTTACATTGACATTTAATAATAAATAATTTATAATTTACATAAATCTCATCAAAGTAAATTTATGATTTATCTGCTGGCTGTTAAAACCATTGATGACACTCCCCAACACACAAAAATTTTCCAGACCGTTGTTTATCAATTCTTACTAAATTTAGGGTGCTGATTTCTAGAACAACATTATTTTTTTTCTAGCAGCTCTAGTTTTTAAATTATTCATACATGAAAAGGCATAGAAATTTATACAATTTTTTTTGTTAGGTACATTTTTTTTATTTAAAAATTTTGTTTTGTATTTTTATTTAACTAACTGAATCGAAATACATTACATTAGAAAAAAAATTTTCCAACAAAACTTTAAGAACGCTTGTAATAATAAAATCTAAAAAAATAGGTAGTATGAAATTACCCCAAAAATGTGAAAAATTAAAATATTTAAAAAAAATAGAGTTCCTAGAAAGTAATCAGTGTGATTTCTAGGCTTAGTGAACCCAAATGCATTAGCTTCGATAAAAAAAATTTTTGAAAATGTTAACAAACAGTTAAAATAAGCATAACTTTAAAATTAGTACGAAAAACCCCTCCAAAAATGAAATCCTAGCTACGGCTATGTATGTAGCTGATAGTACGTATCTCATTGTTGTAGGTACATTATAATAGGCAGGTTTATGAACTTAAACTTGTTTTTATCAACTTTAGGTTTTGATCAACTACCTACGATTTTAATTCACAAAACAGAACATAAAAATTTATTTTACAAAAGAAATTATAAATTCTAGGTACAAAATAACAACACAGAGATTTTTCGGGGTCCGTAGCCAGAATCATGTAGAGACAAAAAATATTTGAAAATAATTAGGTAGGTACAGTAGAGGAAATTCTATTAGAAAGTGAATTGAACATACCTTCCTACTATTCTACTACTTTTGTCTAATTATGACATTTATATAAACATGAACTTTGTATACAATAAAATACTTCCTTCTCTTACAATCTATCAAGAAGATCAGACGTTTGTGATTTCTTTATCTCTGGTATAATAGGTAATTCCACGAAATATAATCGAGATATTTCTATCAGGTTATGGGCCCAGCCGCAACCTATATTTATCAGAAATAAGATTAAATTGATTTAGTTACCTGTTGCGATTAATATTTCTTTGTAATTTTCATTAATTGTCAATTTATAATAGTACGAAACTTGATGGTGATTTCCTCTGAAGTGCACTTGTCTCATGCCGGCAAAAATTGCAAAAATTGAAGTAAGCGAATCCTCTGAAGATACCTTGGAACCAACCAAGGAAACAGTTGACAATTTTTCCGAAGATTCTGCGACAAGTTTTTCTGAAGCAATGTCTTCGCAACTACCATTCACTCGTCTGAAAGGCAGAGAAAATTACACGGAATGGAAGGTCGGTGCAAGAGCCCACATGATAATCAAGGGTTTGTGGGAATATTGCACAGAGTTATTACCCGACACCGCAACTGCAATCCAAAAAAGATCTGATATGAGAGCAATAGGTGAGTTGACTTTATTGCTGGACCCGTGTAACTACAATCATATAGAAGGAGCAAGAACATGTAAGGAAGCGTGGGAGAGTATAGCGGCGGCTTTTGATGATACCGGCACTGGTCGAAAAGTGGCCTTGTTGCAACAATTGGTATCAATCAAGCAAAAAGAATGTGCCTCTATGGAGGACTACGTCAACCAAATAAGTTCACTATGGTCTAAGGTGAAAACGGCAGGCTTTAATATAGACGATGAAGTAGCCGGTTCCTTGATGTTGGTTGGTTTGCCTGCTGAGTACAAGCCGATGATTCTTGCGGTAGAAAACTCTTCCAATAAAATTACATTTGACTACGTCAAAAACTTGTTGTTGCAAGGGTTAGTGTTTGAAAGCGAAAAATGTAATTCAAACGAGGCGGCTTTAGTCGTAAAAAATAAAAAATTTCAAAGCAAAAGCATAAGGCATTGCTTTGGATGCGGTTCCAAGCAACATTTTGTCAAAAATTGTCCTAAAGCAAAGAACAAAAAAAAAGCCACAATACAAATCAGACAGAAGTGAAACTATGCTTTTTTCATCTTTATTAGTTCAATCCAGCGAATTACCATCAGATTGGTATATTGATAGTGGCTGTACTGTGCATATGACAAACCACAAGTCATTTATTGAAAACATTCGTGAACCTGTACAAAAAGAAGTAGTTGTGGCAAACAACGATAAAATTCCAATTGATTGTGTTGGCAGTGTAAAACAACAATTATTAACAAATGGTGACAAACAAAACGAAGTAACAATCAGTGACGTCCACTATGTACCAAATATTTGCGCAAACCTGTTATCAGTGAGCCAAATGGTAAAAAGCAACAAATCAATTTTGTTTACGAAAGATGGGTGTAAAATATAACATAATTGCTACTGCAAGTTTAGTAAATGATTTGTTTAAACTAGATGTTGCACATAATGTGAAATCGTTTGCTGCCGGGGTTCAAGAAGAACCAAACATCACAACAAAACCGAAAGAAAATATGATTCTTTGGCATCGTCGGTTTGGACATGCTAGCTTTGATTACATGAACTTTTTAAAGAGCGAATTAAAAAATGTTTCGATTCCGAGAAACAGTGTATGTGACACATGTATTAAAGGAAAGCAAAGTCGCTCTCCCTTTACCGATGAAGGAAATCGGGCCACCAAACTACTAGAACTGGTTCATAGTGACGTTTGTCAAGCTTCGTCTGTGGAATCTATGAGTGGTTTTCGCCATTTTGTATCATTTATTGATGACTTTTCACGAAAAGTCTTCATATATGTAATCAAACATAAGAGCGAGGTGTTTGATTGTTTTGTGAAATTTAAAGCCATGGCTGAAAAACAATCAGGTCACAAATTGAAGTGCCTCCGAAGTGATAATGGCACCGAGTACTGCAACAAGAAGTTCCAAGATTTTTTTGAGAAAAATGGAATTTTGCATCAGAAATCAGCTGTTTATAGTCCACAACAAAATGGACTATCGGAGCGTATGAATAGGACCATAATGGACAAAGTACGCTGTATGTTAATCGATGCTGGGCTTTCGAAGGCCTTCTGGGCAGAAGCTGCAATGACGGCAGCATATATTATCAATCGCATTCCATGCAAAGGAACTGGGGAGAAGTCACCAGAAGAAATTTGGTCCAATCAAAAACCAAATTTATCAATGCTTAAAGTGTTTGGTTGTCGAGCATTTGCGCACGTTCCAGCTGTAAAGCGGGAAAAGTTGGATGAGAGGTCTATAGAGTGCACTTTCATCGGTTATGCTTCAGATGCGAAAGCATACAGACTCTACAACAGTAAAACGAATTCTGTTATTATAAGCAGGGACGTAACATTCCTGGAATTGAGTCGCAATAGTCAGGTAATTGATTTTGAACATAATAATACTAATGGTTTTGTGTTGGATTATTCCGAAGATGAAAAAGAAGATATATGCGAATCAGAGGAGGGCAGTTCTCTTGGTGGTCTACAACCAATTAGTGATCCGCAGATAACCAGTTCACCTTCAAATCAGAGTGTTTCTGAAGATGCTGATACGTCAAATCCGCAAACAGTTGATGACAATCTTACTCCACTCCTTGATGAAAGCGATGGCAGCATGTGGCAACCAAGTGATCCAGATGAAAGTGATATCATGGAAAACATCGAATTACGCCAGAAATCATCTCGAAACCAAGGGAAGCCAAAACCAAACTACGCAAACTTGGCTTATTCTTTCTTTGTAAGCGATCCCCAAACATTTAAAGAAGCTGTTTCGAGTGAGAACGCTGGTTTGTGGAAGTGTGCGATGAAAGATGAATTTGAATCGCTTCAACAAAACGAAACTTGGAAGATGATGGATTTACCCCCAGGAAAATCGCCCATCAAGTGTAAGTGGGTTTTTAAATCAAAGAGAGATACCGAGGGAAAAGTCATACGCTACAAAGCGAGATTAGTCGCCAAGGGCTTTACTCAGATCGAGGGTGTGGACTATCACGAAACGTTTTCACCAGTAGTGCGATTTACAACAATTCGTTATTTGTTGGCGATTGCAGCTAAATTTGACTTGAATATTCGTCAATTGGATGTTGTAACAGCATTTCTCCATGGCAAGCTGGAAGAAGAAATATTTATGTCGCAGCCTCAAGGTTTTTCCGATGGAACAAATCGTTACTGTAAGCTGGTTAAATCAATTTATGGACTTAAACAATCGAGCCGTGTTTGGAACTCTACCTTGAACCAAGATTTGTTGGATTTTGGGCTAAAGCGTTCTACCACAGACCAATGCGTCTATTACTCCGTTGAAAGTTTTCGTTTGTTCATTGTAGCTATTTACGTAGATGACATCCTCATATTCAGCAATGATGATAGACTTGAACAAAGGCTGACTGATATGCTCTTTGAAAGGTTTAAAATGAAAGACATGGGGGAGATTTCATCCGTTTTGGGAGTTCGCATAACAAGAAATAGGAAAACAGGTACGATTTCTCTTGATCAAAGCCATTACATAAAAGATATTTTATCTCGTTTCAACATGAGCGACTGTAATCCTACTGTTGCACCTATGGATACTAATCAGAAAATATCTTCCAAAATGTGTCCGAAGAACGAAGATGAGAGAAGTCAAATGAAAGATGTACCGTATCGACAACTTGTTGGTGCATTACAATTTTGTGTTCAGGTTTCAAGACCAGATATTTGTTTTCCTGTGAACGTCTTGAGTCGCTATAATGTCAACCCAGGTAAATCACATTGGGCTGCCGCCAAGCGTGTTTTACGTTACCTACAAGGTACAATTGACAGGAAGATAACATACAACAATTCGCAAACACAACTGCAAGGTTATTGCGATGCGGATTGGGCTAGTGACGAAGATGAGCGACGGTCAACTACTGGATATGTGTTCACGATGCAGGGTGGTGCAATTTCATGGTGCACTAAACAACAGAAAACCATCGCTATCTCAACGATAGAGGCAGAATTTATGTCGATGACAGCAGCAATACAAGAATGCATTTGGTTAAAAATGCTTGAACGAGAACTCTTCATAAACTCACCCGAGTCAATAGAGCTGTTTTGTGGCAATGTTAGTGCAGTCAGCTTAGCTACCAACAATACATATTCTGCGCGAACTAAACACATTGACGTAAAAGAAAAATTCATCCACCAGAACGTTAAGAAGGGTTTGATTAAACTTACTCATTTGCCAACAAACGAAATGCCAGCTGACATTTTAACCAAACCCACCACAAGTCGCAAATTGGAGATTTTTTTAAGTGTTTTTGGTTTTAATTAATTATAAATACTTGGCCTTCTGCCAATTTTTTTTAATGCAATTAAATACTTTGAAACTTATAATGTAAACTAAAATAATTTAATATTAATAATAGAACTTGAATTATTTTTTTTTTAATTTGATATTTAATTGAATTTGAATTTGGAATTGAATTATAAATAAATTTGTGATATTTCAATTCAGGGAGAGTATTAGAAAGTGAATTGAACATACCTTCCTACTATTCTACTACTTTTGTCTAATTATGACATTTATATAAACATGAACTTTGTATACAATAAAATACTTCCTTCTCTTACAATCTATCAAGAAGATCAGACGTTTGTGATTTCTTTATCTCTGGTATAATAGGTAATTCCACGAAATATAATCGAGATATTTCTATCAAATTCCCATAAAAACACATGGTTTTAAGGCATTTTTTGTTTGCTGAGTGCAAGTTAGCCATTCATTTTTATGAAATAAGAAAATGTACTCAAAGTTGTTAAAAAAAATATAAATTTATTCACTTTTAACTAAATTAAATAAAAGTTATTAACAAAAAACAAAAATTACTCAAAAAAAAGGAGGAAATTCCCATAAAAACACTTACATTTTTATTAAAAAATAACGGTTAATTGGTGATAAGAAAAGTGTTTTTGATAAAATCAATATTTTGTAGAGCCACCACTTGCTCTTACAACCGATATCATTTGCCTTGGCATGGATTCCACAAGCCTTTCCAGTTCCGCGGTTGTAATTGCTGCCCATGTTCAATGATTGCGTCTCGAAGCTCTTGAACGTTGTTAAATTGGCGCCCGTTGCCATAAACACGCCTGGATAGTATTCCCCAGAGATTCTCTATGGGATTTAAGTCGGGACTTCGAGACGGCCAGTCGAGAAATGTTATTTGTTTATCCTCAAACCAGTCTCTCATTCTTCGAGAGACGTGGATAGGAGCGTTATCCTGCTGGAATATGAAGTCAGTTCCGCATAACTCTTCAGCTCTCTCAACCATAACTTCTTCTAACAACTCAGCATACATTTCTGAGTTCATCCTTCCAGGCACAAACGCAATTTCAGTCTTTCCATTTGCAGAAAAAGCTGCCCAAACCATTACGCTACCACCACCGAAGTTGCGACTCATTCTCACTTCAGCTTGAAGACGTTTGTCATGCCAATACGACTGAAATCCATCCGGACTATCCAAATTGAACTTTTTTTCGTCACTAAACACAACCTTTTTCCACTCTTCGGTCCAGCTTATGTGACTTCCAGCGAAATGAAGCCTCGCTGACTTATGGGCTGCATCTAAAGGTGAAGCCAGGCGTTTGTGCCTGGAAGGATGAACTCAGAAATGTATGCTGAGTTGTTAGAAGAAGTTATGGTTGAGATAGCTGAAGAGTTATGCGGAACTGACTTCATATTCCAGCAGGATAACGCTCCTATCCACGTCTCTCGAAGAATGAGAGACTGGTTTGAGGATAAACAAATAACATTTCTCGACTGGCCGTCTCGAAGTCCCGACTTAAATCCCATAGAGAATCTCTGGGGAATACTATCCAGGCGTGTTTATGGCAACGGGCGCCAATTTAACAACGTTCAAGAGCTTCGAGACGCAATCATTGAACAATGGGCAGCAATTACAAACGCGGAACTGGAAAGGCTTGTGGAATCCATGCCAAGGCGAATGATATCGGTATGCTCTACAAAATATTGATTTTATTAAAAACACTTTTCTTATCACCAATTAACCGTTATTTTTTAATAAAAATGTAAGTGTTTTTATGGGAATTTCCTCCTTTTTTTTGAGTAATTTTTGTTTTTTGTTAATAACTTTTATTTAATTTAGTTAAAAGTGAATAAATTTATATTTTTTTTAACAACTTTGAGTACATTTTCTTATTTCATAAAAATGAATGGCTAACTTGCACTCAGCAAACAAAAAATGCCTTAAAACCATGTGTTTTTATGGGAATTTCCTCTACTGTATGTACTTACGAATTTTCAAAAACATAAAAATCTTTAAATTGAAATAGATACCTAGCTGCATTAAAAATACCTAATATGTATAAATATGCTAACAAATTTAAGGAGTATCTACCTATATTAATTTTGTTTAGCTTTTCAGTATTTTAACTTGGAAACAAATCGATATCTTTAAAACATATTTTTAAAAAAATCGTGCTAGTTAGATTATATATAAATCAAGAACAGCGGAAACGGAGAACATTCAAATGTCTGGTTTGTCTTTGATCCATATTGCAGAAACAAAATATTTAAATAACTAAATACCTACTAAATTGAAAAAAAAGGAAATAAATTCCTCCTTTCTTTAGTTCTGTTATTTTTCATGTCTTGTAGATAAACGAAGAGAATTACACATTC
Source organism: Episyrphus balteatus (assembly GCF_945859705.1). NCBI lineage: Eukaryota > Metazoa > Arthropoda > Insecta > Diptera > Syrphidae > Episyrphus > Episyrphus balteatus. The sequence continues at coordinate 74,808,727 of NC_079134.1, read as the reverse complement.
CAATTTTGTTGTTTCGTTTGTGTAGAGTTAAGGAAATTACTAATTTAATAATAAAATTATTTAGTGGAGTAACTGAAGCTCAAAAATGTTGTAAAGGGCGGAAACAGATCCGATATTCATGATCTTTTCTTACAAACGTCGGTAATTTAAAAATATTCTTATCTCTATGAAAAATTGCACTGCTTCCGTTTTTCTTTTAAAATTTAAATTACTTAAGACTTTAATTTGTGTTTTCTTGGTTTAAAAAAAAAATCCTAAATGATATGAAAAGATTGCCTGGGTTATTTGAAGACATTGTTTAAGCGACAGAAGCAATTTTCTAACAAATTGACAAATTTGAAAATCAAGTACGGAATTTGAAAGCAGTGTATTTGAGAAACTGGTCCCCAAACTCAGGATTTTGAACTAATCTTTCATTTCATTTAATATTTAGTAGGTATAACAGAACGGTCACGTGGTGACTGGTGAGCAATTACAGTGAAATTTAAACCTATAAAATTATGAAAATTATTATTAGATACCTAAACCATAAAAAATGATTTAGTTACTTCACTTATCAATTTAATTCAGATGATAATTTAATACAACATTTATTGATTCTGCATCAGCTTCGAAGTACATTAATCAACAGTATTTATTTCGCGCAATATTCTTATAGTATATGCATACAAGAGTGATTTATATGTATAGTTAAGTATGAATAAAACAAATTTTTCACAAAAAAAATCAAAAATTTTTGAGAAACCCAACCTTTTCTATAAAAGGTTTATTTTGGTCCTAAAACAAATTGATTTTCCCTCTACGGAATCACAAAAAACTCTTAGTTACCAATTTTCAAGTAGGAAAATCGCTACAGATTGAGATAGAGACAGACAGACAAAATTATTGCGAGACCCAATTTTTCGCTTTTTGTTATCTGGGTAATTCCATGAAAAAGTGGACACGAATTTTGAACAAATTATGCAGTCTTTTTTACTTTTTTTATTAGCAAATTACTATTTACAAACGGCAACTCTTTATGCAAGTTGCAAGAAATGATTCTTTGTTGTATTCCCTTATGGATAGACATAAAATTCAGGAAGTTTAATAATCTTAATGCATTTTTATAGCATAAGCTTGCCAACAACAGAAGAATTTCACATGAAAATGACGGAAAAACAAGCAAACTGAAAATATGATGAGTCTAATAGTGACGATGACAATATCCCCTCGTGAGTGCTAAAATAAGTTAACATTTAAACAAGCTTCGTTACACACTATTCGATTAAAAAAAACTTGAGTGAAAATGCATCTTTTCTTTACTATTGGAATCAGAAATCGCAGGTAACATGAGTTACCAAAATAATGTAACGTGAGTTACCTAAATGTTTTAAAATTTTTCCTCGAAATATTGAAAAAATGTTTGGTTTTGTCACTCAAATTAAAAGCTTGTAATTCATTGAAAACAAATTAAGATTCTTAATTTCACATAAAAACTTCATACTGTCGGACTCTTAAAATTCGTGTCCGATTTTTGTAACGTGATTTACCATCAAACTTTTATTTTTCCCAAGCAAATGTTAAAAATAAAGACAATTTTTTTAGTTAATTATGAAAGTAATAGTTATGCTCCATTCATGGATAGTAATTTCGTATCAATTTACATTAAAATTGAAAAACAAAATTTATGTGTTGGAAATTTTTGTGAATGTAACGTGAGTTACCATGGAATTGCCCATCTCGAGTTCGATTTTTTTACGATTTTTTAACTTGTCCGTAAATTGTAAACCGCAAGTAAAAAAATGAATTTGAAATTTAAAAGAATATTTTTTGGAAAAATAATTTAATTGAAAAAAAAATAACAACTGAAAAAAAATGTATCAATAAAAAAATTTGTATTAGGTAGGTACAACAGAAAAATATTTGCAATCAAAATAAATTTATTATTGCAACTAAAATTGTAAGAAGTTCGAGGTTCGACGAATATTAAAAATGAACTATTTATTGCCCACACCCCCTAACTTTGCATTGATTTGTTTTTTCTATGGATAATTTTTTTAATTTGCAACAGGTACAGTTTTTTTTTTAAGGCAAAATATTGTTTTTGTCAATAAAGATGGTGCAATAGTATTTTTTTAATGCAAAACATTATCAAGTTGCAGTAAATATTTGTTTTAAAAAAGATTTCTTACAACCCTGCTTTATTTTTTTTATTTCTTGCTTCCATCACCTGGATGAATGCAAAAACATGAATAGAATTCGCCAATTCATTCACTCTACTCTATCTAAGAACCTGCTTACCTACCTATCCATCTACCTAAATTTTCAGAGACCCATACACACCAGACACCACACTTGTGTGCACAACGTAGCGAACACACAAGTATCTTGTCTATGGGCCGCCTTATGCACGCAGGCATCATGTCGCCAAACGACATCGGCTTAATGTAGGTATAAGCAGATACGCACACTATGCTCATGTTCATATTTCACCAACACTCTGCACCTCATATCATGTATGTCTATATGTCTACACACAATTGAACAATCTGATCGGTGCCCAGTGCCCATGAAATCTCAAAATCAGCCGACACTCTCGTATAAAATATTTTCAATTACATACAGTTTATGTACATATCGTCCATGGTATAAAAATAGAAGGTATGATCATTAGAAAATCTAAAGTATAGAGAACTGTCAAATGAAAAAAAAAAAGATGGCTACTTAGTGTTTTGACAGCCCAGCCCATTGAAATTGTTGTTGTAAACAAATTTGTCTTGGAAATTGTTGTTGCTTTTGACTTTGCCAAATGCCAGACGTCAAAACACTATTACCCCATTTTGTAAGATGGCGGCTCTAATGATCATACCTTGTCTTTTTATACCATGCATATCGTCGGCGTAAAGCAAAATTGTTCTTAGTCCTTAAGGAATCCTATGTACTTAGAACAATTTTGCTTTACGCCGACGATGTATACCTATTTGAAATATTTCACAGCAGCTGATTGCTTGGAAAGTCAAAGACGAATTGAAATCACGTCTATCTACCCACTTGGTTGCACTCCTTTTTTTATTTTCGCGGGAGAGTGAGTATGGTCATGGTAAGAGATCCTTTTTATTGTTCTCTTTTTAAATAAAAAAAAAAGCTTTTTTGTCGGCTGAAAAATTCTCTTCTCCTTTTTGATTCCAATTTAAAAAGCTCTTGTCGGCTGAAACGCGTCGGCTGGAAAAAATTTTGATGACAATTTTTTTGTATGGAATGCGATATCTGTATATAATTGTTTGTGGTTATATTGTAGTTAAAGGTTTGTGTATTTGCTTGCGTTATTTAATTCACAAACCGAATAATGTCGATGTTAATGTGGTGAGTAAATATATTCTCGTAGTTGTAGTTCTGGCCGTAAGATGTCAGTATATATGAATAAAGTTGTTAAGGTGAGTATAAATATTTACCTCGGTAGTGGTGAATAAAATATGTAAATAAAGAACAAACACAAAAAGAATATAAGGTGAAGTACCAAAATGGGTTTGCTTGGCAGAACACTACTAAAAATGACTCACCCAGAAGGTAAGACTGAAAGCAAGTTGTCTCGTATATAGGTACCTGATGTCGCTGATTGCTGTTCAGTCGATAAATACACAGGTTGATGCTGCTGATATAGAGTTGGAATTTGTAGCTAAGTTTCACAAGCACTCGATTTTTGCAACATGTATGGAGATGAAAGAAAATTTTTTGGATTCAATGTAGTATCAACTTAGCTTCATTAGCAGAACATATACTAAAATGTTTCACTCACTAGGATTGATGAGACAGATAGATTACACAGCCACACAAAAAAATTTAAAAGTTCTGACCTGGGGTTGCGGCCAAATTTTTCATATAGTTTTTGGGTCGCTGAAACCGAATCCGAAGTCCATTTTGCCCCATCACGTCAGGTTTTCGAGATAACCTCAAAAAATGTCACGAAAACAAAAATTTTTTTTCTCTGATCTGGATGTGCGAATATGTTCATCAAATAGTTTTTGGATCGCTGAGTCCAGATTCGGAGTCAATGATAAATGATTTGAGCTTAAGTTAAGGGTATAATTTATTTCTGAACAAGGTATGAGTAGAGAAACAGTAATTAATTTTTTCAAGGTGAAAATGACAACAAAATAACAAAACATAAAATTATAAAATACATAAATGCAGTTTGTTAACTTCAATAATAACTGTAATAGGTACTTTTACAACAATACGGGCACATCAAAGAAAAATTTCCATTTTGGTACCTACATACATACATTAAATAACTTTTGATACCTTTCCTACCCATACCATCCGCACTAAATACTTTTTAAAACCTTTCCTACCCTTACGATCCACACTAAATAACTCCTGTAATACCTTTTCTTCCCTTCCGAAGTAATAATAACAAAGCTCACAACAAACCAAGAAAATATGTATAAAGCCAGAACTATAATTGGCGGATGAAGTCGGATGCTACTGTCAATTGTTGTTGTTTTCCATAAAGGCCCAACCCACAGAATCCGTTGCGTCCGTTCCGTCAAGCCATCCGTTGAAGTTGAAGGATGGGACAGAAAGGGGTGACCCATAGAATACGTCGTACGACGGATTGCTTTTTGACAGCTCACTTTAAATTCCGAGGTGTGTTCGATATTTTATCACTGAATGTGCACTAAGGAGGTTCTGATGCAAGAAATTTTTAACTATTATTGTTGTTCTTTTTTTTTTAATAAAATAAAATGCGTGACTAGATTTCAACTTGCTCTTCAGTTAAAAACAATTTTTAATAACAGATTATCATTTGTAGATATGACTTTGGCTTAGTAAAATTGAACTCTACAACAGAATTTTAGTATTGAAAACAACAACAATTGACAGTAGCTTCCGACTCCATCCGCCAATTATAGTTCTGGCTTAACTATTTCAAGAAAAAAAAAATTCAACTTGCAATTCCAAGGACGATTGCCACAGCAAACGAAAAAAAATACCTACGTATTATGTGTGTACACCTGAAAGCGATGCGCCTGTGCATCACAATCATACAAAAAGAGAAAACAAAATTGAAAACCAAAATCAAAACAGAAAACTACCCTCGGCTTCTGAAAAAAGTCTTCAACACAAAGATTACAAAAAAATTAAGACAAGGACAAAAAAACTACCTACGAAATAAATAACATCCTTAAAATAGGAAATACTTCAGCAGAAGAACAGAAAAAAGACAAAAAAAAATACCATCACCTCTGCCACAGAGAGCATTCGCTTCATAACACAACACATAAAAACAAAAAAAGAAATAAACCGAAGAAGGTCAAACGCATAAACAAAAAATACCAAGACCGGAAACTTTCGTACGTCTTCCCCCCAAAACCCTTTTGTTGTCTGTGAATATATGTGAAAGCCACCACGTTGGTAAATGACGTTAACACGCACACATTTATAGATTCACGACATTCACCACACATCGGACACGAACACAACGATAGGTTCACGACATTCACCACACCTCGCAGCATGTAGGCAAACGTCAGTTGACCGCCGAGTTTCCAGTCTTGATGTTTTTTGTTTATGGTCAAACGTCAAAGTAGTTTTTTTAAGAGATTCCAATTTTTTAAGGAATTCCCTAGCTCTGGCAACATTTTCCTACTAGCAACATGTCGTGGTCGTGGTACGCCATATAACGTACCACCCGAAAAATTTGGGGTTCCAATAACACGGTGTAACACTCAAAATATACGCGGGCGGAGACCTATCAGGTTTTGTAGAGCTAGTCGCACTGAATACGAAACGGTATTTGAAAATCCCCTAACACCCCCAAAATCTGGAGTTACGGGCAAAAAAACGGTTTTTTGGACCTTCACTCATTGAAAAAATTCTAGCTTCGACAATTTTTTACCCATTTCCGATTTTTTTACAGTTTCTGATAGAAGATAAATATACCTTTTTAACAATGTATAAAAAATGTAACTCGGTTAAACCACTTAGAATTTATAAGATGTCAAAGTTCAAAAATTCAATTTTTTTTGTCATTTGCCCAACTTCGGCATCAATTTAAAGTATATGTTTTCAAAACAACATGCTATTTAAAAAATATATTCTAAAACTATATCTATTTCCCAATTGATCGAGATATTTTTTTATGAAAATCACTTCAAAATTGGCTTAGAAAAAAAAATTTTTCGATTTCAACCCAGATACAGAAACTCGAACTTTTAGGTATAGAACAAAAATGTTGTTTCGGCACGTAGTAGGATAAGTTGGGCGCCAGGATTTGATGAAGGGTTTTTGTAGAAGAGCTCAATACAAACATTTTTTTTCTTTAGGAGGGGGGTCTATCTCCCCCCGTTTAGGTGAGAGGGGCATTTTTCTAAAAAAAAATTATCAAAATAAAAAAAAATTATTAAAAAACAACGGCAACACTTACAGTTATAAATGATACCATTATCGAAAGGCAAAATTGTGCGTTTGATTTTAATTTTTAAATAAATATATAATATAACCAATAGTTTTTGAAATAATCGATTTCAAAGTTAAAAATAGGGGAAAAAAAATTTTTAAATAAATTACTTAGACAGAAAACTACCTTAATTAATTCCTAATCGAACAGTGAAAACTATATGTTTCTATGTCTTCTAGTTTTTGAGAAAATTGAAAAATAAAAACAAATACAAACAAAAAATATTTTGAAAAAAGAAAAATCTGATAAAATAATTTTTCAATTTTCCCAAAAACTAGAAGACATAGAAACATATAGTTTTCACGGTTTGATAAGGAATCAATTGAGGCAGTTTTCTGTGTAAGTAATTTTTTTTACTAAAATTCACAGTCTGGACAAAAATAGTATAAAATGAGTTTTAAAAAAATTTTTTCCCCTATTTTTAACTTTGAAATCGATTATTTCAAAAACTATTAGTAATATTATATTGATTTAAAAATTAAAATCAAACGCACAATTTTGCCTTTTGATAATGTTATCATTTATTACTGTAAGTGTTGCCGTTGTTTTTAAATAATTTTTTTTTATTTTGATAATTTTTTTTTAGAAAAATGCCCCTCCCACCTAAACGGGGGGAGATAGACCCCCCTCCTAAAGAAAAAAAATGTTTGTATTGAGCTCCTCTACAAAAACCTTTCATCAAATCCTGGCGCCCAACTTATCCTACTACGTGCCGAAACAACATTTTTGTTCTATACCTAAAAGTTCGAATTTCTGTATCTGGGTTGAAATCGAAAAATTTTTTTTTCTAAGCCAATTTTGAAGTGATTTTCAAAAAAAATTTCTCGATCAATTGGGAAATAGATATAGTTTTAGAATATATTTTTTAAATAGCATGTTGTTTTGAAAACATATACTTTAAATTGATGCCGAAGTTGGGCAAATGACAAAAATAATTGAATTTTTGAACTTTGACATCTTATAAATTCTAAGTGGTTTAACCGAGTTACGTGTTTTATACCTTGTTAAAAAGGTATATTAATCTTCTATCAGAAACTGTAAAAAAATCAAAAATGGGTAAAAAATTGTCGAAGCTAGAATTTTTTCAATGGGTGAAGGTCCAAAAAACCGTTTTTTGCCCGTAACTCCAGATTTTGGGGGTGTTAGGGGATTTTCAAATACCGTTTCGTATTCAGTGCGACTAGCTCTACAAAACCTGATAGGTCTCCGCCCGCGTATATTTTAAAACCTCATTTTTGTAACACCGTGTAATTTGTATGGGATGCGACATCTTTGTATTCTATAATCTGAATTTTTGGTCAATGTTGATATTTGTGGAATCCTACTGCGGATAGATTTGCCAAAAAATGCCTGTTATAATGCCATAAAGAATAAAAGCAGAAACACAATCACGCTTTGCGGTCGATTTTGACAACTGCGAAAAGTTCAACTATAGGAAATCTGTGTAACCTCACACAATGACGCTTTTTTTACGTACGCTTTTTTGACAAACGTAAGGAAACGTAAGAAAGCGAGCAAAAGTTCAACGAGGCTGAACTTTTGCTCGCTTTCTGACATTTATCAGACATAGTTACAGTCACCCACATAATTATTGGGCCAAATGTGAATAAAAAAAATAAATTATTACAAAACTAGGTGTGTTTTTTTGTTTTTCTATATAGAATTTGCACAAAAAACGACATCGAGATATTTTAAATAAAAACAATTTACGTATTAAAAACAACAATAATTAATGATGTTGTAGACTGAGTTTTATTGTTTGTTCTGTTTAAAAAACAATTTATTTTGATTGGTTTTGTTTTTATAATTATAGGATTAAGGAATAAACAAATTTCTATGCATTTTTTAAACACATTAATATCCTTCTTCATTTTTCCACATTTAAATCAAGATAAAGACTTGGCCCAATAATTTTGTAAGTGTCTGTGTTTTTTTTATTTGACAGCAGATTTTATGTTTCAATCAGCTGTTCGAAGTCAAAGTGACAGAAGCGCGCTTTGAGGATTTTTCAACGTAACGCGATGACGCGTCTGGCAAAGCGTGATTGTGTTTCTGCTTTCTGCAGTAATTTGTCGTACAGAATTTTGACAAGCAGAATTATTACTCCCAAAAAATAAACCTTATTACAAAATCAACGAATATTATTAGTTCATTCCATTAAAATATTATTAATTATTATATTATGGATTCGAATAATAAAAATAATAAGGAAGAATCTTACCTTGAGTGATAGCATAATTTTTTCTGCCTCGTTTTCAGTATTTTGTTCGATGCTGGCTACGCATTTCCTGAAATAAAATAAAACAAATTGAGTTATAACACGGGTATCATTATGGAATCTTTGAACTAAACAGTCGTATTAGAGTGAAAAGCTGGAGGGAGAAAAATAATAATTAATGCAATATAAATTCTACATAACTGCACAGTGCACATACATAAATTTAAGTTATATGCTCTAGATTTCTATTATCTAACATTACCTAATGGTCATACGAGTGATATGATCTATTTATTCACCCTATTATAGAATTCGAAGAATGGGAAAAAGTGAGAGTTTCAATCATTTTTGAATATTTTGCTATTAATGCATTCGACGATAGAAAGATGAACGATAACGAATATCGGTAACAGACCCTGCACGACCGACATTCTGTTCAACTTATTTGCTATTACTGAATTTGCAGATCATTCACACTCCATACAATTTGTTTCATCTTACATTTGCGGCATTTTTGCTACGAATTTTTTTTTTAAATAAAAACAAAACAAAACAAAACAAAGAAAACAAAAAAAAGTGTCCATATTTATTTTTTTTTTATTTCACTACAGTTATAAAAAACAAATTTAAAAAAATTAAAAATTACAATGGCTCCAACCATAAACAAAAAATACCAAGATTGGAAACTGAGCGGTCGAATGACGTTTGCCTACAAGCTGCGGGGTGTGGTGAATGTCGTCAATCTATCGTTGTGTTCGTGTTGGATGTGTGGTGAATGTCGTGAATGTATAAATGTGTGCGTGTCAACGTCATTTACCAACGTGGTGGCTCTCACATATATTCACAGACAACAATGTACACAAAAGGGTTTTGGGCATAAACAAAAAATACCAAGACTGGAAACCTTCGTACGTCTTTCCCCCCGAAACCCTTTTGTGTACAGTGCTGTCTGTGAATATATGTGAAAGCCACCACGTTGGTAAATGACGTTAACACGCACACATTTATAGATTCACGACATTCACCACACATTTGACACGAACACAACGATAGGTTCACGACATTCACCATACCTCGCAGCTTGTAGGCAAACGTCAGTTGACCGCTGAGTTTCCAGTCTTGGTATTTTTTGTTTATGGTTTTGGGGGGTAAGACGTACGAAGGTTTCCAGTCTTGGTATAGTTTGTCGATGGTCCCAACCATGACTTGAACTCTCTTGGTCGTCCGAGTACTCTTCCTTCAGAACGTAGACACAGGGATCGATTATACAGTTCATTCGTCGAATTCACTAATTACAAAATACACCGCGAATCCAGTCAACTCCCCGGGAGGGAATTCGCTAATAGGCATGATTATCTCCGTAAAGTAAAACTTATCTCACAAATAAAGTAGCAAAAATTAAGAAATCTATATTTTTTTACGTTCACTTAATTTTTCTATACGTAGAGCAAATAATCCTCTCGACATCGATTTCATAACAGAGATATGCTGTCATTTTTATTAAGCCTAAGTGTGTGAATTGCGTTTATGTCCACCGCGTGGCAGTCACCTTGACGTTGGTGCGGTGGCTTGAGTTTCAAAGATTCATCTGATCTACCGCGTTTGGGGAAACCTAAATCGGCAGTAATTTTGAGGAGTTACGACCAAGAACTGCCACCCCTAATCCAAGGTGATGTAACCGTGCCTATTGGAGTAGTTTGCAGCCAGGGGTATCCGGCTGTATTTTAACGGTGCCTCTTTGAAACCGGGTCGAATCAAAGAGTATCAAGACCTTATCTTATCATGCGGAGCTCTGATATGATGGACTTTTTTTTTATTCTCTAGCTTAACGTGGGAACTAACCAAAAATACATAAAATGTCGAAAAAATCTAACAACAACAAAAATTTAAAAAAAATCGTTGTCCAGCGGGATGTCACCGCCAGCGATTTAGCGAGTCAGATGGAGAGAGATCTCCATGGCGACGACTCGAAACCGGGGTGCAGCAAAAAAGGTGCAAAGCCAAAGCAGCATAAAAAGAACCGGTTAGCTCAAGGTGCGGTATCATCAGAAGCTAGCAGCGGGAGTATCCCTCCTAAGGTAGTGGAAGATGGTACTAGGGCCGAAGTAGATGCTAAAGATGGGAACAAACCATCAGAAGCAGAATCGACTCCATCGACAATAACCATAAAAGCACGCACTAATCCGAATCCGGGTTCAGGTGGTCAAAACGACTCACTATACCGTGATTCGCTTAGTGGAGCGAGCAAGAAATGGTATAGCAGATTCCTGAGGCAAGGCTTGTCTCGGGAAGAAGCCAAGAAAAAGATGGAGGAGAGAAAGCTAGCAAATTCAAGCGAACCACCCAAAAGCCAAGACCAGGGTAAACGGAAGAGCAGCCAAATAACTCCTCCTCAGAGACAAGAAGTTAAAAAGCCCAGGACAAATGCAACTGTCGAAACGGGACTTAGTACCGTCAAGGCAGGTGCTGAAGCACTGGGCTTAAGCTATGCAAGTGTGGCAACTGGAATTAAGGTTGCTGTCCTACCTAAGGATTTTCCCGAGGCATCTCTCAGTGCTGACGAACTGTCAACACTGGAAGAGGCCATAATTGAGGAGGTGTCCTTGGGATGGACACACAAACTTAAATTCAATGGACTGCATTATAGAACAGGCTTCCTTTTAGTCGACTGCGTAGGGCAACCTACAGCAGATTGGCTAAAACTAAAAGCCTCAGAATTGCAAAATTGGAAGGGTACCGAATTGATGGCATGCTTGGGTGACGATATCCCCAAAATGCAGCACATCACTGTATTCCTTCCAAAAAGCAGTGGGCAAGAGGACAGGAAGTCATTGGCTCTCATCCAAGCCCAAAATGAAGGACTGGCAATCCAGGCCTGGAAGGTGCTCAAAAGCACGGCAGAAGGAAAGGGGCAACTGATGGTGATCAGCATTGATTCCAAGTCGACCGAGGCTATAGTGAAGGCTCAACATGAACTTCACTATAAATTCGGCAAAATTGGTGTATCAGGCCTAAAGAAACCATCAGTGCCTACTACCTTGCATAAGCCTGGAAACGTAGCACCCGAAGGGACCCAAGAGGTAGAAATGTCAGATGCCCCAATTCCCAAAAGCATCATACGTCCTACCCGTTTTCCTACTATAGATTCCAATCAACCCAATGAAACCCAACCCACAAACTCCCTAACACCCCTACAAAACACCCAACAATCCCTCCCATCCGGCAGCCAGGCAGATTCACTGGACGTCATGGGTATGGAAAAGGTTCGTCTCGACGATGAGTTAGAGGGCATGGACCTCACCTTGAGTCAAGCCGGGTCAGACGTGCTTCCTACTGAGGAGGAAGAAAACCATCTGTTAGCAGATGAGGGGGCAATAGTCCCCATCTGTTAAACCCAAAATGAACGGACGCGGGATCACCAAGCTAGCCCAAATTAACCGACGTTCTGGTAAGAAAGTTTGCAAAGGAGAATTTGGGACTAGCACTGATCCAAGAACCTTGGACCTACAAAGGTCAGGTAAGAGGTCTAAATAGTAGTAACTCTGATTTGATATGGGACACGAGGCACGACTCGCCCAGAGCTTGCATAAAAATAAGAAATAATATAAAATTTATATGTCTTTCAGAATTTATGACGAGGGATCTGGTACCGATCCAGACCCAAATTGAGTGTGATGGTATACCTCAAACGATTGTTGTTGCGGCGGCTTACTTCCCAGGTGACAAAGACAACATTCCACCGACGGAGGTACAACGGCTGGTCGATTACTGCAAAAGTAACAAACTACCATTGCTTGTGGGTTGCGACGCAAATGCGCATCACACAGCATGGGGTAGTACCGACATAAACAGAAGGGGTGAGTACCTTTTAGATTTTATATTGGAAAAATGTCTAGATATTTATAATGTGGGCAACACTCCCACTTTCGTAACTAGAATTAGACAAGAAGTCCTAGACATAACGTTTGGAACTTCTAACTTAGGTCAGCTGGTAGAGGGTTGGAGAGTATCCAATGAACCTTCCCTGTCTGATCATAGAATAATTACATTCTCAATAACACGCCTTCTCACAGAGAGCACCTCTGGAAGGAACCCTAAGAAAACCGACTGGAATCTTTATAAGAGTGCAATACAAATCAATCTTGAAAGAATCGGTCCGGCTAGAACGACTAAAAGTCACCTTGAACTTGACCATATGGTTAATGAGTTTAGTGGAGCAATCAATGAGGCATTTGAACTCAGTTGTCCCATTAAACCAATCAAAAGTCAGAAAGATGCTCCTTGGTGGAGCAAAAATCTGTCGAAACAAAGATCAAAGGTTCGTAAACTGTTCAATGAGGCAAAAAGAACTGGGGAGTGGGAAGGTTATACGGCAGAGTTGACAAGTTACAACAAAGAAATCAGAAAAGCAAAAAGAAATAGTTTTGTGACTTTTTGTGAAAATATTACCGCTACTCCAGCTGCAGCGAGACTACACAAGGCTCTAGCGAAAGACAAAACCATTAAGTCGCTAGCGCTAAGATACAATGATGGTAGCTTTACTGAAAATGAAGAACAAAGGTCGACGCTGTTACTTAACACTCACTTCCCAGGCTCGCTTCCAATGACAGGAAATGTTATAGAAAGTACACCTTTCAAACCTAACAAAACAGACTGGAAGTTAGCTGCAGCTATCTGTTCAGGCAAAAGAATTGACTGGGCGATAAACACCTTTCAACCTTTTAAGTCACCAGGTGTCGATGGTATCTTCCCTGCTTTACTTCAAAAAGGGGCGGAAGACCTGATGCCGTACATCATTAGCATACTTCGTAGTAGCATGGCAATTGGGCATGTACCAAGCCTGTGGAGAAGAGCTAAAGTAATTTTTATTCCCAAAACTGGGAAAAAAGATACCACCCATCCAAAGTCATTCAGGCCAATTAGCCTGACATCATTTCTACTTAAGACTTTGGAGAAAGTAATAGATAACTTCATTAGATCAGAAGTTTTAATAAATATGCCACTTAACCATCGCCAGCACGCTTACAGGGCAGGAAAATCTACGGAAACTGCCCTTTACGAGCTAACAAATTCCATACAAAGAGCTTTGGATGCAAAAGAAACAGCCCTATGTGCTTTTCTAGACATAGAGGGAGCATTTGATAACACCTCACATGTCGCTGTAAACAAAGCTCTTGAAAGGAAAAAAGTTCCTATCACTGTAGTGAGATGGATCAATGAAATGCTGAGCACAAGAACAGCTGAGGTAAGGGCAGGTCTTAATGTACAAACTATCATCACAACAAGAGGCTGTCCTCAGGGGGGGGTCCTTTCACCCTTGCTTTGGAGTATTGTTGTTGATGAACTACTAGAAAATCTAACTTCCCTAGGTATACGATGTCTCGGTTTTGCCGATGATATAGTAATAATAGCCAGCGGGAAGTTTGAAGAAACTCTTTGCGATATTATTCAAGGAGGATTGAAAAACATTCGGAAATGGTGTCTATCGGCAGGACTTAACATCAATCCTACCAAGACAACAATTATACCATTTACCAAAAAAAAGACTTCTTCCACGTATGAAACCTATACGGTTAGCTGGAGAAGTAATAGAAACACAGAAGGAGGTTAAGTATCTAGGTATCACACTAGACAGTAAACTCCTCTGGAACAAACACGTAATAATAACCACTGGTAAAGCTACGAAAGCCTTAATGATTTGCAAAAGATTAGCAAGCAATTCATGGGGCTGCAAACCATACATCCTAAGATGGATGTACACTATGATGGTAAGACCTATAATTACCTATGGTGCGGTGGCTTGGCACAAAAGAACCGATCTTGCAACAACTAGGAAATCACTAGATAAAGTGCAAAGACTCGCATGTGTCTGCATAACCGGGGCTATGAGAACATGCCCTACAGCAGCAATGGAGGTAATTCTTGATTTAACTCCACTTCACCTTATCATTGAAAGTGCTGCTAAGGGAGCTATCATGAGATTTGCCAAGGAAGGAACTGGGGCTGGAAAATGCATAGGCAACAGAGAAAGAGAATTCCTGTCCAGATCCTCAGAAGAAAACTTCCTTGACTTTCCAAGAGATGCAATGGTCACAAATTATAACTTTGTGAAAAACTACAATATACATCTCAGTAGTAAAAAAGATTGGGTAGGTGAATCTATCAACTACTCTTTTAAAGAAAATACCATCAAATGGTACACAGACGGGTCGAGAACAGCGGAAGGTACAGGGGCAGGCGTCTTTGGGCCTAGTACCAAACTCTCCGTACCTATGGGTCAATCCCCAAGTATCTTTCAAGCTGAGGTAAATGCCATTGTAAAATGTGCAGAAATAAACCTCGAATTAAATCACCGGAATAAAAATATTGCCATTATGTCTGATAGTCAAGCTGCCCTAAAAGCACTTAAATCCTACGAAATCAACTCCAAGCTAGTATTGGAGTGTATAGGAAAACTTAACGAACTTGGCAAAATAAACAAAGTCACTCTCCACTGGGTACCTGGGCACGTTGGTGTCCAGGGTAACGAGGAGGCGGACTCCTTAGCAAAAACGGGAGCAAATTCCCCTCTAATGGGACCCGAACCGTATTGCGGAATAGGAGAAAATGTCATTAAAAATGAAATAAAACTAGACGAGGAGTCCAGGAGAGCAAAAAACTGGGCAGAACTACCAAAACTGAGACAATCGAAAATGCTCCTCGGGAACTACAACCGAGAGCGTTTCAAATCATGTATTAGTCTAAGTAGGAACAATCTCAGGTTAATCACTGGGCTCCTCACTGGCCACTGTAAGTTAAGAAGGCACCTACATATTTTGGGTTTAGTAAATAGTGCAATATGTAGATTCTGTAGCGAAGAAGAAGAAACACCAGACCACATCCTGGGTAGTTGCAATGCACTAATACACCAAAGATTTAAACACATGGGTCGCAACCAAGTCGAAGAGGATAAATTGCACTCTTTGAAAATACCCCAAATAATCAATTTCATGAAAGGAATCAGGTTAGAGGAGGAGCTATAAAATGAGGTACTAACTCATTTAGCTTAATAGGGGGGTACAATAGATCTTACAGGTCGCAGTACATCCTATACCCCAAATATCAATCAATCAATCAATCAGTGTGAATTGCGTTAAATAGTTAACACCGTGTAAAATTGTTGACACTATTGAGGTGAACAAAAAAATTTCAGCTGTATGGCTTATTGTTTAATATTTTTCTCTGCCTCTTTTCTACCATAAAACTCCTTTTTAATAAAAAAAAAGCAAAACAAAACCATCTGCAGAAAAAAATTTAACTCAAATTTAACCAGGTCCCAGAGACCAATAAATTTTTAACAGCTGAAAATTTTGTATTCACCTCAATAGGGTCAAAAATTTTACACGGTGTTAACTATTTAACGCAATTCACACACGGCCTAAAGACATAAATCCTGAATATCCAATCAATAGAACTCATAATACAAGGTTTTTAAGCCAACAACTTCGAGATTTTGTTCAAGAGTTTTCAAAATATTCAAACTAATAAAAAATGGGCACGTTCAAGAAGTATTAGGGACGTCATTTTCTGAACGGAAATTTGAGTAAATTGTATATTTCATTATTGTCATATTTCGGAAACTTACTTAGGAATTTTACAGATCGCATGAGGCAGACACCAAATTTCACTAAACTTAAAAAAAAAAAAAAGATTAATTTTAACCGATAATGCACTTTTTACTCGTTTTTCAAACAAATAAATTTAATTCTGTTACCGTAATTCTGTAATTAAAAACAATCAGCTGCCAAGTTGACTAAAAAAACTTTCCTAAATGTTTAGGGAAAATTTTCTTGTCTAACTTTCCAGTGAGCTTACCAATAAAATTACCTAAATTGGAAGGATTTTTTTGACAGTTGACCAATCAGAGACCGAGAAATAACCTAAATATTTAGTCCCAAACGTTTCTGAACCTGCCCAATTTAAAAACAAAACTCAAAATAAACTCGAAAGTCTTGTTTAAAAAAAGCTTCAAGATAAAGGTCTTCATGCCCAGGAAAAATAACAAACCATTATAATAAAATTACTTTTAAATTTAAAACTTGAAAGTTTGAACCAAATTTGTGGTCTAGATTTAAGATATTTTAGCTTTTTTGGAAAATCCTTAATTGACCACAAAATTATGTAAATAGTTTTAATTAAGGCCAAAAGTATTTTTTTTTTCAAATTTTAAATTTGTATTCGTCAAAATCAAAATTAAATATCGAATGCATTTCGAAAAGACGAACACAAGTTCCCACTGAGTGTTCTTTTTAAGTATAATTATGTATACCTACTTATTTTTTTGTATTCTATCACCCATTTTTACCTTCCTACCATATCATACATATTTCCACCCAACTCCTACTTCTGCGTGAGACCAGACGAAATAAGATCATTTAATAAAAGTTCAATGTTTAGTCTCACGCACTGAGTGTTCATTATGCTGACTTGTCATTTTTGGCAAAGTACCTTTAAATGATCGGCATAATGGGCACTCGCTGTCCAACCACATTCAAGTACACATCTTATTCAAATAAAATTATAATTAACTTCAATAAGAAAATATAAGTGTTTGTATTTCATTAACATAAAAAGTCTAAAGTTTAAGGAACATTTGGCGACCATGACAGGACTTACTAAAAGAGTTTAGTGGCCTGTAAATTAATAAAATAAAATAAAATAAAATAAAATAAAATAAAATAAATAAAATAAAATAAAATAAAATAAAATAAAATAAAATAAAAGAAAAGAAAAGAAAATAAAAGAAAAGAAAAGAAAAGAAAAGAAAAGAAAAGAAAAGAAAAGAAAAGAAAAGAAAAGAAAAGAAAAGAAAAGGAAAGAAAAGAAAAGAAAAGAAAAGAAAAGAAAAGAAAAGAAAAGAAAAGAAAAGAAAAGAAAAGAAAAGAAAAGAAAAGAAAAGAAAAGAAAAGAAAAGAAAAGAAAAGAAAAGAAAAGAAAAGAAAAGAAAAGAAAAGAAAAGAAAAGAAAAGAAAAGAAAAGAAAAGAAAAGAAACAGTGTTGTGAAGTGAAGTGAGTCGTTGTTAAGAAGACTAAAAAAGAAAAAAAGAAAAGAAGTTCATTTCAATTACTAACAATTCAATATAAAAAATAATTAAAATGGTGGCTAAAATTGAGGAACTTACCAATCAGCAAGAAGCTGTAGGAAAAGAAATCTGTACACTTGCTCGCAATTACGGAAAGGATGGTCCAGGAAGGAAAACCCTGGATTATTTAAATGCGCGGTGGAAAAGATTAAATGAATTATAGGAAGTATTCGACAATGTTGATAGCGAGATAAGAGACAATTATCCGCAGGTAACTGAACACGAATACTTCACTAAAGGTTTTTACGATGGGGTAAAAAAAAAATCATGATGAAATAAAAGATGACATCATCAAGCGGTTTGCAGTAGCGGAAGAAGAAAAATCTGATGGGGTTATAGAGGAGACCGCAGCAGTCCATCCTCAGTCAGAGCATTTAAAAGGAACCCTCGTAGGACCAGCAGCCGTTAAGCCCCCAGCAGGGCATTCAGAGGGAGTTACCGCAGCAATTTCCAAATTTAACATACCACCAGGGCTGACAATAAAGCCCACTTTAACAGATGACACCAGTGTAAAAGTCAACAGGATGACTACGGATAGCAAATTCCGATTACCCTGCAAAATATTTCAAGGAGGTCTTAATAAGTGCCCATTGAAATTGCGGGAAACTTTACCGCAGCAATTTAACCAAAAAACCAAAACTCTTATGACCAATTGGAATGAAGTAACAACGGCGCTTAGACGACTTGGAGGCGATGCAGCTATAGAAGCTTTACTTTGAACTCCAGGATGAATTAGTTTTGAGGATCACCTGGCTACCAACAAATACATTGCCAGCCGAAATATCAGTTCAAATCAATCAAGGACGAGGAACAACAAATAAGCTTCCAAAAATTGAGGTACCCAAATTCGATGGAAGCTATCTTAATTTGCCGCAGTTCTTCGATCTACACAAACAAATGGTGCACAACCAACCAATTGCACCGGCTCATAAATTATACTTTTTGAAGACAAATCTTACTGGAGATGCCCAAAACCTGATTTAACATTTCCATGAAACTGATGACAATTATGAATTGGCTTGGAACACTCTAGTTGACAGGTTCAACAACAAGCGGTTGCTGTTATCCGCTCAGTTAAGCCGATTGTTCCAATCAAATACCATCGTAGACACTGTCAGAAGTCCCAAGAGGCTGCATGATACAACAAAGGAAGTCATTCAAGCCATCAACAATCTCGGCTATGACACCAGTGGATGGGACCCATTAGTTGTACATCTATTGCTGGAAAAAATGGACAAGGAAACCCGAATGCTTTTCGAGAAATCCCTACAAGCACCAAGAATAACACCAACTCTAACCCAGCTACTGGAATTTATCGAATGCAGGTTCCAAGCCCTGGAGACGGTGAAACCGGATGAAAGGAAGAAAGCTGTAACCACCGCATCTGAAAATAGGGAAGTTTCAAATTATCCATATTGTAAAATTAATAATCATAAGATCTTTAATTGTAAAAAAATTATTAATCTTTCAGTTGAGGATCGCAATCAGCAGGTGCGGAAGCTTCAACTTTGCACCAACTGTTTGCAAGGACATCGTTTCCCGTCGTGTCAGCAGCAACGTAGATGCAACTTTTGCAACGGGAAACACAACAATTTACTACACTATCCAAATAAAAAAAACACAGCATCCGGTAAGTGTGATAATAGTATTGGTCGGGTGGATGAGTTTCCTTCAGGGTCCCATAATAACAATTCTCTAGGGGTCGTATTAAAGGGTCGCGAGGTATATCTCGCCACGGTGATTGTGAACGTCGTGAGTTCAAAAGGAACGCGTATTCCTTGTCGTGCTATGTTAGACTCGGGATCTCAATTACGTTTTATTACAACATCCCTAGCAGCCCAGCAGTTAGGGAACATAAAACGAAGAAAGGACATTCCGATTAGCGGAATTGGAGGCAGGGAAAGTCAGGCCAATTTCGTAATAAATGTTCATTTAGAATCCAGAACTTCATCATATAAAAGAATTATTGAGACCAGTATAATGCCAAAAATAAGTGATTATATGGCAACTGCATCTCTGGACATACAAACTTTGCAATTGCCCTCCAATATTCTTCATTCTTCTTGCTGACCCTAATACAATTAGTTCCAACCGCATAGACTTATTAATTGGAGCAGAGTTATTCTTCGAGCTTCTTTTGCCAGGAGAATTTAAAATCTCAAACAATCTTCCTCTATTGCGGAATACTAGGTTAGGATGGGTTTTAGCAGGAAGCGCTGTAGATTCTTCCCAAAATTCTCATTGTCATTCAGTGTCAAAACCTAGTCTGAGAACACTAGATAAATGGTCCAATCACTGTGGGAAAGTGAAAATTTTGAAGTTGGATCAAAGGTCTACAGTGAAGAAGAATTTAAATGTAAAAAACATTTTAATGATAACGTGGAAACAACACGCCAGGGTCAGTACATACATAGTACGACTTCCTTTTAAGAAACACCCAAACCAAAAATTAGGAGGTTCAAAAGAAATTGCAAAGAAGCGTTTTTATTCATTAGAAAGAAAACTAGAAAAAAACTAGAAAACTAGGAATATGAGCGTCTTGGTCATATGACTGCAATTCAAGAGCTTGACATACCAAAGTCAAATTATTTTCTTCCACACCATTGTGTAATTAAACCCGAGAGCTCATCAACAAAGCTCAGGGTGGTTTTCGATGCTTCTGCAAAGACGACATCTGGGTATTCACTTAATGACACCCTCATGGTTGGTCCAACAGTCCAATCAGATTCATTTTCAGTTATAGCCAATTTCAGATTACATAAATATGTATTCACTGGTGATATTAGCAAAATGTATCGTCAAATACTCATTCATCCAAAGGGTAGAGCATATCAGCACATTTTATGGAGGCCAGATTCTAAGAGCACATTAAGAACATACCAGCTCAACACAGTTACGTATGGAATGGCGTCTGCCTCTTATTTATCTACAAGATGTTTGGTCAAATTAGCAGATGATTTTCAACATATAGATATATCCTAATGCATCAAAAATTATTACAAAAAATATCTATGTGGATGACTGCCTAACAGGAGCCGATTCTCTTGAGGAAGCCAAGTTGCTTCTCAATGAAACAATAAAATTATTAAGTCAAGGAAATTTTAATTTAACCAAATTTTGTTCAAATGATCCACGTATTCTAGAAAATATTCCAATGGAAGATCGAGAAAGAATGTTAACAATCTATCAGTCGGAGGTCATTAAAACCCTTGGTTTGGTTTGGGACCCAACTGAAGACACATTCAAATTTTGCTACAAGTACAAAGCACCCAATGATTTAAAGATTGCCAAACGCCGCGTTCTTGCCGACTTGGGAAAATTCTTCGATCCCTTGGGATTGATAGGCCCAGTAATATTACTAGGAAGAATATTTCTACAAGAACTTTGGAAATCTAAGATATTGTGGGATGAGAATCTGCCTCAAGAACAGGCTTACATATAAGTGGGTAAACTAGTTAAAATTAATATCACACGCCTTATCTTAATAGACTCAGCTACGAAATTAGAAGTGCTTGCATTTTCCGATAGTAGTGAAAAAATCTATTGATAATGAAGGGAAAGTTTTTGTTCTATTGTTATGTTCAAAATCTCGTGTCGTTCCCTTAAAGGCGACAACTATAGCTCGGTTAGAGCTTCAGGCAGCTGTCCTAATGGTGGAATTAGTGCAAAAAATCATTCCAATAATCAGTAGGACGATCACATCAGTCAGTTATTACAGATACTCTGCAACAGTTTTAACATGGGTAAAGGCACCTTCCAATACTTGGGAGACATAAATATCAAATCGTGTAGCAAAAATCCAATCGAAATCAGATTTGAATCATTGGAATTATGTAAAGGGAGTATTAAATCCAGCAGAACTTATATCGCGTGGGTTAGGAATGCGTAATCTTGTAAGATCAACCATTTGGTTCAATGGCCCTGAGTTTTTAAGACAAACTTCAAGTATACAAATGGAGTATTCGATTCCAGAAGAAATCTCTGGGCAACGAAGGCCAAAGACAGTGCTAAATATGTCAATCCAAAATGATATAATAAATACAATCAACCATAAAAACTCGTTTTTTACACTGCAGAAAATTTTTGCACATTGCTATAGATTCATGATGAATTTTAATTTTCGCTGCAAAGGAAACAGAAGAACTGGTTCTTTAACCGCGGAAGAAATCCAGAAAGGAACGCATTTGTTGTGGAGGATTGTTCAATTAAGTGTTTTTACCGAAGAGTATAAAGCACTTCAGGCAGGGAAACCTCTCCGCAATACCTCTAGCATAATTTCGTTAAGCCAATATTTTGATAAAACAACAATGTTAATACATGTGGGTGGAAGACTAAAAAATGCTGAAATTCCTTCCCAAGCAAAAAATCAAATATTACTCCCAAAAAATAATATAGTTACCACATTACTTTTAGATCACTTACATAAAGAACATCTACAGACGTTTCCCATAGAACACTTGTATCTATCTCTCGGCAACAATTTTGGATTTTGAGTGTAGGAAGAGAAACACAAAAGGTACTTTCTAAATGCATCCAATGTTTCCGTGCGAAACCCAGATCCATAAATCAATTAATGGGTAATCTACCTAAGGAAAGAATCGTACCCTCTCGCCCATTCTATTATTCAGGGGTGCACTTTTGTGGGCCAATACGAACACATTATAATATTCGAGGGAAAACTCCAACAAAATCGTATCTTGCAGTATTTGTATGCTTTTCAACAAAAGCTATTCATATTGAAGTTGTATGCAACCTTACAACTGAATCATTTATTAACTGCTTGAAACGATTTGTAGGAAGACGAGGTGTATGCCATACTATATTCTGTGACAAAGCCACAAACTTTGTAGAGGCAAGAAACCAATTAAAAGATTTTCTTGATTCGTCTGAAACTCAATCATCAATTAATTCAAATTGTTCAAAAATGGGTATTAACTGGAAACACATTCCACCACGTTCTCCCCATTTCGGAGGCCTCTGGGAGGCCGCTGTTAAATCCGCAAAAACATTGTTGTTAAAATATTTAGGAGAAGCGTCTTTAACTTATGAAGAGCTTTCCACAGTTGTGATTCAAATTGAGTCTATCTTGAATTCACGCCCACTTACACCTAACTCCTCAGATTTTAATGACATGCAGGCATTGACTCCCGGTCATTTTTTAATTGGTGCTCCGTTGACATCGCTTCCAGAACCTGACATAACTGATCATAATATCTCAAGATTAGACAAATTTCGTCAGATTCAGCATATTCAACAGCATTTTTGGCAAAGATGGTCAAATGAATACGTCCATCTTCTTCAACAGAAATTAAAGTGGAAGGTGGAATCCAAAAATCTAGAACTTGGAACAATGGTTGTTTTATTTAAATGCATTATTTTTGATTTTTGTGTCCAGTATATAACCACTTAAATTCATATAGAGCCGATAAAGGGCGATACCTTGATTGCAAAAAGTTCGGTCCTAGACGTTTTATTCGCGGCATTACCCTTGCCAGACGTCCTTGAAGATTCGCGAAATAGCGATTTTCATACAAAAGTCAGAAAATTATTTTTTCCAAGATTTATATGCGTCTGGTGGTAGCTCTTGAAAAATTACCACTACCTCCAGATAAAAAATAAATTGGTGCCATACGTTTTAACCACGGCATTACCCCCACCAGACGTCCTTAAAGAGTCGCGAAATAGCGATTTTCATACAAAAGTCAGAATATTATTTTTTGCAAGATGTATAGCCGTCTGGTGGTACCTCTTAAGAAATTACCACTACCCATTGATAAAACAAAAATTAGTGCCAGACGTTTAAATCACGGCATTACCCCCACCAGACGTCCTTGAAGAGTCCTGAAAAATATAATATTTTCAACTCCTTCACGTGCTGAAAAATATCAAAAGCTTTGGAAAAAATTGACCAGAAAATTATTCCATATACAGCAGAAGAAGCACTTTCAATAGTTGTTGAAGGAAAATTAACTTAGTTTCATAATAACCATATGTATCCAAACTTAAGCCTCAA
Organism: Episyrphus balteatus; assembly: GCF_945859705.1. Classification (NCBI taxonomy): domain Eukaryota; kingdom Metazoa; phylum Arthropoda; class Insecta; order Diptera; family Syrphidae; genus Episyrphus; species Episyrphus balteatus. The sequence continues at coordinate 74,784,935 of NC_079134.1, read as the reverse complement.
TAAAATTCATTCATTCACTGGACAGCTCGGCGAAGAAGCCCAAGCATCACGAAACAAAGATATAAAGCGTTTCGAGAAAGTTTCCCAAGAAAATTTTCGAGGCAGCAAAATATGGAAGATGTGTTTTATAATCTCTTGGTCTCTTCTGACCCATTAATAAGTGGTTTGAGAAAACTAAATCCTAAAACAAAAAATGCGTTTCCCTCTGAAATACTTCAGTTTCTAATAGAACCAGAGATCGAGCAAGCAGACTTATAGTTACAGTTTCACAACTCACAAGTCATTGAATGATATACACACATACAAACTCACACTCATGTTTATTTATGTACATATATAGTTGTTATCTATGCCTGCATTATTTATTTATTTATAATAACGACTGTTCAACTGTTTTTTTCAATCTATTGAATGTATAAATATTGTATTATTAAATGTCAAATGAAAGAAACCCTATGGCGTAGAGTAAAAAAAACGACCTTTTTTCATTTTTTACTTCTTTTTTGTGAATTTTCGTGTAAATTTACTTAAAAATGGTGAATTTTATGGAAATTATCTTATTTTGATATAATCATGCAATAATAAATTGAATAAACACAAAAAATAATTTTGGCCATGTTTTTGGGAAAATTTACCTGTGTGCATTGATAGAAAATAAATTAGTGCCAGACGTTTAGATCATGGCATAACCCCCACCAGACGTCCTTGAAGAGTAGCGAAATAGCGGTTTTCATACAAAAGTCAGAATATTATTTTTTGCAAGATGTATAACCGTCTGGTAGTACCTCTAAAGAAATTACCACTACCCATTGATAAAACAAAAATTAGTGCCAGACGTTTAAATCACGGCATTACCCCCACCAGACGTCCTTGAAGAGTCCCGAAATAGCGCTTTTCATACAAAAGTCAGAATATTATTTTTTGCAAGATGAATAACCGTCTGGTGGTACCTCTTAAGAAATTACCACTACCCATTGATAAAACAAAAATTAGTGCCAGACGTTTAAATCACGGCATTACCCCCACCACGATATAGCAACTTTGAAATTTCTCTCGAGTTTTTAGTTGCACCTTCCATCACTGGGTATCAGCCTGAAGCATCTCTCAATGTAAGCAGTTGGAATCTACCTTCTAATTTAGAGCTTGCTGATGAGAATTTTAATCAACCGTCACAAATTGATTTATTGTTAGGGGCTGAAGCTTTTTTCGATTTATTAGAATCAGGTCAGATAAAACTTGGAGAGGGTCTTCCATCATTACAACAAACTGCATTAGGATGGATTGTATCTGGAATATACAAATCGAAATACAATAGGTACTACAAGGAAAACATCGTGCGTAGCCAATACTCTTGAAGTTGGTCTTGATAAATAATTTGAAAAATTCTTTGAATTTGAAGAAATTCAAGGTCTACGGTCAATATGGTCTGAAGTAGGGATGGGAAAAACCGGCCGGTTTAAACCGGTTTCGATTTTTTAGCTTCGGTCAACCGGTTTTTTTCGGTTTTTTTGTCCTCGTGGTTTAAACCGGTTTTTACAAAAAAACCGAAAAACCGAAAAAAAACCGGCTGAGACAAAAAAGTGAAAACCCACAAAACATTCATTCCCTCTCTCAACTTACCATATAATTATAAATTTTCATTCATATTCAGCTTAACAAATTCCTCAAAACTCCTATTAAGAGTGAGTTAAGAACTCTTAGGGCCAATTTATTGAGCCTCCATTAAATTTTGAAATTTGTCGTTTTAGTTAAAAGCTTTGTTAATCTATTGACGTCTTTAAGTTTCCATCATTAAAAATTCATTTAATTTACTCTGCTTTAGTTAAAGTCTTTAGTTTTAATGGAAACTTTAAATTTAAAACTCCATTAAAAATATGGCAGGGTTATTTTTTGAAAAATTAAAGCGTCAAAAGCTACATTTTTATATATTTTAATTACAATGGTAATTTTGGCCCTAAGACCAATAACGATGAGTCATATATCATTGAAAAGGTATTTTTGCGTACATCAATTGTTTGTATGGCTACAAACTTCAATTCGCTGTGTGAAAAAAGTTATAGACATAAATGTAGAGCTGGGTAAGAATAGGCAATATTCGGAGAAACGGCTGTAGACTTACTAAGCTCACGAGGTTAGCATAGCCGTATTTAGGGGGGATGGGTTTTGGGTGTTTAACCCCCCCCGAAATTTTTTTTCAGAAAATCAAAAGAAACCTATATTATAAACATATACAAGTCTAATGTGTGCAGCACTAAATGATTTGTTTTTGTATTTTAGTGATTTGATTACTTATATGAAAATCTCCCTTAAAATCACTACCAATTTTGCATCGTTGCAGAAGCTGTCGATGAAGTTTGTATAAAGGAAAACAAAAATTGTTTGGTCCATTACAAAGAGTTTTTATCTCTTTGACCATTTCCTTAAGCACTATGTTAACACCTTAAAATGCTCTTTTAAAAACCCTTTAAATACCACAAGTACTTCTGCAGGGTTTTTGGTGCCGAGACTAAACTATGCTTTTTCAAAGGGTTTCGGTGGCCGAACTCGAATCCAAAGACGGACTTATTCTATCACATCTCGTTTTTGAAATATTACCCTTAAATCTATTTAAATCTTTCAGACATCTTTTGTACTGTCCGAGATATCTTCAGTTGCTTATTACCCACTTTTGTTCTATGTTAACCTTAAATCCAGTATGTAAGCGAAAATAAATGTATCGATTTATTCAGGAAAACGCTAGGAAATAACCTCGAAAACTGGTAAAAAGCGGGATCTTCGATTTTCTAACGGGAATATCTCAAAAACGCGATGTGATAGAATTTTTCTGAGTTCGGATTCGAGCTCAGCCTATAGAAAAGTATACCCTGGTTTCTGTTACAAAAACCTTGTTGACCAGTGTAAACGCTAAAAAATAACTTTGAAAACTGGTAAAAATCGGCATTTTCGATTTTCTAACGGGAATATCTCCAAAACGTGATGTGATAGAATTTTTCTGACTTCGGATTCGAGCTCAGCCTATAGAAAAGTATACCCTGGTTTCTGTTACAAAAACCTTGTTGACCAGTGTAATTAGCTCATGTCAAACAACTTGGATTATTTAAAATTTTGGTTTTTAAGTATTGCTAATTTCATTTAGAACTCAATAGATAAAATGTTACTGTCAATTTTCTGCTACAAAATTTCTGTGCAAGAAAAAGACCATTTTTCAATGTTTTATATATTAAATTGTACGAAATAGTTTTTTTTATAAAGCCTTAGAATGGTTAAAATTTGTTTCTTAAAATTTAGGGCTTTTTTAAACTTTTAACTACGAATTCCTCTCCTAAAAAATACTTAAAAAGGATATTGGCAAATTTTCGCTTCTACACAGTTCAAATGACTATTTGATTTAGCGGGATTTAGAATCGACTGCAGTTACATATAGTTGATACAAAGTATTAAGATTTCAGTTTCAGTCAGTCATTCGACGCACACAGACGTGCCGCGGATAAATATTGAAATTAAACAACCACCGACCGTAATCCCCAGAAAACCTTTTTTTTTCTACCAACGGAGGATTACCTGGAAATTGGCTTACGTTTTATTACCCTGTGGTAATAAAACATAATCTTAATTAACAAAGCTAATCCGTTAAGCTGCTGGTTAATGTGCGCGCGAAAGTTTTTTTAAAAATATTGTGTGTGCAATTAAGCAGTGTCATAAACTTAAACAATAAAACATACCTAAAAGTAATTAAAACAATGGCCGATCGTTTTAATCCGGACACCGCATTTATTGCCCTGGAGAAACTCCTCCAAAAAATCATTAATGACCTGGGACCTGAATATAGTCCCAGATTAAATATGACATTGGGAAGTTTTATCCAATTAAACAAAGAAGGACAACTAGACAAGGGAAACCAAGAAGATAACAACATGGAGACGGAGTGCGAGCCAAGCGACGAAAGTGATAAAAAGCCAGCCAACGAAGAACAGCCTGCCAGCGAGGAAGTTATTGTCAGTGATGAAGAGGACATCAGTGACTCTGCTTCTAGTTCTGAGGACGGCAGCTTATCCCCCCAGCCAGGTCAGAAGAGACCGCGAAAACCAGCCAAAGATGCCAAGGGAGCTAAAAAACCAACTAAAATTATAGACAGCAAGGCATCATCACCAACGGAATCACCAATAACTGCCCCACCACAAGCAGGAAGCCAGCTAGCACCAAAAACTGCAAGCCAAACGAGTGGGCAACAACCAACGGCTATCATCACCAACTCAACCCAGCCAACGAAACCAACATCAAGCAACAAGACAACAGGAATGCCGCCAATCTTCTGCTTTTCCGGCAACATTGCAGAAATCAGGCGATTCTGCAACGGAAAAAAGATCAACGTGACCTTCGAAAACCGAAACACTAAGACGACAATCATCTCTACAGGAAACCGCCAATCATTTGAAGATGTTAAGAACTTCTTAAAAGCTAGGAAGATTCAGTTTAACACCTTTACTCCCCGTGAGGACCGGAAGAACCTACTGCTCTTGAAGGGACTTCATTTCACACTGGCAGCCATAGAAGTGGAGGATGAACTGAGGATTTAAGGGTCTTCCAGTAATAAAAGTCACGGAGTTTAAATCGAAGAAGGCGCAAGCAAAGCCGTGCAATAACTTTGTTGTCGAACTCAACAAAAACTGTGACATCGCAGAAGTTTTCTCCAAGACCCTGATAATGAACCACAAGGTTTATTGGGAGCGGTTAAGGTCGAACGACATCGTGCAGTGCCGCAACTGCCAACGCTTTGGTCACACTGCCACCAACTGCGGGCGCCAGTACGTGTGCGTCAAATGTAAGGAGGAACACGAACCAGGCCAGTGCAAAAGGAAAGAGAACACCGGATTGGACGTTTGGTGCGCCAATTGCCAAAAGGCTCAGCAAGAGTTTACTGCAAAATCAGCCTGTGCGCTGACCCGCCCAGCAATCAGTTATGCAGCAATGGCCCAAAAAGCACGAGGAGTTAAACCTACGACAGCAACAACAACACCAAAACCAACAAGCACCAAAAGCCAGACGCAGCAGCAACCACAACAACAGCAAACAAGGACCCCAGCTAAAACCATCCCTGTCAAGACAGGACCAACGAAGCCATCAAGACCAGGCCCAACATCAACACCACCATCGATGAACCTCAACAACGAGGTTGAGCGCCTCTTTGGGGATAATCTTATCACAGTGATGCAGAAAGCCCGAAGTGCCGTTCCCACAAATTATCGGCAACTGAGTGAGGGAGATAAGTCCGCGGCCTTAGCCACCTTCATCTTTACATTATGCAATTAAAGAAGCTCCGCATACTGACGTACAATGTCAATTCATTGTACAGCCTGGAAAAGAGGACATCATTTCACTTGTTCATGAAGAACCACAATCCAGACATTGCCCTAATTAGCGAAACCAACGTGACAAGGAAGAACAATATCGATATCCGTGGATTTAACACCTATCGTCGGGATAAAACGGAGAACCGCAGAGGAACCGCAATATTTGTCAAGAAGAAACTGAGCACCAGCGAAACCATCATCACCGGACTCCTCACCAGTGAAGCCACTGCCATCATCTTAAACGTAGGGAGAGATGAAACTTTGACGATTATCAGCGTATACTTCAAGTGCAGCTCCACCGTCAGAAACATCCAAAAAGATCTGCAAACCCTCAACGGCATCCTGTCAAGAAGCACTTATGGACTCATCGGCGGTGATTTTAATGCGAGACATCACCTTTGGATGGATACAACTATTAGCATCGGAGGCAAGGCGATAGCTGACTGGCTGGATGTCAACAGTTCTCTACACTCCCTAGTAACAGTCTCCCAACCAAAACCAACCTACCCGAGAACGCCATCAACGCTGGACTTCTTTCTCGCAACATCAAACCTCATCCACATCGAACCAGCCTACAGCAACTTCAACTGTTCAACAGTACCCAGCGACTCGGACCATGAAGCTGTTCAGCTTATTATCCAGCTTCACCAACCCATCTCCCTAGCAGCACAACCATCGGCGTGCTTCATCAACTACAGAAGTTTTGACGTAGACCGGCTGCAGAGAGACGTCGAACAAACCGTCACGCTCCCTCCACACAATAAGAACCTTGAGAATACTGAAATTGATGCTGCTATTGACTCCCTAGAAATGGCAATTACAAGCGCAGTGGACAACCAAAAACAGCCGAAGACATCAAAGGACCGCTACAAACATCTCCCAGAACAGGTGCAAAACCTATACGCCCACAGACAACGGTTAAGGAAACGCCTCCAAAGGATTCACCAACGGGACCTGAATACATCAAACCCCAACTACCGGACAGTGTGGAGTGAGCTACAGTGCACTAACATCATGCTCCGTAACTCCATTCAGCACTATAACAACACACAGTTCCAGAAGAGACTGCAGTCAATAAAGCCAGGGCCTGATGCCTTCAAGAACATCAACCGAATTGTTGGACAGAAATCACCAATGCCGGAAGTCGTTAACACCAACAATGGAGAAGCAACAACATCTCTGGAAAAAGCAGAAGCATTTGCAGCCCACTTTGAAAGTAACTTCACACCGAACCCTTCCGCAGACTCAGACTTTATAGAGGAAGTCGAGGCATCCATCCAAAGGACTCTGCTACCTAACCCGGATAAAGTGACATTCAGCGACACAAATCCTGCAAGTGATCCTACTGACAGCCCAAACCTGACTACCCCAGAAGAGATTGCCGAAATAATTAACCTATTCAAACCGAAAAAATCAGCTGGACCGGATGGCATCTCCAACTTCATCATAAAGAGGCTCCCGCAAACAGTGATAATCTTCTTGGCTATCATCCTCAACAACTGCATAAACAACTGCTACTTCCCACAGAAATGGAAAACTGCAAGAATTGTGGCGATTCCTAAGAAAGGTGCTAGGAACATCATCTCCAATTACAGACCAATCTCTCTTCTCAACAATCTTAGTAAGCTCTTGGAAGAGCTGACACTCAGGAAGCTGAAGAAGTTTTGCAGCGATAACAACATCATCCCAGACATGCAGTTCGGTTTTCGGGAGAAGCACTCCACACTGCATCCGCTCATGAAGTTCCACCAAGACATCACCTCAGCTTTAAACAACAATCAAGTTACCGTCGCATGCTTTCTGGATGTCGAGAAAGCATTTGACAGCGTATGGATCGATGCCCTTATCCATAAACTTCATTTACTAAGCTTTCCTTTGGCACTAATTAAAATTATTTTTTCTTTTCTCTCTTCCAGAAACTTTTTTGTGCAAGTGGAGGATCGGAAATCACCAATGAAAGTCATTCGAGCTGGAGTTGCTCAAGGATCCAAACTTGGCCCCTTTCTATACAGCATCCTGACATCAGACCAACCGCCTGCAAGTGAGTGCGAGAACCTGCTTTACGCGGACGATTCACTCACATACTGCAAGTCCATCTCGCCAAACATAGCTGCCAGGAAAGTCGAAGCTCACATTCGGAAACTGTATGAGTTCTACAGTAAATGGGGTATCCGGATCAACTCATCCAAGTCGGAACTATTGTGCCTTAGACGATCAGGAGGTAGAGGCAGTCGATCGGCTGGAAGCTGCAGAAGCATCACATTGACACTTCCAGATGGAACTAGATTGCCAGCCAAACGCAGCGCCAAGTACTTAGGAATCAACTTTAACGAGCTCCTCAGATTCAACAATTACTCCCGTTTGGTCCTCAAAAAAGCCAACTTTGCCTTCCATCGCCTTCACCCTCTGATGAAAAAAAGAACAGGATTAAGTCAACCAACGAAACTCTTGATCTACAAGCAGCTTCTGCGACCTGTCATTGCCTACAGCTTTCCGGTATGTTATACCATCTCCAAGACAGCCATGAAGGAACTACAAATGTTCGAGAGAAAAATACTGAGGATGTGCACCGGACTTTACTTCGATCGACAGCGACAAAAATACTACAGCAACAAGCGACTCTACGAGGAAGCAAAAATCATACCACTGGACAAGTATCTACTGCGATCGGCGAAGATACTTGTAGGAAATATCGCCAACCACCCCAATCAGCTGATGAGAAGAATGATAGCCCAACAACGACATCCGGAACCTAGGTACCTTTGCGCTTTGGATATACTGGACGAGAACATAATTTCAATGGACAACGAAGAAACAGTTAACTTTTACGCCGACACCCAGTCGGCATACTATCGTGGCTAAACGCCAATCAAACCAACCCAACTCAACCAACCCCACAACTGGACATCCGGGTCTGAACACCCCGAGGACAACCTAGTCAGCAGACTTTTTAAATTAAGTTTATCCATGTATAATATTTATCTATATTTTATAACTTAGTCATTGTTTAAGGTTAGGCCCCTTCTGTGCCAACAAAATTTTATATCAACCAATGTATCTTAGAAATAAGTTAATTTTAAGTCAATTGTAAATAACAAGTTCAATAAACTAAATTGAAATTGAAAATTGAAAGTATTAAGATTTCTAAAAAAAAAATTTGTTTGGTCTGAGCTAACCCCCCCCCCCCCCCCCCGAAATGAAATCCTAGCTACGGCTATGGAGGTTAGGGGTTCAAATTAGTGTCAAATGAAAGATAACTTGATAGAGAAAATGAGAAAATAGGGTTACCGCTTTTAAAATTGGAACTTCTAGGTGGCAACCCTATTTTAAAAGAAAAAATTGGCATATAACATATCTTTGTAATATGATCAAATAGGAAAATTATTGAAATGTCACACAAAAGCCTGAATAGTGAAAAAATCAATAAAATAATATTCGGAATGTAGGCCTACAAATTGGCAACCCTATTTAAATTAAAAACAAAAAGAAATACATCAAAAAATCTTTTTTGAGCAAAAGAATTCAAACTTTTGTTGACATCCTTTTGTTGACATCCTCTTCTATCCTAAAAATGTCGGGTGCCACCTCGAAAATACGGGCAAGTACTTGACAACCCTACGCAAATGCTAAGAAACACAGAAAAATATTTTTCAACAAAAATGTATAGTATTTGATAGAGTAAAAGGCCAAAAGATAACATATAATATCACACATTTTGCGCCAGTATTTTTACTCTTTCTTAGCATTTGCGTAGGGTTGCCGAGTACTTTCCCGTATTTTTGATGTGGCAACCGACAATCTTAAGGCTGAGTGGACCACGTAAAAATCGGGTTATCGTTTACAAATCGGTGAATAACTTTTACATTTTTAAAGATAATTGAATTAAATAAATTTTATTATTTAGATAATAAAAAAGGCTAAATATCTTCATCCCCACTTTTTCCAAATTTGTGCACTTGTAATTAAGAGAGAACAAAACATGATAAAATTTTCGTTGTTTTAGAACGACCTGAAAGACATTGGTTTGTTTCTTAGTTAGACTAAAATTTTTATTTTTTTTATTTCTATTTTGGATTGAGGTTGAATCAAACTACGGAGTAAAACTATTTTGAAAAACTAAAAATGTATTTTTAATAGAAAAAAATTAATCGAAACTGAAGCTATTTTTCCTTATGTTACAATGTTTGAACATGTATAACTTCTGCAATTATTGATAAAGTTCATCGAAATAAAAAGAAATAAGTACCTTAACTCAAATACTAACACATTGATTAGTTTAAGAAATTTATATTAAGTTTTAAGGTCTCAAACAACAAAAAAGTATTAAAAAGTCATTTTTTCTTAACTTTTAAAAAAAAAAAGTGGTTTAATTTCTTTGTTTTTCAAAGTATGGTTTTGATTTTTATTTTAATTAAAAGCTTAGTTTATGGACTATGGAGTAAAATTATATTTTGTTGGAAAATATTATTTTGTAACCCTCCAATCGCTTTTTAAGTAGTCCCAAAAACAATAAACTGTACTATGAAACCAGAATTTTAAGATTTTTTGTTATATTTTTTTAAATTTTTTTCATTATTTTTTATATCAATATCAAGTTAGAAAATAAGAATTGCTATAATAGTTTTCTTACAATTAATTTTTGAAAAAGAGTCCACTTCCCATTTTTTTCCTCAGAAATTCATGGAATGCGTATGTATTGGAATTTGTAGTTCAAACAAATTCCGCTGGCGCTAGTTGTATCTCTCTCTTTATTATCTTCTATTTTGTTTCTACATGATCTCTCGCACTCGCTCTGTCGAGTGGTTGTTTGGTGGTATAAAGAATATTGGTGTATGGACATCATGCGATTTTGTTTATATAAAAATACAAAAAGACGACTCATTTTGTGAAGACAAAATAAAAAACAAACTACTAAATTTTTATAATAATCATTTTTTATTGGAATTATGTGATCCACGGATTCCAAGAAGTATGAGGGTATGGAATACGTAATATAACAGCAAACGATCTACTTTCTATTAGAATATTATTACTTTTCAAAACTATGCGTATTTTTCTAAATCTGTAACACTATTTTCTTTTTTCGTTCCATACCTTCAAATTAATTTTCAATATTCAGTAATATTATATCTAAAGCAGTCTAACATTTAAATTGTTTTTTGTTTTTTTAGTTATAAGGAATTTGTTATGTTTATCACCTTTCTAAATAAACTATTGAGTATCTTGTACCTACTTTTAATAATGAAATAAAATGTATTGTTTTTATACCAAAACTAATTAAAATCCAAAAAATTATTATTATAATTTCGTACATATGTAAAAACAAAAAATATTTATTTATTTATTTTATCTAACTTAACTGAAGAGAAAAATATACATAATATATATGAATAACAATAATATCAATTAATAATACAATATATAAATCTATGTACAAATTCGAAAGAAAAAGTTAAAAACATTCAAATAAATAAACAAATATGTACCTAATAGTTTTAAAAAATAAACGTTTTATTAGCCAAAAAAAAATGTTGAAAAAATTTGTTTTTTAACTACTAAAATAAATATCATCACTGAATACTATAACAAAGAAAAAAAAAGTCGATCAGATTCCTGCGCCTACGAAAGTTATATAGAATACCAACTGATGTAGGTACATAGATGCGCAGAAAGATAGAAAAATGCAGCACTGAATATCATACCATCACAGACAATTATATACAGATATCGCATCCCATAGAAAAAAATTGTCATCAAAATTTTTTCCAGCCGACACGTTTCAGCCGACAAGAGCTTTTTAAATTGGAATCAAAAAGGAGAAGAGAATTTTTCAGCCGACAAAAAAGCTTTTTTTTTAATTAAAAAAGAGAACAATAAAAAGGATCTCTTACGACCATGACCTTACTCACTCTCCCGCGAAAATAAAAAAAGGAGTGGAAGTGGGTAGATAGACGTGATTTCAATTCGTCTTTGACTTTCTAAGCAATCAGCTGCTGTGAAATATTTCAAATAGGTATATATCGTCGGCTTAAAGCAAAATTGTTCTAAGTACATAGGATTCCTTAAGGACTACCCTTCAAGCAAGAAAACGGAGTCCAGAAAAGACAGTCCGACCTCCGACCGAGAAAAGCGGGGTTGCACTCACACACTTGCAACTTTTTGTGTATGAACACAAAGTGGAACGAGAATCGTGGTGGAAAGTGAGAAATGGAAAAAAAAGTGAAACAGACATAGCCAACAAGAGCAAAAGCGTCATTTTGTTATGTTTCGTTGAAGTGTATAGTCGCGTCGCGTCGTGTCTCGTGTCGTTGTTATTATAATATTAGTATAATTATAAACAATATCAAATTATAAACAATATGGAAACAAAAAAAGGTATGTTGTATATATCGCTCAAAGTGTTTGGATTAAAGTGATGTGTTTCTGTTTGTGTTGTAGATGGAATCTCTAATGATGAAGAAAAAGGCAGAAGGTGAAACATGCGATTGGGCATCTAAAGAAACACCAACAACAGCAGCAACAACAAATAAAATAAAATGAAAAAAATGTATTGTATTTTATATTGTATATATTGTGAAAATTTCGTTTGCCAAAATTAAATAAAAAAAAACAGTTTCAGTGAAAAAAAAAATAAATCTTGTTCTTTTTTTGGTCGCAAATGCGATACTTCATCCCTTTTTTATTCCTCTTTCTGGTAGGTTTTCGCTGCTCCGACTCAGGTCCGCCTTCGGCTCCATTTTCTCGGAATGGAGATTTTCACCTCACCAATACATATGCAATCGACTTCGCGGTGATTATAATTTCCATACTAATTTGAGCCGCCTTCGGACCAGTTTCTGAGCCGAAGTCGGACTCAGCTCCGCCTCAGGCGGAGCGGATTCGGACCGAGGTCGGACCTGTTTGCTTGAAGGGTAAGAACAATTTTGCTTTACGCCGACGATATGTACATAAACTGTTTGTAATTGAAAATATTTTATAAGAGAGTGTCGGCTGATTTTGAGATTTCATGGGCACTGGGCACCGATCAGATTGTTCAATTGTGTGTAGACATATAGACATACATATGAGGTGCAGAGTGTTGGTGAAATATGAACATGAGCATAGTGTGCGTATCTGCTTATACATTAAGCCGATGTCGTTGGGCGACATGACGTCTGCGTGCGTAAGGCGGCCGGCCCATAGACAAGATACTTGTGTGTTCGCTCCGGTGTGTATGCGTCGCTCAAATCTGTGAAAATTTTGGTAGATGGATAGGTAGGTAAGCAAGTTCTTAGATGAACTTTATTTTTTTGATGAAAGCAAGGAAAAAAAGCAGGGTTGTAAAAAAATCTTTTTTAAAACAAATATTTACTGCAACGTGATATTGTTTCGCATTAAAAAATGCCATTGCACCATCTTTATTGACAAAAACAATATTTTGCCTTATTAATTGTTCTTACAATTTTAATTGCAATAATTATTTTTTTAATGAAAATATTTTTCTGTTGTACCTCATACAATTTTTTGTATTGATGCAATTTTTTTCAGTTGCAATAAACGTTTTTTTTTTTTCAATTAAATTTTTTTTTTTTTCAAAAAATATTCTTTTATTTTTTTACTTGCGGTTTACGATTTACGGAAAAGTTAAGAATTCGTAAAAAAAATCGAACTCGAGATAACAAAAAGCGATCTATCTCGATCTGTAGCGATTTTCCTACTTGAAAATTGGTAACTAAGAGTGATTCCGTAGAGGGAAAATTTGCTTTAGGACCTTTTAAACCTTTTATAGAAAAGGTCGCGTTTCTCAAAAATTTTTGAATTTTTTTGAAACTTTTTTTTTATTCATATTCAATTATACAGGGTGATTCAGGAATAATGTGCCAAAAAGCTAGAGCGTGTAGGTTAGGTCGAGACAAGAAAAAAATCGTATGGGAGGGGGGGGGGTGTAACACAATAACGTGTTACACATTTTTGAAAAGCCAAAACCCTAGTCTTTTACAAACATTTTTTAGAAAGCGATTTTATGGCACAGTTTTTGAAAAATTAATTTTTAAAATAAAAATTTTGAAAAAAAAAATTTCAAAGTAATTTTTTTCAAAATTTCATATACCTAATTAAGTACTAATTTAGTTTTTTAAATTCGATGCTCTTATTCATTTGTAAGCAAAAACAAAAAAACCAAATTGAAAAATATTTTGTGATTTTCGAAAATTAACAAAAAACCAAAACTACTTTTTTCTAAAAAACCTCTTTATTTTTTGTTTTTACATGGCTGGACTTGTTGATAAATTAATTTATGAAACATTAACCATTCGTCAACTATTTTTTTTGCCCATGATTTTTTTTTCTTTTCTATCCATACAAAAAGATCTTCTCGCTCTGTCTGAGGCAGAGCGGTGAAAACACATGATACTAACTCTCAAAGACCACGTAAAAGAGAATCAGAGAATAAATAATCAAAATTCCAAAGAGAAATAAAAGCATTTTAAAATTTCTCAAATTTTTCATTGAAAAGAGCTTTTTTAAAAGCTCTTCAAAGTGGTGATTTTCAGTTTCATATGTCACTTTTTTCTATGAAGATGAGATATCTGTATATAATTATTTGTGATACCATCACAGACAATTATATACAGATATCGCATCCCATAGAAAAAAATTGTCATCAAAATTTTTTCCAGCCGACACGTTTCAGCCGACAAGAGCTTTTTAAATTGGAATCAAAAAGGAGAAGAGAATTTTTCAGCCGACAAAAAAGCTTTTTTTTTAATTAAAAAAGAGAACAATAAAAAGGATCTCTTACGACCATGACCTTACTCACTCTCCCGCGAAAATAAAAAAAGGAGTGGAAGTGGGTAGATAGACGTGATTTCAATTCGTCTTTGACTTTCTAAGCAATCAGCTGCTGTGAAATATTTCAAATAGGTATATATCGTCGGCTTAAAGCAAAATTGTTCTAAGTACATAGGATTCCTTAAGGACTAAGAACAATTTTGCTTTACGCCGACGATATGTACATAAACTGTTTGTAATTGAAAATATTTTATAAGAGAGTGTCGGCTGATTTTGAGATTTCATGGGCACTGGGCACCGATCAGATTGTTCAATTGTGTGTAGACAAATAGACATACATATGAGGTGCAGAGTGTTGGTGAAATATGAACATGAGCATAGTGTGCGTATCTGCTTATACATTAAGCCGATGTCGTTGGGCGACATGACGTCTGCGTGCATAAGGCGGCCGGCCCATAGACAAGATACTTGTGTGTTCGCTCCGGTGTGTATGCGTCGCTTAAATCTGTGAAAATTTTGGTAGATGGATAGGTAGGTAAGCAAGTTCTTAGATGAACTTTATTTTTTTGATGGAAGCAAGGAAAAAAAAGCAGGGTTGTAAAAAAATCTTTTTTAAAACAAATATTTACTGCAACTTGATATTGTTCCGCATTAAAAAAATACTATTGCACCATCTTTATTGACAAAAACAATATTTTGCCTTAAAAAAAATTGTACCTTTTGCAATTAAAAAAAAAATTCTCCATAGAAAAAACAAATCAATGCAAAGTGTGGGGGTGTGGGCAATAAATAGTTCATTTTTAATATTCGTCGAACTTCTTACAATTTTAATTGCAATAATTATTTTTTTAATGAAAATATTTTTCTGTTGTACCTCATACAATTTTTTGTATTGATGCAATTTTTTTCAGTTGCAATAAACGTTTTTTTTTTTCAATTAAATTTTTTTTTTTCAAAAAATATTCTTTTAAATTTAAATTCATTTTTTTACTTACGGTTTACGATTTACGGAAAAGTTAAGAATTCGTAAAAAAAATCGAACTCGAGATAACAAAAAGCGATCTATCTCGATCTGTAGCGATTTTCCTACTTGAAAATTGGTAACTAAGAGTGATTCCGTAGAGGGAAAATTTGCTTTAGGACCTTTTAAACCTTTTATAGAAAAGGTCGCGTTTCTCAAAAATTTTTGAATTTTTTTGAAACTTTTTTTTTATTCATATTCAATTATACAGGGTGATTCAGGAATAATGTGCCAAAAAGCTAGAGCGTGTAGGTTAGGTCGAGACAAGAAAAAAATTGTATGGGAGGGGGGGGGGGGGGGTGGTGTAACACAATAACGTGTTACACCTTTTTGAAAAGCCAAAACCCTAGTCTTTTACAAACATTTTTTAGAAAGCGATTTTATGGCACAGTTTTTGAAAAATTAATTTTTAAAATAAAAATTTTGAAAAAAAAAAATTTCAAAGTAATTTTTTTCAAAATTTCATATAATTAAGTACTAATTTAGTTTTGTAAGCAAAAACAAAAAACCAAATTGAAAAATATTTTGTGATTTTCGAAAATTAACAAAAAACCAAAACTACTTTTTTCTAAAAAACCTCTTTATTTTTTGTTTTAACATGGCTGGACTTGTTGATAAATTAATTTATGAAACATTAACCATTCGTCAAATATTTTTTAAACATTAAGACTTAATTAAGGTTACAATAAAGTGATACCGTATTGGATTAATCCTGAATTGATCAACTTTTTTCATTGATAACACCTGAAAACTTACCTGAGAATTTTTCTTACTATGTCTGGGGTGCTCGCTGCCCATGGATTCTTTTCTTTTCAAAATTTTTATTATAAAAATTAATTTTTCAAAAACTGTGCATTAAAATGGCTTTGTTTAAAATATTTGTAAAAGACTAGGGTTTTGGCTTTACAAAAAGGTGTAACACGTTATTATTAGTATAACCTTTGATTTTTAATAATTTTTTTTCCAAAATAAGTCAATTTTTTTTTAAATTGCCCCTCCCCGCTAAACGAAGGGGAATAGACCCTCCCTGCCATACGATGTTTTTCTTGTCTCGACCTAACCTACACGCTCTAGCTTTTTGGCACATTACTCCTGAATCACCCTGTATAAATCACTCTTGTATGCATATAATATAAGAATATTGCGCGAAAAAAATACTGTTGATTAATGTACTTAGTAGCTGATGCAGAATCAATTAATGTTATGTAATAAATTATCATCTGAATTAAATTGATTAGTGAAGTAACTAAATCATTGTTTATGGTTTAAGTATCTAATAATAATTTTCATAATTTTATGGGTTTAAATTTCACTGTAATTGCTCACTACGTGACCGTTCTTATATACCTACTAAATATTAAAAGAAATGAAAGATAAGTTCAAAATTCTGAGCTTGGGGACCAGTTTCTCAAATACACTGCTTTCAGTTTCCGTATACTTGATTTTGAAATTTGTCAATTTGTTAGAAAATTGCTTCTGCGGCTTTAATAATGTCTTCAAATAACTCAGGCAATCTTTTCATATCATTTAGGAATTTTTTTTTTTTTGAAAAAAAAACCAACAAAACATAAATTGAAGTCTTAAGTAATTTAAATTTTTAAAGCAAAACGGAAGCAGTGCAATTTTTCAAGCAATTTTTCATAGAGATAAGAGTATTTTTAAATTAACGACGTTTGTAAGAAAAGATCATGAATATCGGATCTGTTTCCGCCCTTTACAACATTTTTTTAAGCTACAGTTACTCCACTAAATAATTTTATTGTTAAATTAGTAGGTAATTTTCTTAACTCTACACAAACGAAACAACAACAAAATTAGAATGTGTAATTCCTTTCGTTTATCAACAAGACATGAAAAATAAAAGAACTAAATAAAGGAGGAATTTACAAGGTTTTTGTGACAGACACCAAGATATACTTTTCTATCGGTTTTTTGGGTGCTGAGCTCGAATCCGAAGTCAAAAAAATTTTATCACATTACGTTTTTGAGATAATCCCGTTAGAATATCGAAAATGCCGCTTTTTATCAGTTTTCAAGGTTATTTCTTAGCATTTGTTTATTTGTTATGAATAAATTTGTAACGGTTTCTAAAAGAACTAAATCTTGTCTTCCTAAATCCGTTAAATCTCTTAAATATCTCTTTTCTTCTTCGAGAAACGTTTGTAGTATTGTAATTTTTTTTTATGCAGCGGTGCCCCTTTTTCATTTTGCCACCCGGGCCCTTTTGCCCCAGTCCGACCCTGTACCTACTTGTTTCACCTACCTAATTATATACTCATGATTTCATACCCCAGTTCAACAAGGCAAAAAAAAACACAAACCAAATCAATGCGCAAACAAATAAAACTGTGCATGCACTCTTTTTTCCTTGATTTCCAAAAAATATCCCAAAACCAGATCTCATTTGTATATTCCTAACCCTAACCTATCCTATGAAAAAATATTAAAGAACAAAATTTCATTCATTGATCAGGTAGGTAGTACTAGGTACCTACCTACTTTCTTAAAATGCATTCACAATCCTTTTGCATACCTACACACAATTACTCAATCCCACCATCACCATCCAAGGAAACAAAAACAAAACTAAATTGCAAAAAAAAACAAACAAACAAAAACAAAAAACCAACCCAAATATGTATGTAGATACTAGTACATAGGTATTCCTTATTCTTTCTTTCTCTTCTAATAGATCTTTTGTGAGTAGGTAGGACGACTTGATACTCGAGCTACAAGGTCTACTTCTATGGACAGAAAAAAAAACACATACAAAAACACACAAAAAATATGAGAGAAAAAAATGCATTTATTGCTCAGGTTTTTATTTTTAAATACGTCCACAATCCATCTGCACACACACAATTATATTTTTCTTCCAAAAATCCCGTCTTAAAAAAGAAACAGTTAAAGCGCGATTTTGCAATGCAAAAACACAACAAGAATACAAGAACAAATTTCAGAGATACAGAAAAAAAAACGATTCCAACTCAAGAGTCAAGACCGTTATGCCACAAATAATTATATACAGATATCTCATCTTCATAGAAAAAAGTGACATATGAAACTGAAAATCACCACTTTGAAGAGCTTTTAAAAAAGCTCTTTTCAATGAAAAATTTGAGAAATTTTAAAATGCTTTTATTTCTCTTTGGAATTTTGATTATTTATTCTCTGATTCTCTTTTACGTGGTCTTTGAGAGTTAGTATCATGTGTTTTCACCGCTCTGCCTCAGACAGAGCGAGAAGATCTTTTTGTATGGATAGAAAAGAAAAAAAAATCATGGGCAAAAAAAATAGTTGACGAATGGTTAATGTTTCATAAATTAATTTATCAACAAGTCCAGCCATGTAAAAACAAAAAATAAAGAGGTTTTTTAGAAAAAAGTAGTTTTGGTTTTTTGTTAATTTTCGAAAATCACAAAATATTTTTCAATTTGGTTTTTTTGTTTTTGCTTACAAATGAATAAGAGCATCGAATTTAAAAAACTAAATTAGTACTTAATTAGGTATATGAAATTTTGAAAAAAATTACTTTGAAATTTTTTTTTTCAAAATTTTTATTTTAAAAATTAATTTTTCAAAAACTGTGCCATAAAATCGCTTTCTAAAAAATGTTTGTAAAAGACTAGGGTTTTGGCTTTTCAAAAATGTGTAACACGTTATTGTGTTACCCCCCCCCCCCCCTCCCATACGATTTTTTTCTTGTCTCGACCTAACCTACACGCTCTAGCTTTTTGGCACATTATTCCTGAATCACCCTGTATAATTGAATATGAATAAAAAAAAAGTTTCAAAAAAATTCAAAAATTTTTGAGAAACGCGACCTTTTCTATAAAAGGTTTAAAAGGTCCTAAAGCAAATTTTCCCTCTACGGAATCACTCTTAGTTACCAATTTTCAAGTAGGAAAATCGCTACAGATCGAGATAGATCGCTTTTTGTTATCTCGAGTTCGATTTTTTTTACGAATTCTTAACTTTTCCGTAAATCGTAAACCGCAAGTAAAAAAATAAAAGAATATTTTTTGAAAAAAAAAAAAATTTAATTGAAAAAAAAAACGTTTATTGCAACTGAAAAAAATTGCATCAATACAAAAAATTGTATGAGGTACAACAGAAAAATATTTTCATTAAAAAAATAATTATTGCAATTAAAATTGTAAGAACAATTAATAAGGCAAAATATTGTTTTTGTCAATAAAGATGGTGCAATGGCATTTTTTAATGCGAAACAATATCACGTTGCAGTAAATATTTGTTTTAAAAAAGATTTTTTTACAACCCTGCTTTTTTTCCTTGCTTTCATCAAAAAAATAAAGTTCATCTAAGAACTTGCTTACCTACCTATCCATCTACCAAAATTTTCACAGATTTGAGCGACGCATACACACCGGAGCGAACACACAAGTATCTTGTCTATGGGCCGGCCGCCTTACGCACGCAGACGTCATGTCGCCCAACGACATCGGCTTAATGTATAAGCAGATACGCACACTATGCTCATGTTCATATTTCACCAACACTCTGCACCTCATATGTATGTCTATATGTCTACACACAATTGAACAATCTGATCGGTGCCCAGTGCCCATGAAATCTCAAAATCAGCCGACACTCTCTTATAAAATATTTTCAATTACAAACAGTTTATGTACATATCGTCGGCGTAAAGCAAAATTGTTCTTAGTCCTTAAGGAATCCTATGTACTTAGAACAATTTTGCTTTAAGCCGACGATATATACCTATTTGAAATATTTCACAGCAGCTGATTGCTTAGAAAGTCAAAGACGAATTGAAATCACGTCTATCTACCCACTTCCACTCCTTTTTTTATTTTCGCGGCAGAGTGAGTAAGGTCATGGTCGTAAGAGATCCTTTTTATTGTTCTCTTTTTTAATTAAAAAAAAAGCTTTTTTGTCGGCTGAAAAATTCTCTTCTCCTTTTTGATTCCAATTTAAAAAGCTCTTGTCGGCTGAAACGTGTCGGCTGGAAAAAATTTTGATGACAATTTTTTTCTATGGGATGCGATATCTGTATATAATTGTCTGTGGTTTAATTTTAAAGCTTGAGTGTCATGATGGGTCTGACATACTTAATTTTTTTCCAGAAGATGAATAACTATACATAAATGAGAAATCTCCAAAAAAACATTTTTGGGAAAAATGGACTTATGCTGTTTCTGAAATAAACGATTCATCTGTTCCCAAACATTTTGAATAATCAGTCCTCTCTCTATCCCAAGGATATAAGCCACAGGCAACGAATCCATTTGAGATGACGCTCGACTTGAAATTGGAAATTGATCAAAGTTAAATTTTTATAATATTTTTCTAAACGCCAACCCAAAACAGCTTTCTTCCACTCATTTTTCAGAGGTTCAAAGGATGAAACGTCTGCTGGCTGAAGTAGAATTTGGATACAAAACTACCAATATTATTTAGAGTTGGTTACACAAAGTGCTGATTTCATATGTCAAGTGACTTTTGTGGCCATCAACGATAATATAACCGGCAATTGGATTTTTTCTTTTACTAAGTATGGGTAGAGCACATTGCTTACATATATATTCATAAAAGACTTCGGATTTCATCCAACCAGTATCGCTTCGGCCAATACCCCAATCTTTTGGCACATACGAAATAATCTCCGATGGGATCCTTTTGTATGGGTAAATTATCATTGGAGGGGTACAATCACCAGACGCAGAAAATGTAAACATTACAGTAATGGCTTGTTTTGGCTTGCGCATGGTCAACCTCATAGAAGTTCCTAGTTCCCTTCTTCGCGATTATTTTTTCATTTTTTGGACATAGCTGAAAATTCGTCTCGTCACCATTCAGAACTCCTTTAGGATCTTTCAGTATATCCAAATACCCATTTTCCTTAAAATATTTCTCAGTTTTTTTGTACCACGATCTTATGTTCTCTTCAGAAACATTAGCGCTGGCACTTGTTACAGCCTCACACGTTCTTAGAGTTAACGCTGGATGCCGTCGCATAAAAAAATTGTACCATTTTTCACCAGGTAAGTTGTTTATGAATGTGTTTTTGGCCTTAGGTTTTTATTCAGAAATTGTTGAACACTGATTTTAAGCTCTAATTTTCTTTGAGGGAATCCTTTGTCGGCGTATCTTTTGATCCATTTAACAAGAGTTTCCTCGTCTTCCGCCGTTAAGACCGTTTCTGGACTAGGTCGTATTTTGTGAAATTTGTCACTCAACCGAAATTGCAAAGTCTTTGTATTTTAAAGATGCTGCTTTTTTGGACATTCCTGAAACAATTGCTTGAAGAGCTTCTTTTATGTTCTCTACGCCTACCAATGATTGGCATGCGCCAATTACGGGCCGAATTGGCACATCTAATAATTATTATATTTTAACTAAAATACTTAGATTTAATGAACTTACCTTCTCTTTATACATATAATATATTTCTTTAAATTTAATAAAAGTTGATAGTTTCCTTTATTTTTCACTGAATACTTTACACCTTTAGCACCACATTTTCCTTACGGATTTCACAAGATACAAAAGAATTTTGGAGCGAAATGGATTGTCAATTTTCGACAGGTCTTTTTGCCGGACTACCAATTTCAAGAGAAAAAAAAATTATGCCAAATTATGCAGAAATTTGTAAAGATAATTCTTAAAAAGCAAACCATTTTAAGTCTCAAAATTTTACTTTTCACGTCATTTTCACTCTGAGTGCCAATCATTGGGGAGGGGGGGGGAGGTTCCCAATAATAGGGCTGTTTACCCTATAAATTTAAATTTCAGTCTGCCCTTGGCGGTGAGTGTGGGATGTTGGGGTTCATCTCTCTTATTTAAAAGCTTGTTCTTTTTAGTACTTAAGTACAGGTGTTTTCATAAACGGCGAAGATCTGCGTTAGTACAATCGTCTTTCTGCTTTGTTGCATTAACGAACACACAAATTCTGCAGAGCGTTTGCTTAAGAACAATTTTCAGTAGTCACTCATTTCATAAACGTCAGGCAAAAATCAATGGAATGAGCACGGAATGATTTTGTTCAATAAGGTTGGAGGAAAAAAATAATTCCTTTTTCAGTTCCCGAAAAATCACGTAGTTCAGAAATGAAACAAATTTTCGATGAAAAAAATATTTTAATTAGGGAACTCAAAAATTTTTTTTTGCTTTAAAAAAAATTGTTTTAGTTCACAGAAAGTTACCCTAACCGAAAACACTCAATTCTATACTATTTCATACACCACGTTTTATTTCTCTGTAGTTAAAATCAATTTTTTGAATAAAAAAAAATTGAACCACCCTAATGGCAATTTTTGTTTCTCCTATAATTTGGTTAAAATAATATCTACGTTGAAAAATGAAAAAAATAAAAATTAAGTTAACTACAATAAATTAATGTAAAATATAAAAACAAAATGGAATTGAATAGAATGGACAAAAAACAAACATTAGCATTATATAGGTATATACATATATGCCTGTATAATGTTAATATTGTTTTTTTTTTTTCATTCTATTCAATTCCATTTCATTTTTATATTTTACTTAATGTTACATAATGTTAATGTTAATAAAATAAAGTAAAACATAAAAATGAAATGGAATTGAATAGAATGCAAAAAGAACAAACAACATTAACATTATATAGGTATATATTATATATATATATATATATATATATTAGACTGGGCCAAAAAAATAAAATATTTTTTTTTTTGAAAGTTACTTCGAAAATCTTGTTCAGGATGATAAAAAAAAAATTTGGTGAAAATTTGAGCCGTTAAAAAAAATTTTAAGAGGTCTATCATCGGTGTTTTTTATTTTTATACATGATATGATGTTTTACAACAGAACTGCTAGACGATCAAAGTAAAAAAAATTTCTGTTCATTTTTTCTTATATAAAATTAAATTTCCTACAAAAAAGATCTAATTGAAAATTTTCGTCAGACGAGCCGTATTCGAGTAATTAAGCTTTTAAATCGAAGTGTTTTTTCAATTTGCCTGTTTCACTTTGGAATTTTGTGATGAGCAAATAAGTGAATATAAAAATAAAACCTCGACAGATTCTTATAGGAAATTTAATTCTCTATAAAAAAGGTCTCATAGTAATTTTCCCTAAATTGAGTTTTGAAGAAGTTATTCACGATTTAAATCGAGAAAAAAATTAAAAAATCAATTTTCAATTTCAAAATTTTCTAATTCACTGAAAATTCAATATTTTCAAATTAGCAAGATGTTTTCTTGTAGGAAATTAAACGTTCTATAAAAAGTTCCTTGGCAGCAAATTAATTGCTTTAACCGTTAAGAAGATATTCGTATCAAAACCAATGCCCACTGATTTCAATAGTTTTCTTAGGACAAGTATGCATTTGCGATTTGAATACGATTAGCTTCTAAACGGTTAAAGCAATTAATTTGCTTCCAAGGAACTTTTTATAGAACGTTTAATTCCCTACAAGAAAACATCTTGCTAATTTGAAAATATTGAATTTTCAGTGAATTAGAAAATTTCGAAATTGAAAATTGATTTTTTAATTTTTTTCTCGATTTAAATCGTGAATAACTTCTTCAAAACTCAATTTAGGGAAAATTACTATGAAACCTTTTTTGTAGAGAATTAATTTTCCTATAAGAATCTGTCGAGGTTTTATTTTTCTATTCACTTATTTGCTCATCACAAAATTCCAAAGTGAAACAGGCAAATTGAAAAAACTTTTCGATTTAAAAAGCTTAATTACTCGAATACGGCTCGTCTGACGAAAATTTTCAATTTGATCTTTTTTGTAGGAAATTTAATTTTATATAAGAAAAAATGAACAGAAATTTTTTTTACTTTGATCGTCTAGCAGTTCTGTTGTAAAACATCATATCATGTATAAAAATAAAAAACACCGATGATAGACCTCTTAAAATTTTTTTTAACGGCTCAAATTTTCACCAAATTTTTTTTTCATCATCCTGAACAAGATTTTCGAAGTAACTTTCAAAAAAAAAAATATTTTATTTTTTTGGCCCAGTCTAATATATATATATATATATATATATATATATATATATATATATATATATATATATATATATATATATATATATATATATATATATATATATATATATATATATATATATATATATATTAGGGTGGGTCAAAAAAATCGAAATTTTTTTTTGATTTGGTACTCCGAAAAATCGATTGCTAGACCCCTCTAGAATATACACACCAAATATGAGCTCTTTATATTAATGGGAAGGTCCTCCGCTTTGCAATTTTCCATTTTTACATCAAGCTTCTACTAAAAAAAAATAATTTTTTTATTAATTGACTTTTTAGCAAATTTCTTTTCATATTCTTTTAGGAAATTGAACGCTCTACAAAAAAGGCCTTAAACAGTTTTTTCGTTTATCTAACCGTTGAATAGATATTTGAGGTCCAAAAATCGAGAAAATCTTTAAAAATTCGTTTTTTGTTCTTAATTTTGTAACAAATTGAAAAATTATAATGATCAAACGCGCAAGACATATTCTTGCTGGAAATTGATTGCTCCACAAAAAAGGTCGTGATAACTTTTTTCATTAATCTAACCATTCTAAAGATATTCGAGGTCAAAGTTAAAAAAAAATATAAAAACATTTTATATTTTTAAAAAATTCTAATTCACTGAAACTTCATTATTTTCAAATTAGCAAGATATATTCTTGTAGGGACTTAAACGTTCTATAAAAAATTCCTTGGAATCAAATTGATTGCTTTAACCGTTTAGAAGATATTCGTATCCAAACCAATGCTCACTGATTTCAATAGTTTTCTTATGACCCGTATGCATTGCGATTTGGATACGAATATCTTCTAAACGGTTAAAGCAATCAATTTGATGCTAAGCGATTTTTTGTAGAACGTTTAAGCCCCTACAAGAATACGTCTTGCTAAATTGAAAATAATGAATTTTCAGTGAGCTGGAAATTTTTAAAAAATATAAAATGTTTTTATTATTTTTTTTTAACTTTGACCTCGAATATCTTTAGAATGGTTAGATTAATGAAAAAAGTTATCACGACCTTTTTTGTGGAGCAATCAATTTCCAGCAAGAATATGTCTTGCGCGTTTGATCATTATAATTTTTCAATTTGTTACAAAATTAAGAACAAAAAACGAATTTTTAAAGATTTTCTCGATTTTTGGACCTCAAATATCTATTCAACGGTTAGATAAACGAAAAAAGTGTTTAAGGCCAGCGTTCAATTTCCTAAAAGAATATGAAAAGAAATTTGCTAAAAAGTCAATTAATAAAAAAATTATTTTTTTTTAGTAGAAGCTTGATGTAAAAATGGAAAATTGCAAAGCGGAGGACCTTCCCATTAATATAAAGAGCTCTTATTTGGTGTGTATATTCTAGAGGGGTCTAGCAATCGATTTTTCGGAGTACCAAATCAAAAAAAAAAATTTAGATTTTTTTGACCCTCTAGAATATACGCACCAAATATGAGCTCTTTATGTAAATGGAAAGGACGGAGGATATATATATATATAGGATATATATATATATATATATATATATATATATATATATATATATATGTATATAATATATGGAATTGAATAGAATTGAAAAAAAAACTAACAACATTAACTTATATAGGTATATATGTATGTTAGGGCGTTCGTTATTTTTGAATCAAGTTCCTAAGTGGAAAAACAGTTTCTAAATAATAAAAAAAATTTTTTTTTTTTCAGATTTTTATTTTGATGCTAGATGGCGCCCAAGAGGGTTAAAGTTTTTTCTCATTTGAAATAGGTATATGTTGACTTAGTAGGCTGTTTTTTTAGATACAGCCTAAATTTAAAAATGTTCTATTCTATATTAAACACCCTATTCAAAAAGGTATAAACCATTTTTCTAGGACTAGTGGTTTAGTCAGGACATGCATGTCTTTTTTGGGTTTTATTTTATTTTTCATGCTACTCATATGTGTGCTTGTTTTAATAAAACAAACCTGATTTAATAAACCCAATTTTTTTTATCATTTAGAAACAGTTTTTCCACTTAGGAACTTGATTCCCGAAAAAAACCTAAATAACGAACGCCCTAATGTATATACCTATATAATGTTAACAAAATAAAGTAAAATATAAAAATGAAATGGAATTGAATAGAATGGAAAAAAAAAACAAACAAGCACCCTAATTATTATTTTTCATCGAAAATTTGTTTCATTTGTGAACCACGCGATTTTTCGGGAACTGAAAAAGGAATTATTTTTTTTCTCAAACCTTATTGAACAAAATCATTCCGTGCTCATTTGATTAATTTTGGGCTGACGTTTATGAACTGAGTGACTACTGAAAATTGTTCTTAAGCAAAAAAATTGTTCTTAAGCAAACGCTCTGCAGAATTGGTGTGTTCGTTAATGCAACAAAACAGAGAGACGATTGTACTAACGCAGATCTCCGCCGTTTATAAAAACACCTGTACTTTAAGTAAAACTAAAAAAAAACAAGCTTTAAAATAAGAGAGAGGAACCCCAACATCCCACACTCACCGCCAAGGGGAGACTGAAATTTAAATTCATATTCATATCTCACCCAATTTTATTCGCTCCTTCTACATCAGTCAAATATTTGTTTTTTTTATGTGATTTCTCATTCGTTAGAAAAAGAAATAAGTGCATAGATGTAGACTAGGGTGGGGGTCTCAAAGAAAATGAAAAGTTTCGTAATTTCTTATTGGTCGAATATGTTTACAGAAAATGAAAAATATTATTTCCTTTTGCACTGACTATTTCGTACATATTGTAACGATGAATTACTGAAGTTCTATGAAGATAAAAACCTGAACGCACTTATATTATATTATATTACTAAAGTAATATAAGTGTGAACATGCCTTTAGATTTTTTTGACCGCACCTGTAGTAATATAAGTGTAAACATGCCTTAAGATATTTTCTGAACGCACAAACTGGAAGTATGCAGCGCCCCCTCCTGGCAAGGAAATTTCAAATCAAATTTTCCTATTATTTAACTTTAGTTTTCGAATCAGCTGGAGTTTGTTCATAACGTTCTATAATTTTCCTTCTTGAAATCTAGATTTCATTTTCTCAAATGCAAATTGTAACAAAAATTCAGTACGATTTTGTTGATTTTATTTTATTATTGAGAAAGTTTTAACGATTTGAGCGAGAACAAAATACTCTAGAAATTAATTTTGTTATTAATTAATTGAGTATTAATTAATTAATTGA
Organism: Episyrphus balteatus; assembly: GCF_945859705.1. Taxonomy (NCBI): domain Eukaryota; kingdom Metazoa; phylum Arthropoda; class Insecta; order Diptera; family Syrphidae; genus Episyrphus; species Episyrphus balteatus. Next base: position 74,757,571 of record NC_079134.1, on the reverse strand, counting down.
GTATTCTGCAGATTTTTCAAAACATTTTCATGGCAACACAAGATTATTTAACTCGGAAAAAAGTAAATTTGGATACATTTCAATTCGAAATTGAAACGGCAGAAGAACATGTAAGTACTAGTTTCGATATGTCGTCCATAATGGCTCCTTGGTAAATTTGAGAACAGAAAGAATAATTGGAGAAACAACCCACTGAGCAAAAGAGTGAACTACAGAATCATCTCGAAAAATGGAGAAACATCTAGAAGAACATCGCAATGAGCAAAAGAACTTTCTAGAAGAACAGAAAAATCTTTTAGAGAGAAATCTTGTTGATTTCGAGAAGAAGTTTGACGAGCGTGCCGAAGAAAACAAAGAAAAGCTGTTGGCAATGTACACAAAGTTCGAAGAGACATTCAAGGACATTACTAAATAGTTGGACAAGGTTAGAAAAGTTAAGGCTCGCGAAAGTTCTGGTGAGTATTCAAATAAGAAGGAAATGCAACCACCAATCTTTGATGGACAAAGTTCTTGGTCGATCTACAAGAAACAGTTTTTGGCAGCTGCCACAACAAATGGCTGGGATGACGACAACAAATGTATAGCACTGGCTCTTGCTCTTTGAGGTCATGCTGCTGAGTTATTGCAAACTTTACCACTAGAAAATAATGGTAACTTTAACGCTCTTGTTCAAGTCATTGAAAAACGCTTTGGAGATAGCCATTTGTAAGAAGTCTTTCACGTTCAATTGAATACAAGAAATCCAGAAAAGAAGAGAAACTCTGCAACAACTCCAAGCTGAAATTGAAAGGTTAGCTCATATGGCATATCCGACAGCAGGAGACGACATTATCAATCAGTTTGCGACAGAAGCCTTTGTTCGTGCTGTATCTGATTTAAATCTTCATTGAGCGATTCGAACAGCCGGAAAACGCTCCCTTCCTGAAGCTTTAGCGTGCGCACTTACTATGGAAGCAGCAGAACAGACTTCTCAAGGCAATCATCGGGTAAGAGAAGTTGCAGTGGAGAATTGCTCTTGTCAAAAACTCGCATTCCAAAGAAACAAGCGAGACGGAGCTGCTTGATTCTGGAACTGTAACAAGACAGGACATCTCCAGCGGCAGTGCAGATTACCAATAAGAAGAACTGCTTGCCAACACTGTGGAAACAGAAATATTGCCCAACAACAGGTAAGCAATAACACAAACGCTGATGTTCGACTTGTTTCCAAAATCGATGATCCCAGAACCACAATTCAAATCTCACAGACTAAACGAGACCACAAAAGTCTGACAGTGGAGAGGACCATAAACACGTGGCTACAATTGACACCGGTTCCACCGCCTCCATGGTACGAAGGGACTTAGTGAAGATGATATGGCTACATCTGGTCTGAAGACCGCCAGCGGAGAAGAAGCAAGGGTGTACGGTAAAGTTCGTCTTACGATCCGTATGGCAGAACTTGAGATTTCGAATGGGTTTTTAGTGGCAGATATATGTATGTGACGAGTGCATCACTGGAATCGACTTCATGAAGGAGCATTAGATCATTTTGGATACCGGTGATCAAGTCCTGAAATACAGAAATGTAGAGATTCCATTGGTCTATGGCAGTGTTTTTCAAAGTGTGGGTCACGAACTGGGGGGTCGCGTAGAGTTTCTAAGGTGGTCGCGGCCGAAAGGCAATTCTTGATACAAAAAAATTAATAGGTCTAAATAAAAACAAAAGACACAAAAAATGTCTCAGTGCGACATTTGTTTGTATGATTTTAATTAATGTTAAAATCTAGGATTGATATTAATTTGATACTTAAACGATTAAATCGTTTTCCAAATTAAGTCTGTTTCTTTTCAAACTTTTGATGTCCAAAATTGAAGAGAATTTGACATCACATATATAGTTCAGTCAATGAGGAGTCAAATGCAGGGGACCGGAAAAAAGTTGTGACGTCAGCTAAGTTTGGATGCAGTATTGAAGAGGGGTTTATCCTGAGTTGGCGTATTGATTGGTCTTGTGGGGCGTCCGCCATTTTGAAAAACGCATTAGTCTCAATATCTCTAGAAGGACTGGTCGGACAGAATATTTGCAAGGACATTTTAGATTGGAAATATAATTGTCTTTCTTTCTTTGGTACACCATTTTTCTCTAGAAGTTATATTTTCAGAGTTACAGTACCGCTAATAGTGCATTTTTTATATTTTAAATATTTCAAACAACCCTTAGAGTTAAGTGGGAAATACCTGAAAATGAGATACTTTGCAGTTCTATTACTCTGAAGGTATAACTCCTAGAGAAAAATGATGTACAAAAGAAAGAAAGATAATTATATTTCCAATCTATAAAGTTCTTGCAAATTTTCTTTCCGACCAGTCATTTTCGAGATATTGACACTAATGCTCCCAAGTAACAATTTGGCTTGCATAAGGTCAAATTTTTTCGATTCGACAAGCTATAATTTGCATAGGTTTCGTTTAAGGCTTAATTACACAAGTCAACCATTTTGGAAAGAACGGAGGTCTGCTTAAGATTAGCTAGAAGTGTTTAGAGGAAGACATGTAAATATCAGTTAAAGAAGACCTTTATAAGACCTGTTTTAACCGTTCTAAAGAAGTCTTTGTATTTTCAAGTGACAGAAGGCCTCTATAAGACCTGTTTCAAGAGGTTCTTGTAAATATGCAATGTTTTTCACCTGTAAATATGCAAAAAAATTATCCTGCAGATATGCAATGTTTGTTAGAAAAAAACATTGCATTTCAATGTGAGGTTTCAATTAGCTCCCAATTTTCCACTACTCTTTAATATTCGAGCATGGTCTACTGGTAAGGTGCTGGCTTGGTATGCAGAGTGGTGGGATCGATTCCTGGCCGGGGCCATGTGACGAAATTAAAAAAATGTGTTCTTTTTCTAAAATAATATTCTCATAATTTCAGAACAACAGAAAAAGCAGTGGACTTTCCAAAAAAGGATAAGAAACAAAATAAGATAAAATAAAATAAAATAAAATAAAATAAAATAAAATAAAATAAAATAAAATAAAATAAAATAAAATAAAATAAAATAAAATAAAATAAAATAAATTAAAATAAAATAAAATAAAATAAAATAAAATAAATTAAAATAAAATAAAATAAAATAAAATAAAATAAAATAAAATAAAATAAAATAAAATAAAATAAAATAAAATAAAATAAAATAAAATAAAATAAAATAAAATAAAATAAAATAAAATAAAATAAAATAAAATAAAATAAAATAAAATAAAATAAAATAAAATAAAATAAAATAAAATAAAATAAAATAAAATAAAATAAAATAAAATAAAATAAAATAAAATAAAATAAAATAAAATAAAATAAAATAAAATAAAATAAAATAAAATAAAATAAAATAAAATAAAATAAAATAAAATAAAATAAAATAAAATAAAATAAAATAAAATAAAATAAAATAAAATAAAATAAAATAAAATAAAATAAAATAAAATAAAATAAAATAAAATAAAATAAAATAAAATAAAATAAAATAAAATAAAATAAAATAAAATAAAATAAAATAAAATAAAATAAAATAAAATAAAATAAAATAAAATAAAATAAAATAAAATAAAATAAAATAAAATAAAATAAAATAAAATAAAATAAAATAAAATAAAATAAAATAAAATAAAATAAAATAAAATAAAATAAAATAAAATAAAATAAAATAAAATAAAATAAAATAAAATAAAATAAAATAAAATAAAATAAAATAAAATAAAATAAAATAAAATAAAATAAAATAAAATAAAATAAAATAAAATAAAATGAAATGAAATAAAATAAAATAAAATAAAATAAAATAAAATAAAATAAAATAAAATAAAATAAAATAAAATAAAATAAAATAAAATAAAATAAAATAAAATAAAATAAAATTAAATAAAGTAAAATAAAATAAAATAAAATAAAATAAAATAAAATAAAATAAAATAAAATAAAATAAAATAAAATAAAATAAAATAAAATAAAATAAAATAAAATAAAATAAAATAGGTAAAATAAAATGTAGAAAATGCAAAATAGAAAAAATCAAAAGAAAAAAGAAATAATGAAATAAAATTTAATAAAATCTTTTTTTTTTATGCATAAACTCAACATCTTAAAACAACTTCTATAAGGCCTTATTATAACATCCTACGCAAGTAATCTGGTTTTTTCATTAGATAAACCCTCTGTAGGAAGACCTCCGTAAGGCCATTTGAAGCTGTTTGTCACAAGCTATTAGCTTGTGGATTACCGGTGAAGGAAAGTCCTCTGCAATTTCGGTAAAATGCGCCAAAATGATTTGTATAAGACCTGTCCTTCTTCTAATGCAAGCCAAAAAATAGTTTGTATTGACCCTTATGAAAGCTAAATTGTAACTTGAGCTTTTTTTTCAAAATGGCGACGCCCAACAAGACCAATCAATGCGCACACTGAGATTTATACTCAGGATAAACCCCTCTTCAATACTGCATCCAAACTTAGCTGACGTCAAAACTTTTTTCGGATTTTTCCCCATTGACTGAACTATACACACAGGTATGAAGTGGCGAAGGGCACTAACAACCGCAAAGTTTCGTTTGCCAGCTCAGAATACTTGCTCTCTATTTTTAGCATACCACCCGTACTAAATCTATAAGGTTTTCTTTCAGTTTTACAGACAGTAGATGAGAAAGTTCGATTGTATTACTGAAAAAAAAAAACATTTAAATCCATCTTAGTTCTATTTTCACTTTCAGAATCCATTTCTGGAAAATAACTTCTGGAAATTAAATTATATGGGACTTGGGCAATGAGTGTATATTAATGACACTAGACTCGAATTGAAGCTGGAGCTTAGTATATTCAATCTATGAAGTGTTTTTTTTTTTTAAATCGCAAGTCAGGGTCTTAAGACGTAAGACTCCAAAGTTCGTTCTGATAACTCTTACCTGTCCGTTTTATATGCCAATATCATGACAGCTATAAAAGAGGTACATATATGTATGTTTTTGATGTCAAACTGAAGGTTGTTTTGGTACTTTTTAACCATATATAATTAATATTATACAAAACAAAAAAACGGCGAAAAAATGGAGAAAAGTAAAATATTAATTAAAAACAGAACAAGTTTAAAGTTGACCTAAAATGACGACAAAATCTTAGAATAAGGCTTTTTCCTGAAGGTCTCAGCAACAATAATCCACTTTCACCAAAATTGGATTAGATTTTTTTTCGAGATATCCCCATAAACGTGTTTTTTTGTGAAAAATTCATACCAGAGCAAGGCACTAGTACGATAACTTAGGCGCCGAGAATTGACAACGGTTATTTGTAGAGGTGTTCAATGCAAATATTTTTTCTTATGGGCTGGGGGTCAATGTCCCTCCCTTTAGGCGGGAGGGGCAATTTAAAAAAAAATTACTTGAAATCATAAAAAAATTATTAAAAACAACGGCAGCAATAACAGCACAGATAATATAATCATACAGATATCTTGTCTGCTCAGAAAAATATGAATCATTTTTTTTTCCTTACCAGACAAGCCTTACCAGACAAGGAGCTTTCAAAAATAAAGCTGAAAAAGCTCTTTTTCAATTGGACATTTTTTTCTCACTCATGAAACTTATTCTTCTTCTCTTTTTACTTGCGATATAGGTACTATATATCAAGTTATGCATTCGTACAAAAAAAAAAGTTGAGATAACATTTTTCCATGACATTACGATGGTAGACAATGACAAAAAAGTGGGTCCCGGAAGTCCGTCTGTCTGTCTGTCTGTCAGTCTGTCTGTCTGTCTGTATAAGGAGCTACAGCCTAAACGGATGGACCGATTAATGCCAAACTTGGTATGTAGCGTTATTTGGCGACTCTCCAGAGGGGTTTTTGGAATTAATTTTTTTGGACCAAAAATAACGGTACTTGTCATATACCGATTTAAGTAAAATTGAAATATCTCAAAAACTGCTCTAACGATTTTGTTTAAAAAATTCAAATGTTAGTTTTGAGCTAAGGTCTATCTTCTAATGAAAAAATTTTTTTTTGAAAATCATTATTAACGGTACCTGCCATAGAACCGTTTTTTTCAAATCCGATTATCTCCGAAACTGCTTATTCGATTTCAACCAAACTTTTTGTGAAGAAGAATTTATATAATTTAAATATAAGCCAAAAATAAGATTTCGAAAACAATAATTTTTGGATTTTTAAAAAAAATTTGAAAATTTTTTTTTGAAAAATCAAATTTTCGAAAACGGGACATTGAATTTTTTTGAAATTTTGTTTTTAGATGTTGATTAGTGATTTCTAAAGAATGGCATACCAATTTTATTTTAAAACTTTTTTTCCAAAAAATTATTTATAAAAAATTAGTTTTTTAAAAAACGGCTCTAACGATTTTTAAAATTTTTTTTCTAAAAATGCATCTTAATATATCAATCAAAACTGCATACTTGTTTTGGAGGGCAACTTAATTTCAGATTTTATTTTATTTTTTTTTTAAACGAATTTTATTTTTTTACTTGCGATATAGGTACTATATATCAAGTTATGCATTCGTACAAAAAAAAAAAGTTGAGATAACATTTTTCCATGACATTACGATGGTAGACAATGCCAAAAAAGTGGGTCCCGGAAGTCCGTCTGTCTGTCTGTCTGTCTGTCTGTCAGTCTGTCTGTCTGTCTGTCTGTATAAGGAGCTACAGCCTTAACGGATGGACCGATTAATGCCAAACTTGGTATGTAGCGTTATTTGGCGACTCTCCAGAGGGGTTTTTGGAATTAATTTTTTTGGACCAAAAATAACGGTACTTGTCATATACCGATTTAAGTAAAATTGAAATATCTCAAAAACGGCTCTAACGATTTTGTTTAAAAAATTCAAATAATAGTTTTGAGCTAAGGTCTATCTTCTAATGAAAAAATTTTTTTTTGAAAATCATTATTAACGGTACCTGCTATAGAACCGTTTTTTTCAAATCCGATTATCTCCGAAACTGCTTATTCGATTTCAACCAAACTTTTTGTGAAGAAGCATTTATATAATTTAAATATAAGCCAAAAATAAGATTTTGAAAAAAATAATTTTTGGATTTTTAAAAAAATTTTGAAAATTTTTTTTTTAAAAATCAAATTTTCGAAAACGGGACATCGAATTTTTTTGAAATTTTGTTTTTAGATGTTGATTAGTGATTTCTAAAGAATGGCATACCAATTTTATTTTAAAACTTTTTTTCCAAAAAATTATTTATAAAAAATTAGTTTTTTAAAAAACGGCTCTAACGATTTTTAAAATTTTTTTTCTAAAAATGCATCTTAATATATCAATCAAAACTGCATACTTGTTTTGGAGGGCAACTTAATTTCAGACTTTATTTTATTTTTTTTTTTAAACGAATTTTATTTTTTTTTTCAAATTTCTATATAAAAAGTCTTAAAAATTTAAGCAACTTTAACTCTAAGAGCAAGTTCGTGCGACCCAGTCGTGCATTTTATTTTCCAAATTTCTATATAAAAAGTCTTAAAAATTTAAGAGCAAGTTCGTGCGACCCAGTCGTGCATTTTATTTTACTTGCGATATAGGTACTATAGGGCAAGTTTAGGATTCGTAAAAAAAAATGGAACTCGAGATAACAATTTTACACGACATTACAATGATGGAGAATGCCAAAAAAGTGGGTCCGGCAATTCTGTCTGTCTGTCTGTCTGTCTGTCTGTGTGTCTGTCTCTATCTGGAGCTGCAGCCTAAACGAGTGAAGTGATTTTCTTCAAACTTGGTAGTTAGCAGTTTTTGGTGATTCCCTAGAGGGGAAATTGAAATTTTTTTTTTAGGACCAAAACTAACGGTACTTGCCATATAACGGAAATAGAAAAGTTAATTTTTTTCAAAAACGGCTCTAACGATTTTGATTAAAATTTTTGTGTGTAGTACTACACATAAGAGCCAACTTTTTAAATAAAAAAAAATATTTTTTGTACCGTTATTAACGGTACCTGTCATAGAACGGTTTTTTTCGTTTCTGAATATCTCGTACAACATTAACCCGATTTAAATGAAATTTTTTATACAAAAGTGTGTGAGTAAAGATAATATTAAAATTTTAGAAAATTTTCAAAAAACACATTTTTGATTTTTAAAAAATATTTCCAAATTTTTTTTTGAAGAATCAATTTTTTGAAAACGGATCAATGAAAAATTTTGAAATTTAGTTTTTATGTGTAAATTAATTATTTCTTCAAAATGGCATACCAACTTTTTTTTTAGACAATGCCAAAAAAGTGGGTCCCGGAAGTCCGTCTGTCTGTCTGGCTGTCAGTCTGTCAGTCTGTCAGTCTGTCAGTCTGTCAGTCTGTCAGTCTGTCAGTCTGTCAGTCTGTCAGTCTGTCAGTCTGTCAGTCTGTCAGTCTGTCAGTCTGTCAGTCTGTCAGTCTGTCTGTCTGTCTGTATAAGGAGCTACAGCCTAAACGGATGGACCGATTGATGTCAAACGTGGTATGCAGCGTTATTTGGCGACTCTCCAGAGGGGTTTTTGGAATTAATTTTTTTGGACCAAAAATAACGGTACTTGTCATATACCGATTTTAGTAAAATTGAAATATCTCAAAAACGGCTCCAACGATTTTGTTTAAAAAATTCAAGTGTTCGTTTAAAGTTAAGGTCTATCTTCAAATGAAAATTTTTTTTTTTGAAAATCATTATTAACGGTACCTGCCATAGAACCGTTTTTTTCAAATCCGATTATCTCCAATACTGCTTATTCGATTTCAACGAAACTTTTTGTGAAGAAGCATTTATATAATTTAAATATAAGCCAAAAATAAAATTTTGAAAAAAATAATTTTTGGATTTTTAAAAAAATTTTGAAATTTTTTTTTTGAAAAATCAAATTTTCGAAAACGGGACATTGAATTTTTTTGAAATTTTGTTTTTAGATGTTGATTAGTGATTTCTACAAAATGGCATACCAATTTTATTTTTAAACTTTTTTTCCAAAAAATTATTTATAAAAAATTAGTTTTTAAAAAAACGGCTCTAACGATTTTGAAAATTTTTTTTCTAAAAATGCATGTTAATATATCAATCAAAACTGCAATCTAATTTCAGATTTTATTTTATTTTTTTTTTTAAAACGAATTTTATTTTTTTTTCCAAATTTCTATATAAAAAGTCCTAAAAATTTAAGCAACTTTAACTCTAAGAGCAAGTTCGTGCGACCCCAGTCGTGCATTTTATTTTATAATGTATGAGAGTTGGTGTAGGTTATGATTGTATCTTGTTCTTTTTTCTGATTTTGGTGTGTAAAAAGAAAGAAAGGGGTGATAATGTCGCGTTTTTTGTGTGTGAATGTTAGATGTCCGGTATGGACCTGCCTTAGTTTTCGTACTATCCCCAAAAAATCTAAATAAAAAATTAAAAATCTGAACCAAATATGGTTTTCTAAGGCTGGAAAAATTAGTAAAGGATTCTTGTAGAGGAGTTAAATACAAGCATTTTTACTATAGGAGGGGTCTATCTCCCCCCGTTTAGGAGGGAGGGGCAATTTTCTAAAAAAAATAACTCAAAAAAAAAAATTATTTAAAAACGACGGCAACACTTACAGTTATGAATGATACATTTTTCAAAAGGCAGAATATTACACTTTATTTTAATTTTTGAATCAAGTTATTTAAATCAATATTTTTTGAAATAATCGATTTCAAATTTTGGGAATAAAAAGTTGAAAGTTACACTTTCAAGGTCATATATATGTATGATGTGCACCGCTGAGGCCTGCCAGACCAAGATTTTTACTTGCGATATATGTAGGATGTAGGTACTATATCTGTGCCAATAAGTTAAAAGAGCTTAAGTCAATTTTTATCATTTTTCAGTAAATGAAATTTTTGGACTAGATTTTTTTTACTTTTTTCTTGATTACTTTGAAACTGTTGCCGCTAGACTAACAATTTTTTTTTCAGGGTACAGGCTTGTTATACCCTGAATTTGCATGTGTTTATTTTTTTTTGAAAACCTATACAAACCTTATAAAAAATGTTTTTGTAAACTTAAGCTTTTTCAAAAAAATGCATTATGATTTATAATACAGCTTATGTGACATAAGATGTTTTAAAAAAATGATATTATTATATTGTTCTTTCTTATTTCTACTTAAGCTTTTTTAAAATAATTAAAAAGGATAAAAGTCACAACATAAGCTTAAATTTGTGAACCTGTAAATGAATAAATAAATAAGGCAATAAACTAGAAGTAACGATTTTTTTTATTTATTATTAAAGAATTTTAGTAGGTATAGAAAAAACATAAATTTTATTATTATTATTGTATTGTGTGTATTAGGAAATTCATTTTTAGACTTTTACAACTTTAATTTTTTTCAGAATTGAACGATACTGGTTATAAAATTTAGTGAAAAATAAAAGCATAAATAAAAAAGATGTTTTCAAATTTAATTTTCTTCTTCACTTTCATCATCAGTCAAATCAGGGTGATTATCTTTAATGTCGTCGGATTTAAGATTTAAATAGAAGTCGTGGTATGATTTTTCAATTACAGGCAGTAGTTCTATCAAGTCTTTTTTCTTTTCCTTGCTGATTAAATTAGGCCCAGAGTAACAGACTGGAATTTCATCAAGGAAAACGACATTGACTCCACGTTTTTTAATATTTAGATGTTGAAATTCTTCGTTTTCATCGAGGCTTGTTTTATATTGTATTAATCCAAAATCAGTTGTAAAACGCAACCATTTAATATCTCGCCAAACAAATTTTGTCTTGGCTTCGGATGTCTTGCGCCAAGTGAATTTTTCCTTTGACATTTTCGCAAAGTCAAGGAAGTCTATGCGTGTCATTTCATGGACAATGAATGGTTTCTTTCCGATGGATCTAACTAATTGAAACCAATCCCTTGGATGATGGATGTTAACGGATGATACCTTTTTTTTCCTCTCAATGGCAGCGTGGTCAACATCACATTCCATATGGGTATGGCCAGGCACCAAAAACTTGTGGTCAATTACGGAAATGCTTGAGTTCGTGCTAAATATTTGAAACATTGTTGCAACGTATCCATTTTTGTTTTGACCCGCACAGCAGTCACTATAGAAGATCAAGTTATTAACAGTACTTGGGATTTTTTTCAGGTGCTGGAACACACATGAGGCTATTTCATTACCTCCACGGTTTGCAACAGATTCGTCCCACATATAACAATATGCTTGGTTTGTTACACAGTCATGGAGTGTTAAATTGTATGTCCACAGTTGTCTTTTATAGAACGAGATATTTGTCCGAAGGAACGGAGTAGGAAGACACTGTTGTAGATCAAATGTGTAAACCTTGATTGAATTGTCATTCCTACCAGTATCCTTGTCCTTACTCTTGCTTTTATATGCTAAGTCTGCAAGTTTATGATGCTCCTCCTGCTCTTTTAGCAATTGACTTTTGGCTTCTTCATCCTCTGCTCCAATTTCTAATTTCGTTTTTAAAATTTCACATCTGTGGCAGGTGTCAAGCTTGGGCTTTTTAAATTTTATATTCATTGTTTTGAATATTTTTGAATATGTCGAGATTGAAGCTACTGATTGATGTTTTTCACAGTACAATCTATACATTTTTGAAAGCGTCAAATCACTATGAAAATATTTGCACGAACTGTCTCTTCGCGTGTAGTGAGATTCATAAGCTGGGAAAGATTTTATATGTTCCCGGATCTCGTTTTCTATTTGTGGGTTTGTTGTGTTTGAAGCTCCACATCCACGCTGGTCTGGTTGAGTCGTTGTTCCTGGTGATATTATCTTCTTTCTAACAATTTCTTCAGGTACAATAATCTCTTCACAAACACTAGTACTCACCAAATTTTCCTGATTATCACATAAATTTCTTTCCAAAATAAGTGCGGCTTGTCTAGTATCTTCGCTGTAATTACTGCCGTCAATGCTGCTTGGAGAACTTGGAGCAAAGTCTGGATCTTTTATGCTGTCGTCATCATCATCGACGTCAAAAAGTTGAAGATCCTCAATATTTGATTCCACTCCATAGTTGTATGATGAACCAGATTCATTTAAAACTGGGCTCTCAAAAACGTCGGTATCTTCAAGTTTCTTTTTTTTTATAGACGTAACCGCTCGCGCTGGCGCTGTAAAAAAAGGAAAATACATATTAAAGCTTTATATAAAACGCACGTAGTTTTGTGATTTTAATTATGATTTTTAACTTTTCACAAAGAAAACTTACTTTTTTCGCTGCAGTAACTGTTGTGGGTTTTATTTTGCTCGCTTTCTGTGTTTTTACCAATTTTGTTAAGTGCCAAGGCAAGGATTTTGCTTGATCTGTTCATCTTTGTAAAGCTTTTTGTGTAGGATATTTTTATTTCTAAAAAACGGTTTGAATTGATTATGAATTAGAAATCAACCGAAATAATAGCAAAACATATTTGTTTCTTGAAAAATAATATTTTTCTCTAAAAGAACTTACCTGCTCGAAGAAAACTTCACAAATGATTTAAATTGAAAATTCACTTAAGTCGCGTTCGGGACGACCGTTACATTTGAAAAAATAGCTTACTTTGACTTAAGCATACAATTTTGCAGACATTTCAAGGAACAAAACAGCTTATGTTACTTAAGCTGTTTTGCAAAATTGGGTTTGGTTCAAAATTCAATTTTTTAAAATGGCTTAAGTCGACATAAGAACACAAATGGTTCACTCGACCACAAGTTTAAAATAGCTTATGTTGACCTAAGCGATGAATATATTTGAATTCAAATTTTCATAACAGCTTATGCCATGACTTAAGCTGATTTAAAAAAATGTATTCTTTTTAAGATTTGAACGATTTTATTTCAACACATACATAAGCTATTATGCAAATGCAGTTTTTGTTCAAAAAGACTTAAGCTACTATGATTTTTTTAAATTTAACGGTTTATATTTTGCGTAGAGAAATGAGACCCAGACTAAAACAAAGCTGAAAAAAAAGTGAACATATTAAGCAAATAAAATCGATTTTCACTTATGTCGACATAAGCTCTTTTAACTTATTACCACAGATATATCAAGTTATGCATTCGTACAAAAAAAAAAAGTTGAGATAACATTTTTCCATGACATTACGATGGTAGACAATGCCAAAAAAGTGGGTCCCGGAAGTCCGTCTGTCTGTCTGTCTGTCTGTCAGTCTGTCTGTCTGTCTGTCTGTCTGTATAAGGAGCTACAGCCTAAACGGATGGACCGATTAATGCCAAACTTGGTATGTAGCGTTGTTTGGCGACTCTCCAGAGGGGTTTTTGGAATTAATTTTTTTGGACAAAAATAACGGTACTTGTCATATACCGATTTAAGTAAAATTGAAATATCTCAAAAACTGCTCTAACGATTTTGTTTAAAAAATTCAAATGTTAGTTTTGAGCTAAGGTCTATCTTCTAATGAAAAAATTTTTTTTTGCAAATCATTATTAACGGTACCTGCCATAGAACCGTTTTTTTCAAATCCGATTATCTCCGAAGCTGCTTATTCGATTTCAACCAAACTTTTTGTGAAGAAGCATTTATATAATTTAAATATAAGCCAAAAATAAGATTTCGAAAACAATAATTTTTGGATTTTTAAAAAAATTTTGAAAACGGGACATTGAATTTTTTTGAAATTTTGTTTTTAGATGTTGATTAGTGATTTCTAAAGAATGGCATACCAATTTTATTTTAAAACTTTTTTTCCAAAAAATTATTTATAAAAAATTAGTTTTTTAAAAAACGGCTCTAACGATTTTTAAATTTTTTTTTCTAAAAATGCATCTTAATATATCAATCAAAACTGCATACTTGTTTTGGAGGGCAACTTAATTTCAGATTTTATTTTATTTTTTTTTTTAAACGAATTTTATTTTTTTTTCCAAATTTCTATATAAAAAGTCTTAAAAATTTAAGCAACTTTAACTCTAAGAGCAAGTTCGTGCGACCCAGTCGTGCATTTTATTTTACTAAGCATGCTAAAAACTACCACTGTAAGAAATTTTAGCCTTACAAGAGTTACCTTAGTGCTTAGTCAAATGTACCACTAGCTCTTTATTAGTTCTTCTAATAGTTAAAAGATTTTTCAATACTAAATACATATCTTTATTTATTTTACCTTAGCCCTTTTTTACTTAATTTAATTAATTTATTTATTTTCTTTGTTATTTACTACCTTAAGTCATTTTTTTTTTCATAACATATACCTATCATTTTTTTTTAAATATATAAAAAAATGGAATCTTGGAATAGAACAAAGTGCGCAATTATTCTGTGGAGCGAGAAAAACTGAATGCCCAGATGATTGATTTCCCAAAAAAAGATACTTCCTATAAAGTATACGCAATGGCTAGCGTTAGTAGGAGAGTCACAAGAACATACAAAAAGCCATAAATGTCCCTATTTAAGAAGGAATGCATATACCTCGCTGTACTTGGAGCGATCTGAAGATATGTCTTGTTCACATAGTGAATCTGTTCCCTCTGTTTTAATCCCAGCAACGCTAGAATAACTTACGAAAAGCAAAATGAAGCTGGTGTAAACTGTAGTGAAATTAATGCTGAAGAATTGAATCATGCGTCACCTGTTCAAACTGCGAAGCTCATTTAAAAAGGCAGTCTTTTTATATAAAGAACATGGAAAAGCTAAAGAAAGCAAATAGTGTCTTGAAAATGAAAATACAAACAGGCATGCAAATAATTCTTAAATCAAAATACCAAGACTTTTGCTAAGCTGATTTTATCTCATTCAAGAGAATATTCCAATGAGGAAAAGTGGATTTCCTGTGGCTACAACTTTCTTGTATGAACTTGGTTTGCACTTGCCATATCCATCTTCCTTTCATAGATTGATAAACATAAATGCTTTCTCCTGGGGCTCATATTTATGTTTGGAACGAAATAAGGAACGTAACATCAAAACTATCAGCAAAAGATGGAGAAGTCATTGTAATTTTTCACGAAATGAGTTTACCAAAAAATCGTACCTACAATAAATTCAAAGATGAAATTGAAGGTTTTATGGATAAGGGAAATAACCAAAGGTCTGATGATTTTGCTAAATCTGAATGTGTGTTCATGATTCTCAGTGTCTGTGGCAATTATAAGCAGGTGTTATATCATGTTGTTTGTCCAATAGAGTGGAGCGTTTTTGGACTTTTCTTTCAGATCACTGCGTGCAACTCATGGTTTATGCGTTGTGGACTTCTGAACATATTCTCATACTTTTTTTTTATTTGACAATGGAAAAATAAAAATCGGGAAGCCTCTGAAGATTGCTCGTTTTCACGAAAATCGATATTTTATGAGGCGTTAGAACCCATCTCAATTGACTCAATCTTTTTCATTTCACTACCAACTGCTCATAACTTACGCTGAGTGGTCTCTAGAACCAGATCTGATCTCCTATTTTGAGTCGTCAATGGAAAAACCGAAACCGGGAAGGCTCCGAAAAATGCACATTTTCGCAAAATTTCAGATTTTTTAAATTGTATAAAATCCTGCCCAGGACACATTTCTCTTACAAATTGTTTGTATTTGCTATATTTGCTAGAACTTTTTTGAACCTTAAAAGCTATGGAGCACTCAAACTGAGAACTTTTCTGTAATAATGACGTCGTTTATGGGGAATTTAAGAAAATGCTACTTTGACATCCTCTGACCCATTTCAATAGAAATTTAAATTCTAATACTACACTTAAAAACTTCGTTAATAATTAAATTTGTATATAAAATACTAACCTTTGTAACTGCATTTAATTTATGTCAATATCTTATTTCAAGCCTTAGATATTTGACATTTAGGTGTTTCCATAATTCTTGCATAAAATGTGCATTTTTCGGAGCCTTCCCGGTTTCGGTTTTTCCATTGACGACTCAAAATATTAGATCAGATCTGGTTCTAGAGACCACTCAGCATAAGTTATGAGCAGTTGCTAGTGAAATGAAAAAGATTGAGTCAATTGAGATGGGTTCTAACGCCTCATAAAATATCGATTTTCGTGAAAAACGAGCAATCTTCAGAGGCTTCCCGATTTTTATTTTTCCATTGTCAAATAAAAAAAAAGTATGAGAATATGTTCAGAAGTCCACAACGCATAAACCATGAGTTGCACGCAGTGATCTGAAAGAAAAGTCCAAAAACGCTCCACTCTATTGTCCAAGCAATATCCCTATGAAGCAACTTTCAAAAATTTAGATTGTTATCTTTTTATTTCTTTAGATCAAAAGATATAACATGTTAAAAATCTGTTATCTCTGGATTGTGAACATAAAATTAATACAAATATAGTCCTAGTTATTATCTAACTATGGTTAAAATTACATTTATCTATCTATTAAAATAAAAAGATTATAGGTATCTAAATAAAAAAACCGTTAAAACAGTTCCCCATAACTTGGTCAAAAATTATTTTAGAGCTCCTGCATGCGTGCGCTGCGCATAACCAACACATAAAAATAAAAAAGTACTCAAAACTATCTCAAAAAAAAGGTGTTTTTCAAAAATTCATATTTCAAAACGCAACCCCTCAGAAAAAAATTAGTATAAGACGCCTGAATTTTTTTCATTAATTTCATTAGCTTTCTAATGACACCTTTAAAAAAAGTATCCGCCGTGGCACTAGAAATTTGTAAAAAAGATGAATTAATAAAAAAAAAGAGTGTGTGTACACATGTACATGCGACTGAAGTTATACTTCTCACTCAGTATATTAAAATGAATTTCATTTGATATTTTTATTATTTTTGTTTTATATTATTATTAAAATAATTAAAGAGCGTATTTTCTTAACAATCTGAGCTTATGGTATTCATAGGAAATTTTTTGATGCTATCTCCGTACCTTAACCCAAGACAATCTGACTTCCCTGAATATAGTTATGCATGAAAAATTTATAATTGGAAATTAAGAATCTTCATACCAATTTCCGGGGCAAAATTTTTGAGAAAAAAAAATTAATTTTATATCTACGATTGATGGCCTTAATATCAATACAAGTTTAGTTTTAGTCTATGTTGTTTTCTTTTTCTTTTATTTATGAGTATTTACGTTTTTGTTTTTGTGGCAACTTGACACATGCAACTTGACACACGCAACTTGCCACATGCAACTTCCCACATGTAACTTGCTACACGCAACTTGCCACATGCAACTTCCCACATTTTGCATACTGAATGCCACATGCCTCGTGCTACTTGCCATATGCCACATGCACTTGCACCATGATTCATGCCACATGGTAATTGCCACATGCCACATGCAACTTGCGACATGAAACATGCAACTTGCCATGTTTTGTATGTTTTTTTTACCGTACTGCGGCGTACTGCATTTTTAAATACTAAAGTACTAACAATTTTAAGGGTGAAACGACATTCCTGTTGCCCAATTGTCTCGGAGATGGCGATCGCGTCATAATCCCTTTGACATTCTTGTCAAAAAAAACAAATTTTCATACCCGCCGTCCCATAAGAAGTATAACTTCAAAAAAAGGAGCGGAAATAAATGCACGCTTAACCCAGCTAGCCTTAATTATATCGTTTATCTCGAAGATCCGATTATAAGATCTCGAGCTGTAAAGCCAATCATGTCCCTTGAATTTTTTGTATTTACAAAAACAACGGAAAATGTATTTTTTTTTATATACATATGTGGATGCGTCGTAAAACGACTTGATTATGTCTTAAGTCTCATATACTTGTTAATGCATTTATGTAACAATGTGCAGTTTATTAAAGTACATAGGTAAGCTTAACTTAAGAAACATTAAATATTCATGTGTCATGTTATTTAGGCTCAGTCGACAAGTTTACCTTTATCTCTAACTTTTTTATTTAAGGGGTTATATCTAGTTGTAAGTGCCAAAAAAACCTTCTTTTTTGTGAAGAGGCATTTAGTTATACAAACATAAAGAATACATAAAGAATACATATAGCCCAGTCATTTTAGTCATTTTTAAGCCCAATCTGCGGAAAAATTCCTACTGGGCAGAATTTTGGTATTCAGCTTAATGACGGCTTTGTTATGAAGATGTGAAAAATCGACATTGATATCGTGTCCGCGTTAAGTGTTATAGGGGTCAAAAGGTCACGAAAAGTTTTTCGCAAATATCTCGCGACCTATTGATCGGAGGTCATCAGAGGTTGCATACAAATTGATGGTCGTGAAATTATCTACAACATATGCCCAGCACATTTTTCTGTAAGAAGATTCGTTTCGCGAGTAGAGCGCAGAGAAGGTGACTAGATTGCACTCACATACGAAAAAATACATATTTTTGGTTTATTTTGCTCGATTTTTGAGGTTTATATCGCAGTAGCTTAATTTTTTTTAGTTTTATTAACTTATCTTATTACGAAAATACGGATTAACTAAAAAAAACAAAAATGTACACATTGGGATAAAAAATATTATGCAAAAGGGGGAACCACGTTTTTTGGAAATGTTGTATGTTTCCCTTTTTTGTACAATAAGTGCCTTCATTATTAAGAACACACTTTTTAAACATGGTTCAATTTTAGTTTTGAGCTTGGTATAAACCTTAAATTACCATTAAGCTTTTTCAGCAGCTAATTTTGTACTGTTATAAGGTATTCTGCAACTTTTCTCTTGAGAAGCTCCAAACGACATTTTCTATGGAATTCATGTTTGGAAAATTGATAACAAGCTCAAAACTAAAATTGAACCATGTTTAAAAAGTTTGTTCTTAATAATGAAGGCACTTATTGTACAAAAAAGGGAAACATACAACATTTCCAAAATACGTGGTTCCCCCTTTTGCATAATATTTTTTATCCCAATGTGTACATTTTTATTTTTTTTTTAGTTAATCCGTATTTCCGTAATAAGATAAGTTAATAAAACTAAAAAAAATTAAGCTACTTCGATAAAAACCTCAAAAATCGAGCAAAATAAACCAAAAACATGTATTTTTTCGTATGTGAGTTTAATCTAGTCACCTTCTCTGCGCTCTAATCGCGAAACGGTTCATCTTGCAGAAAAATGTGCTAGAAATATGTTGTAGATAATTTCACGACCATCAATTTTTATGCAACCTCTGATGACCTCCGAAAAACTTTTCGTGACCTTTTGACCCCTATAACTCTTAACGCGGACACGATATCAATGTCGATTTTTCACATCTTCATAACAAAGCCGTCATTAAGCTGTATACCAAAATTCAGCCCAGTAGGAATTTTTCCGCAGATAAAACCTAAAATTACTGGACTAATATCCATATAGCCAATTTAATGTTTTAAAAGAATTCGCTGTGTATTTAAAAAAATATTGGGTTCCGTTATTTTTGTAGTAGATCTCCTAGACGACCTCCAAAAAAAAGGTTTCTGGCGGTGAGCAAAATTTCTCCGAAACGGCTGGAGTAATCGGCTTGAAAATTTACACAATTTTCTTAGATACTTTTGTCAGGTAATGAACGAAGGAAAAAGGTTTTTGAAAATAATTTAAGCCACTTTAAAGTGTAAATTTTAGTGAAAACCAACGATTTTTTTCTTTGGGAAGCTGCCATTTTGTCAAAAATCAAAATTTTGACTATTCCTTCGTTCATTACCAGCATTCGTCTATCCTGAAAATGAATCTTTTGTTTTTTTTTTAATTTTAAGTGACTTGGATCAGAGATATCTTGCTCACCGCCAGACACCTTTTTTTTGGAGGTCGTCTAGGAGATCTACTACAAAAATAACGGAACCCAATATTTTTTTAAATACACAGCGAATTCTTTTAAAACATTAAATTTGCTATATGGATATGTATTCTTTATGTTTATATAACTAAATGCCTTTTCATTACAACTAGATATAACCCCTTAAACACATTTAAAGAGCAGTGACAGTTGGTTTTATTTGAACAATAATTTTTCAAATCTTTTTCAACTAGGTACATTAATGTCGTTTTCGATTGGAATCCCTCAATGATTCACTCATTCTGAAATCCAATAAAAAAGTTTGGATCACTTCCACCCAATTCTGAAATTTAATATCTGTATTGGTGAAAAATCAAATAAAATATTTTTTTTTGTTTTTTCACTAGGAGAATAAAAAACTTGCAGCGGGCTCCTGAAAGATTCCGGACGGCCAATCAAAAACGACATACCTTCATAGGTATAAGGTTTGTTCGTTGTGAGCTCTAGGGCACTCTGGGTCGCTCCGAATTCGTTGTCAAGCGGTTTTTGTAATTTTTTTTGAACCAGAGTTATTTCCTCTGTGTTCGATGTGCCCGATCCCGAAAACCCAAAATCCCGAATGGGATCCCTAAAATTTTTTTGGGATTTCGGTTTCGAAAACAATCCTAAGTGTTTAAATAAGGTGTTAACACGCAAAAAACAATATAAGTGTATGATTCCGTTAATATCTCTTTTTTACATGATTTCATGTTCTTATTGTGCTTTTAGCAGTGTTTTGTTGTGATTGAGTTAAGTTGGGAAAATCGTTGAACTAAAATCAAAAGAATTATGAGTTTTAATATTTAACTTATGATATTTTAATGTATCTATATGTTTAAATTGTTTTTTAATTAGTTTTAATTTTATGTTTCAGTAAAAATTTCAGAGAAACACAATTTTTTTCTGTTTTACTTTCGGGATTTTGGCCTTTCTGGATTTTGGGTTTTCAAGGTTTTAGGTTTTCGGGATTTTGGGTTTTCGGAATTAAGGATTTTCTGGACTTTGGGCTATCTAGATTTCGGGATTCTGTCCGTCTCCCTTCTGTATCTTTATTCATTATTACAGTCTGGATATTCTCCATAAACTATTTTGTCTCGTCGGTTTATTCTTTTCCATATCCGGAAAAAATAAAGAAACACACTCCATCCCCACATTACCAGCTATGATTTAGTGATTTAGGGGCGCCTTTGCAAAAATTAAATTGGTTGGAGGAATATTAGGATTGCTTTAGTCTTTCAAAAGAAATTGGGGCGCCTTGTTCTTTAGAGATGAACGAAGATTTTGGACACCATTGTCCTTCCGGAAGCCAAAAAATTTAACCCGAAATTGGGAGCGCCTTCATTCGTTTAGGACAAAAAATATGACCGCCGCGCCGGTCCAACTGAAAAATTGGAATGGTCAATGCCTAGACGATTGAAAGCCGTAATTGCTTCCAAAGGTTATGCCACAAAATATAAAAGCCTACTTTTTTCACTGATTAAAACAGGGTACGAAAACGAAATTGACCCAGTATTACTATAGTTTTTTCTTTTATTTGCATTTCTTAAGAAAAATGACTGTTATCAACTATAAAAATTCCACAAAATATATCAACCATGTACGTACTTAAAATGCACATGGTTATTATTTTTGTGTCTGAAGTCATTTTGAATTAGGAGCGCATTCAATTTTTTTATTGAAGGGGTACGAATATGAAATTGATTCACTGTATATGTACCTCTTATAGTTCTCATGATATTTGCATTTAGAACGAACTTTGGAGCCTTATGTCTCAAGACACTGACTTGCATAGCCGTATTTAGGGGGGGGTTTTGGGTGTTTAACCCCCCCCGAAATTTTTTTTTCAGAAAATCAAAAGATACCTATATTATAAACATAAATAAAATAAAGTCTAACATGTGCAGCACTAAATGATTTGTTTTTGTATTTTAGTGATTTGATTACCTATAAGAAAATCATCTTAAAATCACTACCAATTTTGCATCGTTGCAGAAGCTGTCGATGAAGTTTGTATAAAGGAAAACAAAAATTGTTTGGTCTATCACAAAGAGTTTTTATCTCTTTGACCGTTTCCTTAAGCACTACATATGTTAACACCTTAAAATGCTCTTTTAAGAACCCTTTAAATACCACAAGTACTTATGCAGGGTTTTTGGTGCCGAGACTAAACTATGCTTTTTCAAAGGGTTTCGGTGGCCGAACTCGAATCCAAAGACGGATTTTTTCGATCACATCTCGTTTTTGAAATATTACCCTTAAATCTATTTAAATCTTTCAGACATCTTTTCTACTGTCCGAGATATCTTCAGTTGCTTATTACCCACTTTTGTTCTATGTTAAACTTAAATCTAGTATGTAAGCGAAAATAAATGAAAAAAACTTGTTTTTATTTCTAAAAATTATAAGAGAAAGTAACGGGACATTTTGTTCTTCTCAATATTCTTGTTTTTTGATCCCCTTTAATAAAAAAATGGTAGGGTGTCGCTGCAATACTCGGTTTTATATAAATAGCATTTTTATATGGTGCGATTATACTTTTGCAAAGCACTGTATTTACAACATTTCGTTATTCTTTTGTTTCAAATTATAAAATTAAACAATTTCAGTTTATTGTTAAATTTCAAAGTGAAATATGACACTGGTCAACAAAATTAAACTTCTTTTTTGTTACAGAAACCAGGGTATACTCTTCTATAGGTTTTTTGTGTGCTGAGATATTCCCGTTAGAAAATCGAAAATGCCGCTTTTTACCAGTTTTCAGGGTTATTTTTTAGCGTTTACTTATTTTTTTTTTAAATTGAATTTGTAACAGTTTCTAAAAGAATTAAGTTTTGTCTCTCTAAATCCGTTTAAATCTTTTAAATATCTATTTTCTTCCTCGAGAAATAATAACTTGAAATCCAAGTGTTTGGGGCATCTCATATTTTTTTTGCTTTAAATAGCAAATATCGAAAAGTTCTGTACCAATCGCTTTCAAATTTTGACACAATTCTTTTAGAAACTGTTACAAATTTAATTTAAAAAAAAAATAAGTAAACGCTAAAAAATAACTTTGAAAACTGGTAAAAATCGGTATTTTCGATTTTCTAACGGGAATATCTCCAAAACGTGATGTGATAGAATTTTTCTGACTTCGGATTCGAGCTCAGCCTATAGAAAAGTATACCCTGGTTTCTGTAACAAAAACCTTGTTAACCAGTGTAATTAGCTCATGTGAAACAACTTGGATTATTTAAAATTTTGGTTTTTAAGTATTGCTAATTTCATTTAGAACTCAATAGATAGAATGTACCTGTCAATTTTCTGCTACAAAATTTCAGTGCAAGAAAAAGTCCATTTTTCAATGTTTTATATATTAAATTGTACGAAATATTTTTTTTTATAAAGCCTTAGAATGGTTAAAATTTGTTTCTTAAAAAAAATGTTCTTGCTCGCTGACGCTCGCAATTTATATCAACCAACTTATCACTCTTTGTACCTACAAAACTAGAGATGCCGCTGAGTATTCGGCCATTTTTAAATTCGTTTACCGTAAGCAGGGCTTTTTTAAACTTTTAACTACGAATTCCTCTCCTAAAAAATACTTAAAAAGGATATTGGCAAATGTTTCGCTTCTGCACAGTTCAAATGACTATTTGATTTAGCGGGATTTAGAATCGACTGCAGTTACATATAGTTGATACAAAGTATTGTGATTTCTAAAAAAAAAAATTTGTTTGGTCTGAGCTAACCCCCCCCGAAATGAAATCCTAGCTACGGCTATGCTGACTTGCGATTTAAAAAAAAACTTCATAGATTGAATAAAATAAGCTCCAGCTTCAATTCGAGACTAGTCTCATTAATGTACGCTCATGGCCCAAAAACGCCCCATCTTCTTTGGTAAACTCATCACCATGAGAGGAATCTGGGAGCTAATAAATATTGATTCTTCCGATGAATTTTCTTCAAGAATCTTTTGAACGCATGGCAAAGAATCGAATTTGTTTGCTTGTAGAAACACGGACCATAACCGCAGTTTTGCGAGAAATCCTCTGATTTTGTCTTTTGCAGTCTAATTAAGGATGTTTAAGTGGTCAAACAGATCAGCGAGAAATGATAATTTTAAAAGCCACGGAGGGTCAGAAAAATGGTTCGAATTTTCAGTCAATTTCAATCAATTCAGCTCTTAATACCAAAACTTTTCCACACTGGCATCTGCGTGGTGAAAAAGATAGTTGTGGAGTGAACCCATTTCATGGCATACAATCCTAAACAGTCGAATTTGTAAGGCTTTGCCTTCTATGGTAGGAAACAGGTAGAGCTTTACAAAATAAAATATGCAGTACACGAAAAAAATTCTTCGCGAATAAGCCAAATCTTTTTTGAATGGGTACAGAGTATAATGGTATTTACTGACACATTATAGTGTTAGGGGGTCGCCAAAATATTTTTCATCTCATGGGGGTCCCGAACTCAAAAAGTTTGAAAAACACTGGTCTATGGCAACGAAAACTCAACAACAATTAGAACTGTTATCAAAGAAGACATGTGCCTGCCTCCTACTTCAGAATTAGCCATCGATACCTCACGGTCGAGCCAGAAGTTGAGCAAAGTTCCCAAAACATCATCATCGGGAAGACTCTTGTGGCACCAAAGAACAACATGTTACCTGTACGGATACGGATACTAAACATCACAGTTTTAAGAAAAGTGTAATACTACCGATTTTAAAAAAAGGAGATCCAAAAAACTCAAGTAACTACAGAGGTATATCGTTTTTAAACACTGTCACGAAAATCTTCACAGGCATCTTATTAAAACGTGTAACAGACTGGATAAACGAAAATGACCTGTTAAGCGAATTTCAAGCCGGTTTCCGCAAAGGGTACTCAACAGTTTATAATATTTTCTCTCTGACTAGTATTGCTCGTATGTATGTAGAAAAAGGAAAAAAATTGTATGCATTCTTCGTAGACTTCAAGGCAGCTTTCGATTGCATTGACAGAAGATCTCTATTTCTCAAACTAAGCAACCTTGGAGTCTCAACAAAAATGTTAAAAATTTTTCAAAAACTCTACGAAGAAAATAAGTCGGCGGTTTGGGATGGAAATATTCTTTCAAATTGGTTCGAACCTACAACTGGTGTAAAGCAGGGATGTCTCTTGAGTCCACTCCTCTTCTCAATTTATTTAGACGATCTAGGTACGGTGCTTCCGGGAGGAGTTCTTTTTGATGGAATGCCCATAAAAATATTGCTCTACGCTGACGACATTGTAGTTCTCTCTGAATCTCCCAACATGATCGAGATCATGATAAATAAACTTTATGGTTACTGCAAAATGTGGAACCTACAAATAAATACAGCTAAATCAAAAACAATGGTGTTTCGAAACTGGACGGGTCGTCTTGCAAGAATTGAAAGTTGGACTTGGGGAAATGAAAAACTAGAAACTGTTAAGGAATATAAATACCTCGGTGTTTGGATTACTCAAACGCTATCATTCAAAAAGCATTTACAAGAAAAACTTAAAGAATCCAAACGCGCGATAAATAATAAACCTGCAAATTCTTTTGAGTAAAATTGAAGATTCAGCTAGAAATGCTAGAAAGACGGCTTTCTCCACAGGGAATGGTTTGTGGCAGTTTAACGTCATGCCGTTTGGGCTTTGTAATGCTCCAGCTACTTTTGAGCGTTTAATGGAGTGTGTTTTAAATGGATTAACATGGAAATCTTGCCTAGTCTATTTGGATGGTGCCATCGTTTACGGGAAAACATTTCATTACCATTGTGAAAACCTAAAGGCTGTTTTCCAGAGGCTATTAGAAGCACATCTAAAGTTGAATTCAAAGAAATGTGCACTTTTCAAGACAGAGGTTAAATATTTGGGGCATATCATCTCATCCCAAGGAGTGAAGACTGATCCTGAAAAAGTTGACACTGTGAAAAATTGGGCAACCTCTCAGGAATACAAGCATCGACTTCGGAGTTTCCTCGGCCTGGCAACGTAGTATCGATGATTCGTGAAGGATTTTGCGAGAATCGCCAAAAGCTTGCATCAGCTTACGAAGTAAGCTTTAAATGGTCAGGTGAGTGTTATAAAAGCTTTCAGGAACTGAAGCTGCGGTGATGTGAAGCTCCTTTGTTGGCCTATCCGACTCCAGGCAAACAATTCATCGTTGACGCAGATGCAAGTAATGTTGGAATTGGTGCTGTTTTGTCGCAAGTTCATGACGGAGAAGAAAAGGTCGTTGCCTATTACAGCAAGGTACTGTCGAAACAAGAAAGAAACTATTGCGTGACCAGAAGGGAACTTCTTGCTCTGGTATTGGCAACAAAGCACTTCCATAAGTACATCTATGGACAGAAGTTCCTTCTTTGCACAGATCATGGTGCACTAAATTGGGTTTTGAACTTCAAAAATCCAGAGGGTCAAGAAGCAAGATGGATCGAGATACTTCAGACGTATCAATGTCAGATTCAACATCGAAGAGGAAAGCTGCACTCAAATGCAGACGCATTATCTCGGCGCCCGTGTAATCAAGACTGCAAGCATTGCACACGGCTAGAAGAAAAGGAAGTTGTCGCGGTTAGACGAACGAGAGCTGATCCCATTTGTGGCTAGAGTAATGAAGAACTCAGGATGGCCCGACAGGAAGATTCGGACATTGTACCCACCCGTGCATGGAAGGAACATCAAGAGAAACCAGAATGGGCCGACATCTCCAACCGAAGCCCCACTCTCAAAACATATGGAGCACAATGGGATTCGCTTCATGTGCAACAAGGGCTACTCTGAAACCAATAACGGAAGCAGGTATATCCTCGTAGTGATGGATTACTTCAGCAAGTGGCCTGAGGCATTTGCCAACCCAAACCAGGAAACCAAAACAGTTGTGGATAAGATTGTCTTTTATTGGGAGAGCAGGTTCGGAGTACCCATGGAACTTCATTCCGACCAAGGAAGGAACTTCGAATCTAAGATCTTTCAGGAGGTTTGCTCACTCCTTGACATCAAGAAAACAAGAACAACACCGCTTCATTCAGAATCTGATGGGAAGGTTGAGCGATTTAACAGGACACTTAAAAAAGACCTGTCTAAGGTAGTCGGTGACAACCAACGAGACTGGGATTGGCATATTCCATTATTCTTGATGGCATATAGAAGTGCAATACATAGTTCCACCGGACATACACCATTGGTAGTCTTATTTGGCTCAACAATACGTCGCCGTCGTCCGAGTGAGCTAAAATTTGGATGTGTTCCAAACGAGCCACAAGAAATGGATGAGTATGTAGATAGCCTGAAAAAAATACTGGCTGACATTCACCAACGGACAAGGACAAATATAAAAGCGTCAAGTGACAGGATGAAAACAAGATATGACCCAAGAGCGACAGCAACAGGGTTTCAAGAAGGAGAACTTGTGTGGTTTTACAATCCCCATCGACAAAAGGGACTATCACCGAAGCTACAGCAAAACTGGAAAGGGGCTTACACAGTAATAACTAGAATCAACGACGTGGCTTACCGTATACAGAGAGCAAACTAAAGGTAGTTCATTATGACCGTTTACATCGTTATCATGGTGAAAGAAGCGATGGAGATGTTCGGGACGAACAATCCTAAGAGGGGGCAATGTAACGATGAATTACTGAACTTCTGTGAAGATAAACACCTGAACGCACCTTTAGTAATATAATTGTGAACATTCCTCTAGATTTTTTCCTGAACGCACCTTTAGTAATATAAGTGTGAAGCGCCCCCTCCTGGAAAGGAAGTTTCGAGAAGCAAAGACGAGAACCTTCGCAGACATTCTGGTATTTCGAAATATTGGTATAAATAGATGGCACGGACACGGAAACGATACAGCGACCAGCACACCCATTGCATCATTGGAGGAGACTTCAAAGCCAGGCACCCCAGATGGCAGGACAGCATCAGCTCACAGCAAGGAGAAACCATTGTGGACTGGCTGGACAACAATCCACACTGACACTCACTGGCCATCGTTTCACAACCAACACCCACCTTCCCGAGGACACCATCAACGCTGGACTTTTTCTTGGCATCAACGAACATCATAAATATTCTCTCACAGTTCGAGAACTACCGCTGTGTGACACATCCATCGGATTCGGATCATCTTGCTGTGGAGCTTGATATTCGACTCAGACAGAGGATATTGACCACTCAACCTGATCCGGAGTTTTACATCAGGTATGATCGAGTCAACTGGAGACAATTCCGCGATGACACCGAGGCAAGACTTCCTGAAGTGACCAACATCGCCAACTTAACAAACACCGAAATTGACGGAGCGATTCACGGATTGGAGAATGCTGTCAACATCGCCTTGGACAACCAGAAGACCCAGAAGACATCAAAGGATAGATTCTCGAACCTCCCAAAGAATATCATCGCCATCAACAACCACAGGCAGAGGCTAAGGAAAAAGCTACAACGGATACTGCATCGGACCTACAACACGGAGAATGATGAATATAGAAGGACCTATTCGGAACTCAAATGCACCCAAGTTATGTTTGACCGGGCGGTTAAACATTTCCAGGACTCCCAGCTACAAAGAAGACTCCAAGATATCAAACCTGGACCAGACTGCTTCAAGAAGATCAACGCCATCGTAGGAAGAAGACGACAACTCCCAGATTCTATCAGCCATGGACAGACAACAGCACACACCCCAGCAGAAAAAGCCGAAGCGTTTGCAAACCACTTCGAGGGAAACTTCACGGACAATCCACCAGTTCATCTCCCTGAATTCATGATGGAAGTAGAAGCAAGAGTGATTGAAGGACACCAGACATCACTAACTACATTCAGCGAAGAAAATCCTGCCCACAACCCCATGAACAACGACGTTTTCACCAACACCGAAGACATCCGTGAGACCATCATCACAGGAAATTCAAAGAAGTCAACAGGACCAGACGGCATTTCCAACTTTGTCTTGAAAAAGTTGCCGAACATCGCCCTCTTCCTGTTGACAGTCATCTTCAACAACTGCCTAAACAACGGCTATTTTCCGGCAGCATGGAAAACAGCAAGGATTGTTCCAGTACCAAAGAAGACCGACAGGAACACCGTGGAAGGATACAGGCCCATCTCACTACTTTGCTGTGTTAGCAAAGTACTTGAGAGTCTACTACTGAGAAAGGTAAAAAGTTTCTGCTTAGAAAGGAATATAATACCAAACTTATAGTATGGATTCATGGGCAAGCACCCGCCAGGCACGAGGACCAAACTGTACGCAGATGACTCCATCACATACTCAACATCATTATCACCGGAGATAGCAGCCCGTAGAGTGCAGGAGCACATCTACAATCTCTGGAACTACTACCTCAAATGGGGATTGAAGATCAACGCCAGCAAGACGGAACTAATTTGCTTCAGACAACCACACACAAGGACGAGGGCCCGTAGAAGGATCGCTGAAAGGAGTCGGAACATTACCATAGGATTTCCTGACAACACGGTAGTGACTACAAAGGACAAAGCCAAATACCTGGGAGTAAACTTCACCAACCGGATGAAGTTTAACAAACACGCTGCAGCCATCTTGAAACGCGCCAGTTTTTCGTTTCACCTGGTACATCCTCTACTAAGGAAGCAGTATGGACTCTCAAAGAAGACAAAACTACTCCTCTACAAGCAGCTCATCAGGCCCGTCATCACCTATGCCTGCCCGGTCTGGTTCACAATTTCACCATCAGCCATGAAGAAGATCAAACTCTTCGAGAGGAAAATACTCAGAGTTTGCACTGGACTTTATCGGAACCCCCTAACGAGGAAGTACTGGCCAAATAAGAAGCTGTACGAGGCAGCTGACATCATCTCAATCGACCAGCATATGATGGCACTATCCAGCCGAATTTTGAGGAACCTCGAAGGACATCCAAACCCGGAAGTACAACAACTGCTACAGGACGAAATTCTCACCAGCAAAGGTACCTACACCCAAGAGCGATAATCGATGCCAGATTCCAGGATGTACTATTCAACGAAGGAAGACCATTCTACGAAAGAGCGGACAGCGGACACGACAGGGGATAAAAACCTTGAGTTCTAATTAATTTTCTTATTTTATTTAACAAGACATTTATTTTTTTCAATTTTAATTTTCATGTATTAGATTAAGTCGACAAAAATATGTATTTAAATTTTATAAACCCATCCTTTTAGCCAGTAGAAATAAGTTAGGCCCCTTCTGAGCCAACAATCTTAATTATAAGCCTAGTTTAAAAAAAAATGTATTGGAAACGATACAGTTTAACTTTGAAAGTGAAAGAGTACAGTACAAAGTGAAACAAAGTGTTGGAAATTGTTAGCAGCAAATAAAGAGATTTAAAAATGTGTTCATTTGAGCGAAAAATAAATTGGAAATTAAATAACGGAAAATATTTTTATTCTGATCCCAGAATAAAACATAACAATATTAATGTTTGGATTTGGAAAAAAAAATACTTGGCTCAGGGGCGTTCACTCCCTTGGGGCAAGCGGGGCGGCGCCCCGGGCCCCGACCGACCCAAGGGCCCCCACTGGAGACAATGCATAGAAGGAAACTGTAAGAATAAATTGAGTAACGAAGTAAATTAAAATGTATTTGAATCACTTCGTATACAAAGGAGACAAATTATGTCATTCAGTGTAATGTATAATGCATGTAATGCACACAATATATATTGATTTAAAAAAAAGCCCCAAAAAAATAAACTGCTTTTTTAAACGAAAAATTATAATTTTATCTTAGGGCCAAAAAAATATAACTTGAAAAATCTTTGCAACCACGAATAATACATTAGGAGCCCCCAAAAAAGCAAAAAAAAATTTGTTAATGTTAATATAACTTCAAGGCAATACATTAGGGGCCCAAAAAAAGCAAACAACTTCAGGCCAGGGGCCCCAAAAGCCTTTACTCCAAAAATGAATTAAAAAATAAGTTTTTTAAATTAAATTACATTTGTTGATGGATTAATAAATATTACTTTAGGAGCCCCAAAAAATATGACTTCGGGGCTTTAAAGATCAATTCAAGGGCCCCAACATAAATACACCAGGGCCCAAAATGAAAACATTACGTTATTGGTGGCATTCCGAATATTACTTCAGAACAGAGGCCCCAATACCTATTAATTCTTGGCTCCAAAAAAATTATATTATATTTTAGGGGCCTCTAAGCACTTAATTATGAGGCCCCGAAAATAATTTTTCAGGGGCCCCAAAAGAAATAAACTATGTTTCATGATGTGTAGGTATGTATTACTTCAGAACAGAGGCCTCAAGAACAATCAATTCTAAGCTAAAAAAATTATTTTAGGTGCCTCTAAATATTTAATTTTGGGGGTCCCAAAATTAATTTTTCAGGGGCCCACTATAAAAAAAAACTATGTTTGATGATGGAAAATCATATATGTACATATTACTTCAGAACAGAGCCCCAAGAACTACCAATTCTAGGCTAAAAAAAATTGTATTTTAGGGGTCTGTAAATATTTAATTTTGGGGGCCCCCTAGTGCAAGTATTTACTACTTTTGTGATAGACATTTTAAGTAAATATATCAAAGTGCATTACGAACATATTAAAACATAAAAATAAACCTTAAAATAAATAAGCCATACAAAAAAAAATGTATGGCGTATACGTATTTTTTTTTTTTTTGTATCTAAGGAGCCCCCAAATATCAAAGGGGCCCCAAAATTTAGTCTTGCCCTGGGGACCCAGGCGGCGACTCAACGTACGTCACTGTCTTGGCTTATATTTTTTACTGAGGTCCTAAAGAATAAACAAAGAAATAATCATTATCATGAGTTATACACTCCGCTTCAACTGAATAAGCACACAAATTTTCAAAGGTATTTTGTGTATTTTTTCCTAAGATTGAGCTTTAATGTGTCATTTGACGATGTTTACCGTTAGCTTGTGATGTTGAGAAAACAAATGGGAAAGAATAATTCACAAAGTACCGCTATTTTTTTTTCGTGTTCTCCTACAAAGCGTCCCATATGGAAAAATGCAGTTTTTTTTGCGTCAACTGAATAGACACATGGTCTTTCAAGGTCAATATCTTCGTTGTTTATGAGAGTTTTGAGGTGATTGGCATACTAAATCAAAAGTTGAAATGTTCTCAGTGAGATTTTGTCATTTAATTAAAATTAAAAAAAAAAAGTAGTAGATTAAAAGCTTTTAATACTGTCGACAGAGCTAAAATTAATTTGTTAACGGAACAAGTACCGACCGGGTCTGCTATAGCTACCAAAAAGGTATGCGTTTAGAATTTTCTAGGCTCTATATGAGCTGAAAAAATGTTTTTTCTCATTTGAAAAAGTTCAATTTTGACGGGCCCGATGACTTCAATTATGAATTCATCAAAATTGAACTTTTTCAAATGAGAAAAACCATTTTTCCAGCTAATATAGAGTCTAGAAAATTCTAAACGAATACCTTTTTGGTAGCTATAGCAGACCCGGTCAGTACTTGTTCCGTTAACTTGTACGCTTGTTTAAGGGTGGTTTCTTTTGGACTTTTAATGGGTTAAACTGATCCGTGCTGTTAATTACTCTGCGGAGTGTTGAAATACTTGCAGAAACACCAGCTTTTTGTTTGATTTTTGGCCCAGAGTCAAATGAATTGGAGGCAGATCTCAAAATTTCTCGTCGATTAACTGCTATTTTTGCCGTTTTTTACCTCAATTCATGTTTTTCCTGTACAAACCTTATTTCTGAGGTACGAATAGGCAACAAACTAAAACTCCGATCAATTTTGGTAGCTTAGCAGACCCGGTCAGTACTTGTTCCGTTAACAAATTAATTTAAGCTCTGTCGATAGTATTCAAAGCTTTTAATCTTCTACTTTTTTTAAATTTTAATTAAATGACAAAGTCTCACTGAGAACATTTCAACCTTTGATTTGTTATGCCAATCACCTCAAAACTCTCATAAGCAACGAAGATATTGACCTTGAAAGACCGTGGTTCTATTCAGTTGACGCAAACAAAAAACTGGATTTTTCCATATGGGACGCTTTGTAAGAGAACACGAAAAAAAATAGCGGTACTTTGTGAATTATTCTTTCCGATTTGTTTTCTCAACATCACAAGCTAACGGTAAACATCATCAAATGACATATTAAAGCTGAATCTTAGGAAAAAAAAAACACAAAATACCTTTGAAAATTTGTGTGCTTATTCAGTTGAAGCGGAGTGTAGTATACCTGCAATAATAAGCATTTTCTTAAATCATTGTTAATTGTAATTGATATCACACCTAGAGACAAAAAATTAAAGGTTTTCTTATAAAAAAATAGATTTGTTTTTTTTTTTTTATTTCTCTAACGGCCATATTATTCACTAGTTTAAAAAATACATCTGGATGTAAAATTGTCAAATGTCAAAAATAAATCCAAATCCAAAATAGTTATCCCGATTTTAACTATGAAAATAGCTAAAAATTACTATTTTTTTCTATGTGTGATAGTGAATATCATAGATTTGGATTTATTTTTGACATTTCAATTTCTTCACATCCAGTTGTATTTTTTAAACTAGTGAATAATATGGCCGTAAGAGCTTATTTTTCAATAGTCAGATAAACCATAGTTAAGGCTTATTCCTAGGAAAAAAAGGTTTTTTTTATATTTACATTTATACTTTTGATAGTCCAACTGACGATTGAAAAATCAAGGCTTAAACGACAAAAAATGTTTGGATTCACTTTACTGTTTTTGACATTAAACTAATGAGAGCATTGAATTTTGAAAACAAATTTTGTAGTTAATTACATAATTTTTTTTGTTAAGTTTTGGCCTTGAAATTAATTTTTCAAAAATCCTTACTTAAAACAGCTTTATTTAATAAAAAAAATGAACTAGTTAGTTCTTGGCTTTACAAGAAGGTATAGCACGTCATTGTAAGTCAAACCGTTGAATTTTAATAATATTTTTTTCAAGCTAAGTTAACTCTCCCTAATACTAATAACACTGTGCAAGTCGAAATTCTTGACAGGCGCGCGAATAACTGTTTCGCCCTACTTCGAACAAAATTTTTTTTGAAAGATTTTCAATTATTTTGAGAATTTTTCACTTTTTTTAGTAATTTTTCAACCAAAAACAGTATTTATATTGCTAATAATTCTGCTCAAACGTTATTTGCTACCAGTAGAAAGACATTATAAACTATTTTGAACAATTTATTTGAAAATTTAGTAATTTTTTTTGAAACAATTAAAAAAAATCGAAATTTTCTACATTGTTTATCGTTTTTTCGCTTTTTTTGTTCTCTTTTGCACAAATACATTGCATGTTTTCCATTAAAAATTAATTTAACTGTTAATTTAGTGTTGGTTAAACTTCGACAGTCTATCGATAGCATCGATAACAAAAAAATATCGAGTATATCGATACTTCACAAAACTATAGATAGTTTCAATACTTCCAAATTATTGTACCACAAGGCTTCCGATATTATCGATAGCTTTGAAATTAATTAAACACAATTTGAACTACAAGTTAAGTTTTCGTTTGACATTGGATATAAACAACTAATTAACATAGTGTTTGGTAGATATCGATAGTTTCCATTATCGATTGTATCGATAGTTTTGAGAAAAAACTATCGATAATATCGGTAACCTTGTGGTAAAATAATTTGGAAGTATTGAAACTATCGATAGTTTTGTGAAGTATCGATATACTCGATATTTTTTTGTTATCGATGCTATCGATAGACTGGCAAAGTTAAACCAAAACTAAATTAACAGTTAAATTAATTTTTAATGGAAAACACATGCAATGTATTTGTGCAAAAGAGAACAAAAACAGCGAAAAAACGATAAACAATGTAAAAAATTTCGATTTTTTTTTAATTTTTTGAAAAAAATCAATAAATTTTTAAATAAATTGTTCAAAATAGTTTATAATGTCTTCCTACTGGTAGCAAATAACGTTTGAGCAGAATTATTAGCAATATAAATATTGTTTTTGGTTGAAAAATTACTAAAAAAAGTGGAAAATTCTCAAAATAATTGAAAATTTTTCAAAAAAAATTTTGTTCGAAGTCGTACAGATAAATCGAAAAACTAATGACGCCAATCGATTTCTCGGGTCCGAAATAGGGCGAAACAGTTAATCGCGCACCTGTCTCAAAAAAAATTTTCAAAAAACTTGCACAGTGTAATAAATAATAGAGCGCACTCCTACTGTTGCCCGCTCATCGCAGCTCCGAGACTGAAAATTAAATTAAGACCTCTTTTCCCTATGAAAACCTATATATTCTCTTTTTTTCTGAGACCCCAAAGCTCAACCTCATCTAATAAATAGTTCATCTATGTATTCCTTCTTGACCAATCAGAAATGAACATCCCATATTTTTATCTTCATAAATTCTCATTTTAATCCAGTTAAATAAGGGTTTAACCTCGGAATGAATGTTAGTAGAAATTTTTTTTTGCTCAATGTCTTCCTTTTGCCATTCTATAACGTATCTCAAAAGTCTAGAAAAATCTCATGTCCGCTTGTCGCGATTTCAAGGTCATATCGCGAAATGGAGATTTTCAAAATTAGCAAAAATAGGCTATGGTAGTATATACACATATGATACACGATTTCAAGGTATTTTTTAATGCTGATTCCAAAAAAATTAATAAGAAAAGTTTAAATTTGTATATGTATACCAACATAAGCGACATGATTGAAAGGTATTTTTTAACACTAATTCCAACAAAACTCACAAACAAGTCAACCTGACCATCCCTGAAAAGTAATGCACCTTATTCATGTTGATCTGACACAAATATATGAAGTGTAGTTTTCCAATTTTTTAAAATCTGCACCTTATTTTCAAACCAAGAAAATTAGGACTTGCGGACATGAGATTTTTTTTAGATTTTTGAGGGTAGTTAAAGAATATCCAAACAAAGATTAAAATGTAAAAATTAGCCTATTTGCACTTATTCCTAAGATGAACAAGAATCTTCTTTAGTGCATATCCTAAAATTTGCCCCTCCATCAAAAAATACCATTATTTCGTAGGTATATATATTTTTTGTAAGGGATTGTTTTGATTTTTAATAATGATGGATTCTAAAATCTTCATGCAAAATTTGGTTCATCTACCATAACTTTTAAGGGTTTTTCGGCAGTAAGTTTGCAACTGTTATAATAATATGAGCTGACAGATGAAAAACAGGTATAACTTTTTCCAGAGACGTCAGATTGTCTTACCTTGAAATCATGTATCATATGTGTATATAATACCATAGCCTATTTTTGCTAATTTTGAAAATCTCCATTTCGCGATTTGACCTTGAAATCGCGACAAGCGGACATGAGATTTTTCTAGACTTTTGAGATATGTTATAGAATGGCAAAAGGAAGATATTGAGCAAAAAAAAATTCTACTAACATTCATTCCGAGATTTACCCCTTTTTTCTCCTTATTTTACTGTATTATTTCTCTTTTAACTGTTTCCAGCTCAAGTCCCGGTCAAAATAATAGTTTCCCATTTTTCAAAGTCTTGTCGCGCTTACTTTCTTACCTAATACTAAAAGTCGTGAATACTTTTTGTGTTCACACTTTTTACGTGTCAACAAATTTTGACTCAAGCAGTGAATAATATGGACTTAAAATTATTTTTTTATTTAAATTTACTGCTAGATGCATTCATAATCATCTTAAAGTAGTGAATAGTAACATAAGTTACCTTATAGTTTGATATACGTCTTCTGCCATAGTTACATCACCACAAACATATATATGTGCCTTTTGTTGTGTAATAAGAACGTAAAGCATTTCGAATTCTTGTTTTATGAGATCCTGAACGTAGGTCTAAAAAATAGTTTTTATAGTGTGTGGGTTAAACAAATAAGAATGTTGGAATGAAATAAACTACTGACATTTAAGTTTGAGTACCTTTTTCTTGTTTGTTTCTCTAGAAAGTGCTAAAAATACTTTGCTCAAAACTTTGTTTTGTATAAGTTTTGCTTTTTCGTCAGCATATAAGTCATACTTCAAGCTTCGACATCCATAAAAAAGCCAAGTATCAGGCAGTTTCATAGCTGGTGAGTTTTCTTTCAATACTTCTAAATGTTGCCAAAATGATCGGAATGGTGCTATGCCAGTTCCAGGGCCAATTAAGATCAGTGGGCTCTCAATTTCAGCTGGTAGGTGAAAAGCTGGAGAGCTGCGAACAAAGATGAATATTTCATCATTTTCTTTCATTTTTTGTAAATAATTTGAGCAAACTCCCAAGCGTTCGGGTCCTGCCCCATTCTCTGACTGATATTTTACAACAGTCACAGTTATATGAATTTCATTATTGTACTTTTTTTGCGAGGATGAAATGGAGTAGAATCTTGGTTGCAAAGGTTGGAGATTGAGCAAAAACAATGCTGCTGGAGGCCTACATGATGGAAATTCTTGCATAACTTCTAAAAGATGTGGAAGCTTCCAGTGCTTCCAGTCTTCAAATGCTGATGTGTCGTTTATAAGTTTGAGTATTTCTTCTTCATCTTCTTTTTCGCCACAATAATTAGACAAAAAAATTAACAGCTGACGCGATGGTGGAGTTGTAATATCAAAAAAACGCAGCAAAAATGATCTAATTGTATCAATGGGCATCTTACTGTGGGGTTCCCAACATTTAAAACATCCATTTGGAGTTTGTTTTTCTACGAGAATTTGCAGCTGTACAATTTGATCCGGGTCTTCGAGTCCTGATAAACGTTGTAAGATACCATCGACAAGATCAATGTTATTGATTGGAAATATACCTAAATGATCGCCAGGCTCATATTCTACATTTGGTGAAGATATTTTTAGTAAGATTGTAGTTTTATCATTTTCGTTTGAGTTAGTAAGGTTTATTGGTGTGGTCTTAAGAGAACACTTTATAACATTTTTATTGTGATATTTTCTTAATAAATTCTCCAATTTTTCCTCAAACTGAATTGGAACCAACCTCACTGTATTTATAGTAAGTGAATCATTTTGTGAAAGTAGGTATGTATCCGATATGCCTTCGTCAGCATCCAAACAAAAAATATCGCATGCGACCTGTAGAATTAAGTGTGTGGTTATAATGACAGTTAAATTTTTATTTGAATATAAACCTTATAGATTTTTGGTGCCCAGTTTCTGAAAGATTGTTCTTGGCCACATATTTCATCGCCATAAGCTAAGTTCAAAATTCTCTCGCCACCAAGTTCTGAAAGGATGTTATCCATATATTGGCCAAATGCACAAAAATTTGGGTATGCTGATGAACCTAGTCCAAAGACGGCGAATCTTGAAATAAAAATAAGATAAGATTATGGTTTTGTACCCAATGAGGTAATCTGGATGTAGATATTTTTGTAATTTTTAATGTAAATAGTAATAATAATTACAGCGGTGAAACAACATTATTTATTCAGAGTCCTAAAGCTTTCCCGGAATGAAGTTTTGACCATAACTGATTTTTATTTTTAATTTAACAAAGTAAAACGAAATATTTTTGACATTATATAATATTATGTAGAGTGGCCTTGATTTTTGATCATAATAGACGTGTTTTTTTTGGCAAAGCTATCCGCAGTAGGATTTCCCAAATATCAACACTGAACAAAAATGTATATGCACGAACCAAGAGAAAGGATAACGTAAACTTAAACTATCGTCAAAATTCTATTCCAAGCTTGCTTTAGCTTCTATTCCTATCGGCAGCTGCGTGTTGTTTTAGTAATGCATGTCAACGCCAACTGCAGATACGGATAGCAATGCCAAAAAAACACTGCTAATATCACCAAAAGAATAAAACTTCAATCTCAATCATATCCCAAAACAAGCGTTCCCGGAATGCCGGTATATTTGTGTTCGTGCGAACGTGTATAAATGAAACTAAAACTAGCTTATAACATGCATTTAATAAACATACATACACCCAGCCCTTCCCTCCAAATTATCGTAAGCGACGTGGAAAAGTACAATTAATACTGTCCACAATTTATAATTTAATATAGCCCTTACGATAATTTAGCGGGAAGGGCTCGACATAAATTTATAATTTATTCATAATAATAGGCCTGCAATGACAAATCTATAAAAAGTCAACTTTAAAAATAGCTTGCAGCACCATTTACACGTTAGATAACTAAAACGTTGACACAAGGCGTCATAATATTTCTTGGGACAACTTTTATTAAAATATAAATCTGTGGCTATAAGACATCGTAGCTTAAGTCCAAAAAAAATTTTGAAAACCAGTCAACTCTTATCTGCAATTACTCATTACATTACATATAAGTTTTAATTTAAAAACAAAATTACAGAAATTTAGCTATGATTCACGCTTAAGAGGCCTCCGGATAAAATTTTGAGAAAAACGAGAAATTCGGAAATTTTCTGCACAGTTTGTGAGGTCCACAGAACACTTATTGCAAAAAACTAATTTGCTAATGAAAGATTGACATTTAATCTAAAACATGGTCTAGCCACATTTTTACTTTTTAAATTTAGTTCATACCTTATATTAATATTTCAATAACAGTTTTTGAAAAATAGCTGAAAACAACTTTTTTCTTGTATAGTTTATGAGAAACTGAAGTGGAAAACACATATGATATATATGTCAATTTAAAGGTAATGAATAAAATTAGAACATGGTCTGAGCGGATTTTTCATTTTTGTCCCTATTTTTGAATAATCATTTCATGAAAAACATCAAAATTGCTCATTTTCTCATGCATTTTTAAATGTGTAGTTGTATGAAAAAAGCAATATAATTTTCCCCAAATGACAAAATACCTTCTTTTAATTGATCCAACAAAAAAAAAATAGTCAAAAAGCTACTTATTATTGTAAAATGACACAATTACCTAATATAACTCTATTTTTTTATCAAAAGTCGTTACTTTCTGTTAACGACTAATTTTTTTTGTTTGAAGTTGGAACATAAACAAGTTGGAAGTAAGAAGATACAAAAAGGAGGAAAGGAGTATGACGATAGAAAAATGTAGAATGCGACAAGTGATAGGTTATTTTTGTTTTCAATAACATTGCGGATTATGTTGTGGATGACATTTGAGTTGTTTGTGTATCTGAGAAATTTTTTGCATTGTATAACAATTATAATTTCTCTGCGGAAAAGT
The DNA here is from genome assembly GCF_945859705.1 of Episyrphus balteatus. Lineage (NCBI taxonomy): Eukaryota > Metazoa > Arthropoda > Insecta > Diptera > Syrphidae > Episyrphus > Episyrphus balteatus. Next base: position 74,717,785 of record NC_079134.1, on the reverse strand, counting down.
AGGTAGACGACGTGTGTTGTGGGTGCTTTGTTTGTGTAATGAAATTCATAGTTTCTTATGTGAAGGATTGAAGAAGGATTGCTTTTCATGTACTTGTTGACTTTTGGGTTGGTAAAAAAAAGTATGAGGATTGAAAAAATATGGAATGCGAAATTAGAGTGGTAACTATTGTAGACACCATGCCGCGGCCCGCCGCGCCGATACGCTGGTGTGGGTATATGGTATATATTCTGAGGAAGAAACGCAACTACCTTCCTAACTCATAGAGTAAAAAACCCATGTCTGTCACAGTTTTGAATGAGATTGCACATTACACCAAACAAACAAAAAAAAAACAGAAAATATTTGAATTCATCCATTTTCTTTTGTGGGTTTCTTTATTGGCATTCCACGAGGAATTCAAAGATCACCAAAAAATTCAGGAAGAAGCGAATTATTGTAAAATTTTGAAAAAATAATTGTTCCAGAAATCATCGTCTCGTTTTATTTCCTCCACATATTGCGTTCGCAGCAGTGGGCAGTAAATTGTGTCAATATCAGTTTGTAACACTACTGCAGAAAAAACATAATTATAATAATTTAAGTAAGCGAAAGAGTTATTAGTATTATACGGAAACATGAAAGAAAAACTATTTCCTTATCTCATACATAAAATCATTCAGTGTTCCTTTCCATATTTAGTCCCAGAACAAGACTGCAAACAAAAAAAGAAAACTAAAAAGTACCTACTTATCTAAAATCATTCGCATCCGCATGCAATAATAAATGAAAATATTAGTTGAAAAGAGGTATGGTAGGTATTTAAAAATTGTAAATGAACTTATTCAATAGTTCAAGTTATTCAGTTTCTAATTATACTTACCAACCTAGATATAAAATAATTTAAAAAAAAACCCTACAATTAAGAAACACCTAAAATTGAAAACATGTCCATACCTACCTGATGGCTCCCTTACCTACCACAACATTGTTCTAAAACCTAACCGCATTCTAGTTAGAGTGTTCGAGATAAAATTGCAAAAAAAATTACTCAACTGTCATTACTTCATAACGAAAAAAAAGACAAAAAAAAAACATGATAAAAAGTGCTTCGCGCACCACATTACAAAACCAAAATAAATAAATTATGACTGTTTTTATACAATTCATACTATATTAAAAGTTAAACTCTTTCATAATTTCCAGTGCGAAACAGAGCTAACACAAAATGCTCACCTTTTTACTTACTCAATAGGACAAGTATTGGTTTCGTGTCAAAAAAAATTTCGAGATTTTAATCAAAACTAACATTACGATGATAGAGAAGTCCAAAAAAGTGGGTTTCGTCATGATGTCCGTCGGTCTGTGCGTCGGTGCGTCCATCTGTACAAGTAGCTACAGCCTAAACGGGTGAACGTATTTTCTTGAAATTTGGTATACCTAGATCTTTTTTTCGTAATTTCCAAGGTTGTTTTTTTTTTTTGTTTTTTAATATCTCGCTTAGAACGTATAGCTCCCATACAAAATTTTCGAGTTATTGCAATTTTCTCGAAGACGGCTCTCACGCTTTTGATTAATTTTTGCATACGTAATATTCAAAGCAATTGCAATAAAACTGCATTTTTATTTTTTCTCAAAAAAAGTCAAATAACAAAAAAAATTTGTATTTAACAAAAATTTAGTTTCCATGTCGGCTCTTCCTCTACATAAACCAAATTTCTTATTAATTTATAAGAGGCAGCTCTTATAATCTACAAGTAGACTAACATAAAAGTGCTTTGAACTGCAAGAGCAAGTACGTGAGATCCCGGTCGTGCATTTTATTTCTTCAGTAATTTCAATGCAAGACAGAGATTATCCAAAATAGTCTCATAAATCACACCGATTTTCTCATTTTGAAAAAAAAATCTATGTAAAACAGAGACATTCCAAAATAATCCAATTCAAACAATTTTTGGTTCCAATGCAAAACAAATACAAAACGATAAACCAAAATACATAGTTCTGGTTTTTTCTCTGAATGTTTCAATGCAAAAGAGAGATAATTGAAAAAAGATTTTTCTTTTCTTATTATTTATATTATTTAAACAAATTTAAAAAAATAAATTTATTAAAAATACAAAATAAACATAATGGTTCTTGTAATAAAGCTTTGACATAATGGAAATTGCTGTCGCATGGAAAGATATAGGAGAAAGTTTACAGTCAGTATTTTCAAGAAGCGTTTTCTCGAAATGGAGTTTTTTGAGTTCTCGCTCTTTTGCACTGAGGGTGCGATATTTAAACTTTCATTTTTAAGCGTTATAATATTGACAGTTTGGATTGAAATTTTTTTGTAGACCACGAAAACTAATAATTTTTGTAAAAGTTAAAAACATTTTTTGAAATATTTTACTGAACTTCGGAAAAAGGGGTTAAAAATTAGATTTTTCAAATTTAGACATGATGTACAATTTATTTAACAGTGACATTTAATAAAAAAAAAAAAAAAACAATTATTTCAGCTGAATTGAGTTAAATATTAAGCCAAGGATATGGACACTATAGAGGTGAAAAGACAAAATTTCAGCTGCTGAAGATTTATCCTGTTCTGGGTGCAGGTTAAATTTGTATCTTTAGAGAATACATTTTTTGATTAAAGGGGTTTTGTGTATTTTTGTTAATAAAGCCTAGAACGCAGCTGAAGCGGAAGGAACAATGTTTAAGTCTCCAAAATCGACAACGAAAATGCTAACGAAAAAATATCATCGGGTATTCTGTCAAAGTCAAAATAAAAAATCCAAATAAAAAATTAAAATTAAAAACCTAGAAAAAACAACCGAAATAATTTCTAACACAAAAAAAATGAGTTAAAAGTGAAAAAACTGTTTTAGGAATAAAAAAAAATGCACAGGACAGTAAAAAGTAAGTAACAAATGAGCGAACACTCTCCAAATTTTCACTTAAACTGCGAACTGAAAAACGAAAAGCAAAACGAAATTTTTCGTTCAAGATGTATGGAAAATTTCGATTCGCTTCAGCTACGTACATATACCTACTAGGCTTTAATGTTCAAAACTTTTAATAAACAAAGAAATTTGTAAAAAATAATACAAGAATGTTGACTAAACATAAAATTCAAAGCACAACGCGTTTTGGGAGTTTGAAAATTGTAAAGACTAAAGCCTAGTACGCAGCTGAAGCGAAACGAAATTTTCCATACAAAATTTGGTTAATGAAATCTTGAACGAAATTAAATTTGTTTTGTTTTTGCTATAAAACTTATTTTCTGATGTTTTTTCTTAATTTTTTAATTTTTACTTTTATTTTTTTTTTTTGAATTTTCTATAATACCCGATGGTATTTTTTCGTTAACATGTTCGCTCTTGACTTTGGACACTTCAAAATTTTGCGTTTCGTTTCAGCTGCGTACTAGGCTTTACTAATGTTTTTAACACCATTAAATCTTTTATTTTGCAGCTTAAGAAAACTTTTAAGCCACTACCAAAATGTATCCATTTAATATTCAACATGTGCGGATGTCAAAAATTTTGTCTTTAGACAAACAGCCTAAAAGACAAGATCATCAATTTTTGGTTATTTCTAAATATGTTTTACAAACCATCAGTGAGAGAAAAGTCCATTTGTCATTTAACTGCTGTTTAAACCATTGATTGTATCTATGTAGAAGTAGATATGCAGTATTTTTTTTTTTATGATATTTTTCTATACAGTTTTTGTATAAGGTTTAGGAAGGCTTCTAAACATTTTTTTGCTCGCTTACGCTCGCATGTAAAAAAAATTTTGCTCCGTCTCAGCTTACCCCTCCCGAAGAGAAATCCTAGCTACGGCTATTGATTGTACGGCAAAAATCGACTCGTGAAAAGTCGGCATAAGTGAAAACATAAGTGGTGTCAAGAAAATGAATATCTAAAAATAATTGACTTTAATGTGAATTTCAGATTTTGAGTTATGGAACTGTTCCGAAAACGCTTCTTGGGTATTGGATAGAATAATATAGAAATTAATTTTTTTTGCCAAAACAAATGTAAATTAATATGTATAAAATGCCTGCACATCAAATTTCCTTCTCCATGATTTTGACACATACATTTAAATTTTTTTATATTGAAGTTTGTATGCAGGGCTACCTTCGTAGATTTTCAAAAAGAGGATTTTGATCAAAAAGAGGGTGCAATAAAAAAATGTGAAAATATAATAAGTTAAGTACGACAGTCACGAGATACTTCATTAACACAAACCTTTTAACACAATTTCCTAAAATTAAATTTGTATGAACAAAATAGGAATGATATAAAAACATTACCTATGTATGTATAATTTTTTCAAGAAAAATCATAATATTTATTAAAAATAACCTTATAACAATCAAATCAGCGATAAACAACAATAACGTATGTATATTTTTTTTTTCAATTGAGTTGTTATAATTGAAAGTGGCATAAGTCATATTTTCCTTGATTTTCAAAAAAAATGTCGATTTTTTTAATCAAACGTACAAATTTTAAGAAAGAGGAAAAAGAGGAACCAAAATATCAAAAAGAGGGATTTTTTGACAGTTTTTAAAAAGTGGAGGGAAAGTGGATTGGTTGAAAAAAATTGGAAAAACGCCTCTTTGGAGGCGCAAAGGTAGCCCTGTTTGTATGTTAATAAATAATTACTTACCTCACATTAGAAAGGGGACCAATGATGTCCTCGGTAAACTTCTCTGTAGTTGAATCACGAAGAGATCGCCACCCTCGTATTTTCTTCAGTTGATTTTGTTGAAGTTTCGTAAAATCATTTCTTGAGTTTGCTTTAATAAAAGACTTTGATGAATTCACTTGAATGCTAAAAATAAATTGGAAAAGATCGATTTTTCTTTTTTTAAGTAAAATTTTTGTATTGTTTAAATTTAATATTCAATCAAATAATAGGATTTTATTATATAGGCTGTCCGACACCTACCGCTACAGACGATAATCATGAGCTCCTGGTGTACTAATTTTATTTTGAAAAACAAGTGGAACTATCAGTTTCTCTTTGCATCTTGCGTTAAGAAAAAGTGTAATTTGTTTAAGACTTGCCTACGATGACTGCTCTGTGTACCGATCTACTTAACAGCCATGAAAATGTCTTGTGAGGTATTTGCGGTGCATCTTTTCATTTAACTTCTACTTTTCTTAAAAATAATGAAATAAAAATCATTAAATCCAGCTCAATTATTATCTGGAAGTATGAAATTTGTTCTAAAATTGATCTATGTTCTATGATTAAAAAGCTCTATGACTGTGTTGCACTTTTACATGGTTCTGATTTTATTAAAAAAAATCTAGTTCAAGTGTTAATACGTAATACCTACTACTGTGAAGAAAAACATGAAAGAAAATAAAAACAATAATGTTAGTAGAGATGTGCGTAGTTCTACAAAAGGTCAACGCCTTTCAAAAAGTTAAAACTAATTTGCCTTTTAGCAAAACGAATGTGCAGTCCTCTATTACACCAAATCGTTTCTCTTTCGGTAAAGTGAATACAACTCCCTTACCCTCCCCAGTAGTGCCAACTAAACCTTCTTATAAAAAATGCCAACGATAACTCCAAACAGTGGCGTAGATAGGGGGGGGGGGGGGGGATCAGGGGGATATACCCCCCCCCCCCATTGATTGGGATCGATAATTGTACAACATAACCAGTCATGAACAAATAAGTTAAAGAAACACACTCTGAAAAAAAAACGCTATGGATTTCGAGTTTTTGATAAGCTTAAAGGTTATAAATATGGTTTACCAACTCTCGTTGCCATTAAGTCGGAGTTTCAAAGAGTGAATTTAGACTTGGTCCAAGCTTTGGATCTCGCCAAAGATTTAAGGGATCAACTAAAAATTAAACGGGCAGAAGACGACTCATTTTCGAAAGTGTTTCTAGATTCCAAAAAAAAAATAACTGAAGTCCTTGACATAGGCTTCAAACATAAGAGAATAGTGAAGCGACAAAAGAATCGTTTGAACCCTTCGGTTCAAAGTACAGAAAAGAATATTTTCGTGTTACTGTTTTCAACCTTTTTCTCGATTTCTAAATAATGGGCCTTGAAGTAAAATTTAGAAACCATGAAAACATACTAGAAAGGATTTTGGTTCTTTCCAAGAATTCTTCGTCTGAAATAGACAAAGCAGCTAAAGAATTTAATGAAACTGTTGAGTTTTGCCAAACATTTGGCTGCAGGACAATCTTCTATTCTTCCACCGAGAAAACAAGACCACGTAAAATAGAACAAAAACAATAAGATTTCCTTATGGTTTTCATCCAAGAAGGAAATATTATTTTAACAATCGGGTTTTCCTTATTGTTTTAAAATATGCACTTGTAGGGTCTTACCAAGAAAAAAAATACGATCATGGTCGGGGATCGAACTGAAGACCTTAACTCTCTAGTCGCACATCTGCCACCTATACCAACTCACTATAGAAATATTGGTCACAATTTGTATTCTAGTGCCAAGTTGAAAAATTTGAAATTATGAAATTTTTACTAAATTTCAAAAAGATTTTCTCCATTAAAATAATATTTAATAATTAATTGCTGATTTTAATAAGGTTTCTTCATAAAACAGTTCAATAAGAAAATCTGTTAGTTTTTAGGTGGTCCTGGTCATATTTTTCTCTGTGTGAAGAATTAAAAACTCAGAAAAGATATTTTATCAGAAGGAATAATACTTCCTCTATGAACTCATTGAAAGCCCTCGATAGCTGCCCTAAAGAAAGTTTTCCTAGTACCCTTATATATTTTATTAAAGATATAAGTTACACTGCTGGTTTCAACGTCAACCACCGAAAGAACTTTCTCCAATTTAAAGAGAATAAAAACAATACGAAGAAACATTATTAAAACTTAAAAAAAATTTGCGAACTAAATCCATCCCCCTCCTTAGCGAAAAGCTATCTACGCCACTGACTCCAAATATTACAATATCCCATCATCAACAACAACAACAACTTCCAACTTTTCTTCCAATTCTACACAAGAGCAAGAAGCACAGATAGAAAACATAGTGCGATTATGATGATGATGACGACCATAAACAAAAAATACCAAGACTGGAAACTTTCGTACGTCTTTCCCCCCAAAACCCTTTCCCTTCAAGCAAGAAAACTGAGTTCAACAAAGACACTCCGCCCTCAGAACGCGAAAAAAGGGGTTGCACTCACACACTTGCAACTTTTTGTGTATGAACACAAAAGTCGAAGGAGAAGCGTGGTGAAAAATGAGAAAAGGAAAAGAAAGACAAGGCCAACAAGAGCCAAAGCGTCATTTTGTTATTTTTTGTTGAAGTGTTTGGTCGCGTCGTGTCTCGTGTCGTGTCTCGTGTCGTTGTTTGTATAATGTTAGTTTATTAATTATAAACAATTTTATTAAATTATAAACAATATGGAAAACAAAAAAGGTATGTTTTATATATCGCTCAAAGTGTTTGGGTTAAAATGTTGTTTCTTCTTGTGTTGTAGATGAAGAACAATCTAGAAGGTGAAACATGCGATTGGGAATTAAAAAAAACACCAACAACAGCAGCAGCATCAAATGAAATAAAATAAAAAAAAAGTTATTGTATTTTATATTGTATTTATTGTGAAAATTTCGTTTGCCAAAATAAAATAAAAAATAAAACAGTTTCAGTGAAAAAAAAATAAATCTTGTTCTTTTTTTGGTCGCAAATGCGAAATGTCATCCCTTTCTTATTCCTCTTTCTGGTAGGTTTTCGCTGCTCCGGCTCAGGTCCGCCTTCGGCTCCGTTTTCTCGGAATGGAGATTTTCACCACACCAATACATATGCAATCGACTTCGCGGTGATTATAATTTCCATACTAATTTGAGCCGCCTTCGGACCAGTTTCTGATCCGAAGTCGGACTCAGCTCCGCCTCAGGCGGAGCGGATTCGGACCGAGGTCGGACCTGTTTGCTTGAAGGGTTTGTGTACAGTGCTGTCTGTGAATATATGTGAAAGCCACCACGTTGGTAAATGACGTTAACACGCACACATTTATAGATTCACGACATTCGCCACACATCGGACACGAACACAACGATAGGTTCACGACATTCACCACACCTCGCAGCTTGTAGGCAAACGTCAGTTGGCCGCCGAGTTTCCAGTCTTGGTATTTTTTGTTTATGATGACGACGACGAAGAAAAAGATGCCGCTTATGACGAAGCCAAAAGCTTAGTCGCACGAAGTGAAATAAATTCTACTTCTCTAATTACTAGAGACTAGGGAAAGACGATTTAGCAAAAGATTCCACTGCACATGCTAGTATCACAAATAATTATATACAGATATCTCATCTTCATAGAAAAAAAGTGACATATGAAACTGAAAATCACCACTTTGAAGAGCTTTTAAAAAAGCTCTTTTCAATACAAAATTTGAGAAATTTTAAAATGCTTTTATTTCTCTTTGGAATTTTGATTATTTATTCTCTGATTCTCTTTTACGTGGTCTTTGAGAGTGATGTCGTTTTCTATTGACGAATCTCAGAATGAGATTTGTGAATTTGACAGCTGAAAGGGGGGGTGAAGAGGGGAAATAGTGGACAAATCTCAGATTTCATGATCTATTTGCGTCTGGAGATTCAAAAAAATGACAAAAAAATGAATCTGAGATTCAAGAATATGATTCTGGATTTTTATCAAGATTCACGCATACAAACACACGCACTTTCACACACACTCCTCTGTTTGATATTTGTCTGAACATTTGTTGTTGTTTTATTTTTTTTATACGCACAGATTTCGCACACAATTACAAAACTAGATTTCATATTCTATTTGCAGTGGAAAATCTGAGAATTTTACACAAAAATCTCAAAAGTCAATAGAAAACGACATGAGTATCATGTGTTTTCACGGCTCTGCCTCAGACAGAGCGAGAAGATCTTTTTGTATGGATAGAAAAGAAAAAAAAAATCATGCTCATAACGGTCTTGACCATAAACAAAAAATACCAAGACTGGAAACTCGGCGGTCAACTGACGTTTGCCTACAAGCTGCGAGGTGTGGTGAATGTCGTGAACCTATCGTTGTGTTCGTGTTCGATGTGTGGTGAATGTCTTGAATCTATAAATGTGTGCGTTTTAACGTCATTAACCAACGTGGTGGCTTTCACATATATTCACAGACAGCACTGTACACAAAAGGGTTTTGGGAGGAAAGACGTACGAAAGTTTCCAGTCTTGGTATTTTTTGTTTATGGTCTTGACTCTTGAGTTGGAATCGTTATTTTTCTGTATCTCTGAAATTTGTTCTTGTATTCTTGTTGTGTTTTTGCATTGCAAAATCGCGCTTTAACTGTTTCTTTTTTAAGGCGGGATTTTTGGAAGAAAAATAGAGCTGTGTGTGTGCAGATGGATTGTGAACGTATTGAAAAATAAAAACCTGAGCAATAAATGCATTTTTTTCTCTAATGTTTTTTTCATAAGTTAGGTTCAGGTTGAGATGAGGAATAAAAATATGAGGTGATCTGTGGTGTTGCAATATTGTTTGGCAATTAAAAAAATGGAAAGGCAAACAGAAAATCGTCGTATTTGAAGTATAAGAGCACAAAAGCAAATAGTACTCAGATACGATTACAACTCAAGACCGTTGTGCACATTATGTGTTTTTTTTTTTTCTGTCCATAGAAGTAGACCTTGTAGCTCGAGTATCGAGTCTTCCTGGCGCACGTTTTTTGTTTCTTTCTATCAAAAGAATATACGGTTGACGCTGGTCAGTCTGCCTCAACGAGAACGATTCATTAAAAAAACAACACAAAAAACTTACTCAGTAGTTCAGTACCTACTCACAAAAGATCTATCAGAAGAGAAAGAAAGAATAAGGAATATGTACTAGTATCTACATACAAGTTATCGAAGTTGAGACAACTCGATTCAAAAAAAACACAACTGCTTTGGTGGACTAACAAAAAGTGAATTTATTATTTCTTTTACTTCTATTTATAAAATATACAAAAAGATGAAATGACAAAAGCTTGAATAATTTCTAAGAAATTGCAAAATTAACAAATAAAATATTATAAGAATATGTTTTTCATAACAAATAACAAATATGATATTTTTGATAATAAAATAAACAAAATGATGAATTGACAAAAGGTTGATTAATGTAAATGTTTTAATTTCTAAGAAATTGCAAAATTAACAAATAATAATATTAGGTGTCTGCATTGTTAGCAACGGAAGTTGGGTAGGAATGTAAATGGGAATGGGAATGGGAATGTGTCGTGTTAACTCCCCCTTTCTTGTATCTGCGTCTCGTAGATTAGATTTTTAGAGTAATTTGTTCTATTGAATTAATTTGGGAGTTTGGGTCAACTACTGGGATGTTTAATTTTAAAGGTTCAAATGAGGAAAGTTGGAGTTTTTTCTTGTTTTTTTTGACTGTTTTTTCAGAAAGATAAACAGAATTAAGTTCATTGTTGCCCCTATGAGCAGAATAGTTAGGTTTGAAGTTAGGAAAAGTTTACTATTTGAAGAAATAAAGGAAAGTTTTTCTACGTTGTCTAGATGAAGTTTGTGTAGGTATTGCAGGTCGAGTTTTATTTCCCCTTCGGTGAGGTTATTTTGAAGTAAGGGAGGTAGTATATGATATGTTTTACTCTCCCAGTTGCTATACTTTATGTTATCGATTTCGATAGATTCGTTGAAAAAATTTATAAGGAATGAACCGTTCAGGTTACGGAAATGTCTGCCGTATGTTATATTACCGACATAATTTGTAAGAAATAAAGTGCTTTCATTGATGAGTTCTATTATTGGCCTATTTTCATAATTAAAGTCACACTTAACTTTTTCGCCATTTAATAGTTTCAGTACACAATCATCTTTGTTGAGCTTTTGAAGTTGTGATCTTTTACAAAGGATAGTTTCCTCGATTTCTAAACATTTCCCTATTATACCAAACTGGAGATGTTCTGAAATAAATAAATTCGAAAAACTTAAATGAATTCTCTTATTATTCTTTACTGTGGGTTTAACAATAATATTATTAAATGTCGTATCTTCATTTTGGGTTAAACAAATGACGTAGAGAAGAACAGATTTTTTTACAAGCATCATTGGTTCAGCGTACTCAATGGCTTGAAGCTCGTTTTTAAATGGAAGCGATTCCATTTTAGAAAGGATATCGGAAATTTCGATTTTGCTCAGTAAATTAGAGTTAACAATTCCTCTTTTTGCAAGTTGCCCTGCCAGAACTATTTCTCCTATTTCCTCTTTTAAAAGGCTAAGCTTGTTAAAAATAATCTGTTCATATTTTTCTGTGATATTAGTATTAATTTTGTCGATTATTTTGTTGTATTTGTCAATTAATGTGTCTGTTACTTTGGTTAAATACTTGTTAATATGATATTGTCTGTTGTTGTTGGTGGAGAGCTTGTTGTTTTCGAAGACGATTTTGTCCCAATCCGTCGCATCGGGATTACCTGCTAGCCACTTCCAAGCGGAACCTATCCAGTTTATTGCCCGTTTTTCTCTGTTGTGGGTCTTATCTTGGAGTTGCTCTAATAGGTTTCCTATTTTCGTTTTTTGTAGTTCTATTTGCGGTAGGAAAAGGCTGTTTTTAGGAATATAATGGTTGATGTCCGTATTAATTTTACTAATGACTTCTTCGAACATTGTAAGATTAATAAAATGAATGATTTTATAGTTTCCTGTGGTCATTTTTCCGTTTCCTTGTTTGATTGCGACGAGTGGACTTTGGTATTCGTAGATATTGACTATTGCTCCCACACAGAGGATGCAGTTTAATCTGTAATAGAAGGTATGTTTTTAAGGTGCGATTTATGAATTCGTTTTCCGTTGGTTGTTGTTATTGTTACTTTATTATCTAATCCTACAATTTCTTTATGGTAAACTGGTTTATCTTTGCTTTTTATTTGTTTGTCTCTTTTAAAGACAGTTTCACCATGTTTATAGTTTTCTGGTGGTGACCTTTTTTTGTTATGCCTATTAAGTTGGTTTTTTTGGTTATGAATGATTTCGTATTTAAGATCTGTATTAACTATATTTTTAAAATCAAGTAGGTTCTGGTAATTAATTCTTTGTGACCGTCCGAAAAAAATATCGGCAGGTTTTCTCTTGGTTACCGAATGGATTGAGTTATTGTATCTATCTGTAGCAATGTTAACAATTTCCTTAACAGTTAAGTCTGGAAATTCTTGTTGAAGACATCTTATTATTTCAATAATAGTTGAGTGTACTCTTTCTATTGTTCCGTTAACTTCGCTTTTTTGTGGAGGGGCTAGGTAAACGTTTATGCCAAGACCTTCAATATAATTTAGAACTATTGGACTTATAAAACTGCTTTCATTGTCTGTTACTAAAATCTTAGGAGCAGTGAAGAAATGAATCAATTTTATTATTCTATTCCGGATGTGTAAAGCGGATTTGTTTTTGATATGGAAAAATTTCGTAAATTTGGAGAATTTATCTACACAGGTTATGAATTTTTCTTTTTTAAATTCTATGATGTCCATGTGTAGAATTTCGGTTGGATACGATGGAATAGGGGTGGGCTGAAGATGAGGTTTAGGGGGGTGACGATCGTATTTGTTCGAGCGACAAACGTTACAGGAATTAACGAAATTTTTAATTAATTTAGTCATTTGAGGGAAGTAATATTTTTCAAGAATTTGGTTTTTATTTTCGATATAATTTCTATGAGCTCGTTTATGTTCTTCTTGTATTATGTTAAATTTATTTTCTTCCTTATTTATATCTGTGACTATTCTTTGTGTAATTCTTATTTTATATTGGCTAAATGAGGCTTTATAAATTTCTTGTAAAAGTGGAATGAATTTTTCTGGAATTTTGATACCATTAAGTATATTAGGATTTAATTTTTCCTTTAAGAATTTTGTAAGAGTTTCTTCGTCATAAGAGTGCAGCTTGATATAATGTCTTTGATATTTTGGGTGAGGTTCTTCGTAGCATGTCATTTCATTGCCTTCGGAAAAGATAAGTTGGTTTCTAAAAACGTTAATAGGTGCTTCGCAGTGCGGTATAAGATCACTACTATCTTCTTCAGCACTGTGTTGAGTTCCAGAGGATGAAGTTATAATATTAAGCACGGGGAGTCGCGACAGTGCGTCTGCGACGACATTTGATCGTCCAGGCTTATAGACAAGAATACCACCATACTCCTCTATTCTTGACTTCCATCTTTTTAGTTTTGCGTTAGTATTGCGATTACTCAGCGCGAACGTTAGCGGCTGATGGTCTGTAAAGATTTTTATGTTTTTGGCTCCGTAAAGATATGTTCTTAATTTATCGAGGGACCATATTATCGCTAGCATCTCCTTTTCGATAGTTTACCCCTCTTCTGTCTCGGTTAGAGATCTAGATATAAATGTAATGGGTCTTTCTTTCCCGATTTCGCCTTGCGAGAGGACAGCTCCGATGGCGTAGTTGGAGGCATCGGTTGTAAGAATAAAAGGTTTCTCAAAATTGGGGAATATAAGAATATCCGAAGATATAAGCATGTCCTTGAGGCATTTAAATGCGTTTAACGCTTGATCGTCAAGATGGACTTCGACTTTTTTCGACTGATTTGCTTTAATTTGGGCATTTTCGCCTCTTGTTATATTGGTTAAAGGTTTTGCTAATTTAGCGTAATCTTTAATAAACTTCCTATAGTAGGACGCGAGACCTAAAAAGCTTTTAAGTTCTTTAAGATTTTTTGGGGGTGGAATCTTTTGGATTGCGTCGTTGATCATGCGTTGGAATATAGCGGGTGCGTTTTTTAACCCGAATGGCAGACGAGTAAACTCATATTTGCCATTTGCCGTTGAAAATGCAGTCTTTGCTATGTCACTTTCTTTCATCTTAATCTGGTGAAAGCCAGACGTAAGATCAAGGGTCGTAAAGTATTTACTTTCCCCTAAACTTGCAAGAGTATTTGTTATGTCCGGAATCGGATAAGCATCTGCAATTGTTATTGCATTCAGTCGTTTGAAGTCAATAACAAGCCTATATTGCCTTTCGCCTGCAGAGTTGGGTTTCTTTGGAACAATCCAAAGTGGAGAATTGAAAGGACTTTTAGATGGTCTTATAACACCATCAGAAAGCATTTTGCTGATTTGAGCTTCGACTTCTGCTCTTAGGTTAGCGGGGTAAGGGTATGATTTTGTGTATATAGGTTCGGATGAAGTAGTTCGTATTTCAGCACGAACGCTGGTATCTATTGTACCACTGTCTGAGATTGGTCCGAAAAGTTTTTCATATTTGCATAAAAGGTTTTGAATATAATTTTCAGGGTTTATATCAGTTTGAATATTATTTACTTCTTTTGATTGTTTTTCTTTGAGATTAATTTTAATGTTTGGGGCTAAAATGAGCATATTGTTTTTTCTGTCTATTACAGCCTCTAATTGTTTTAGGGTATCATCACCAATAATCCCGTCAAATGATTTAAGTCCTGGAAGGACAAAAAAGTCAAAAGAGGTACTATTGCCGATAGGTTTAAAAAATTGGGCACTAATTTTACGATTTATTTGTAGTTGTCCGGTAGCGGATTGTATTTTGAATGGAGAAGTGACTGGTTTACAATTGTAAGCAATTCTTTCAGATACAAAGTTTTTGTTAGCTCCAGTATCTATCAAGAATTTTAATACTTCACCATCTCTAGTAACATACTCTAGGTATGGTACGCTAGAGAGGCTTCCGTTGTAAAATTTAGCTCTGCTAAATCGTTATTATTGCCATCGTTATCCCAAGTTTCTTGGTATGCTTTGAAATATTCCTCGTTCAATGGATCCTCTTCGTCTTCATCTATAGTGTCTTGATCTGCGATAACGTTTGTTGCAAAGAGACGTTGTTGCTTCCTCGGAAGATTATCAGATCCATTAAATCTTTTTGGCATTATATTATTTTCAGGTCGGTTCATATAGTTGATTTGACGACTTTGAATAGATTTGTCCACGTCCATAGGCTGTAGGGGTTTTGGATTAGTTGGTCTAGGAGGGGGTGAGCTGTTCCATGTTGGTCTTGGAGGAGGTGAGCTATTCCATATTGGTTTTACATAATGCTGGTTGTTATTCATTTGGTTCATAGGAGCAGTAATATTGTTGTTAAAATTTTTCTTATATATTGAAAAGTTTCTAAAGTTAAGGTTTTGAAATTCTAAACAAGAGGTATAAGCCTCTGGAAGGGTTTGAGGTTTCTGAATCATTAGCATTTTTGATACGTCACCATTGAGACCTCGGACAAAAATGTCTAAAGCTCTGTTCCTATAATTCTCTGTCAGGGCCGTTATGGTCTCCTGAGAATAATCTTCCGTTTTGATTTTGTTTATAAGAAGGGACAATTGATGGTTGACCCGCGCATAAAATTCGTCGATGGTTTTATTCGCTTGGGTCATTCTATTTAGTTCGTGTTCTAAAGTTCTAGAATCACGTTTGTCAGCGTAGTGCAGTGACAGACATTTTTTAATTGTCTGCCAATCTTCGTCAAATATATTATAAGATATGAGGGCGGCATCGGCCGGGCCTCTTACTTTTTGCCTAATATGTTGTAATATTGCCCTGTAGATAGGTTTATTCTTAACGATTTGGTAATCGTTTAGTATGGACTCAGAGCCGGTTTTAGGGGGGGGGGGCAGCCTGGGCCGTTGCCCAGGGGCGCAAGAATTGAGGGGCGCCGCAGGCGCCCCGAACTTTTACAAAAGTTATATAAATAACGAAGTCTTTCCAATCGATGTTTTATCATCTTTAACATTCACAAAGGCGCCCCAATATTTTTTCTATTTTACATTTTCAACGGCGCTCGTATTGTTTGTCCTAAACTTTTTGAAGAATGAAGGCGCCCCCCAATTTTGGGTTAATTTATTTGGCTTCCGGAAGGACAATGGTGTCCAAAATCTTCGTTCATCTTTGAAGAACAAGGCGCCCCAATTTCTTTTGAAAGACTAAAGCAATCCTAATATTCCTCCTACCAATTTAATTTTTGAAAAGGTGCCCTTATAATAATGAATAAGGAAAGAGAAGGGAGACGGACAGAATCCCGAAATTAAAAATCCAGAAAGCCCAAAATCCAGAATACCCTAAATTCCGAAAACCCAAAAACACAAAATCCCGAAAACCCACAATCCCAAAATCCCGAAAAAAACAAAATCCAGAAATGCCAAAAATTGACAGCTTCTCCATTTCTCATAAAAACTACGTTTGTCATAAAAACTACGTTTTTTGTGAGAATAAAAAAATAGGTCTGTTCGTTGTTCCCCCCTCCAGGGCACTCTAAGTCATTTCAATTAACTGTGAAAAAATCAGAGTTTCTCGGGTTTTCATTTTACATCGAACACCTCAGAGCTTTAGTTTCATCAGCGAACATCGAACACAGAGGAAATAACTCTGGTTGAAAAAGGAGCTACAAAAAACGCTTGACAACGAATTCGGAGCGATCCAGAGTGCCCTAGAGCTTACAACGAACAAACCTTATACTTAGAAAGGTATGTTGTTTTCGATTAGCCGCCCGGAAGCGCCTGGAATCATTAAGAAGCGTGCTGCAAGTTTTTTATTCTCCTAGTGAAAAAACAAAAACAAAATATTTGATTTTTCACCAATACAGATATTAAATTTTAGAATTGGGTGGAAGCGATTCAAAGCTTTTTATTGGATTTCAGAATGAGTGAATCATTGAGTGATTCCAATCGAAAACGACATTAATGTACCTAGTTGAAAAAGTTTTTGAAAAAATATTGTTCAAATAAAACCAACTGTACCTAATCTTTAAATGTGTTTAAACAAAAAAGTCAGAGATAAAGGTAGTCTTGTCAATTCAGCCTAAATGACATGAATAACACAAGTCAACACGAAATATGTGCTTGGGTTGTGACTATGAAATTATGATAGATATATTGATACTCATTTGGAAAACATTTTTCTTTTTATTTTTAATTTGCTGTTGAGGTCAGCAGAGCAATTTCCAGTATTCAAGAAAATCTGTCTTTTACAAAAATTGTCGGACGTTATTTTGGCAAAAACTCGAGAACGTCTTAACCGATTTGGCTGATTTTTGTTTTGTTTTCTTCATTTTAATGCTATTTCATATTCATATTCAGAAAAATTAAAAAAAGAAGAAAATTAAGAAGAAAAAAGAAAAATTATATCGAAATTATCGTTTTGTTCGAATTTTTGTCAAATGGGAGCTAGAGGCATTATTTGATACCTTCTTTTTTCAATATTTATGGTAAAAGTAAATCACTCTGATGGTATTTTTAATCTACAAAAATAACTGTATCCAAACTGTAGCCAAACTAATTCATACTGAAATTCTTTATTTATTGAAACATTAAATTAATTTGTTTGCATAGTATTTTTATTATTTTGTTGCATATACAGGGTGTCTAGAAAATAATGGATCAAACGAAACTTAATATCTCTCAGAATTTGGTAGCTTTTTCAGCCCAAATCCTTACGGTTTTCGATTAAATATGCAGTTCTTTAGAAATTTCCCTACTTTGCAACAGTATTTTGCTTCCTCTGCCCATAATTGATTTTTGTTTTTTACAATTCTTTCAATAAAACATTGCTTAATAATAAGAAACAATTAATTAATAAAAATATTTTTTATTTCATAAGCCATTTTTCTGCAAATTAATTAACAGTTTCAAGTTTCGTAAAAACTCAATTTCTTACTTTTATTTCAGAGCAACAAGACGAAAAAAATTTGTATTGTGTGACTCTGGTTTATTATTTTTAAAACTTATCCCAGTATTGCAGTTTTTAAAAAAGTATAAAAGTTTCCAAAGTTGAAGTTAAATCCAAAAAACAGGGTTTTTCAGAGCAAAAAACCCTTGTATTCATCATTACTTTTTTCCTATAATTTAAGTCGAATAAAGTGCTTTAGTAAAAATTTAGACCTTTCAATTATCTACATTTTATACCTTAACAGTTTTTTTGTACAATGCACGGTTCTTGCACTATAGCTCATAAAACTCGAGTTAGACTCACAGGGTATGAAAATTGTATTTTTGCTCCCAACACTACAAAAGCAAATCTTAGGAGGGGAAAGGGTGATTATCTATTGTTTTTGTTTACCATGAACCCAAAAAGTGCAAATTAAACCCAAGCACAAAAAATATTTTTATTTTTGTCGACCTGTGTAATTAATTTTTTTTTTAAGTTAACCTTTTTAAGTTAATACACTGCACATTTTTAATAAATGCATTAACAAGTATATGAGAGGTAAGACATAATCTGCTATTGCTTTTTTTCGTGATTTTAAAAAATTGTTTTTAGATGAATTTTTTTTTAGAGGCGCCACTTGCAATCTTGCCCAGGGGCGCCGGTAGTGCTTAAACCGGCACTGTATGGACTCCACATTGTGGATCCAAGAAACGTACTGTACTGCATTGCCATCAAAAATTTGAAGGTCTCTTACGCAGTCAGGTAATTTTCTTATATCTTGAAGGTCCTGTTCAGTTTTGGGAATTGGTGAAGTGGTAGTATTGGAAGGATTTTGAGGAGGTGTAATCCTACTTTCGAGCTGGTGTACACGATTGTTCACCAATTTAATTTGCTCGATATTTTGGTTTACAGCACCAACCAGCTGTTTAATTTGTTCGGATAATTCTTCGAGTGTGACAGGCATTTTGGAAAGGAACGATAAAAAATGGGTGGGATTGGATTTTTTGTATTAAATTGGTTAGGATTTTTTGGAAAAATTTTTTTTGTTTTTACAGTATTTTTATATGATTAAGATTTTTATAAGATTAACTTTTTCTTGGAATTCAATTGTATAAATATAGTAGTCAAATAATAATAAAAATTATATAAAAATAAAGGTATTTAATAAGTTTTCCTATCAAAATTTATATTTAATAGCTATGATAATTTATTTTAAATTTTGTTCTTTAATTGTGTTGTTCTTACAGCATAATTTGCATCATTGGGGTTCCGGTTTTCTCCTTTTTGCGTCAGCTACTAGGGTGCGGTTTCTTCTGTTTAGTCCCACGGTTTGAATGCAACAAAGTTTTTTGTATAGGTACACTGTGCTTTTTCGCACTACACTACACTTTATTGTGCGGTTCTTATGTTTTACGCACTAGGTCTTGAAATTTAAAATCCGTTTATTGAGTACGTGGTTCTTATGTTACAACGTACTTTCACTTTGCTCGGTTTTTATTTTACGCACTTGATTGAGAGTTTTTAATTCTTTATAGTGCTTAGATGAATTCGAACTTTCACTTCACGCGGTTCTTATGTATCGCGGTGCTACTGTTCGGCTGTGTTTAATTTTTACGCACTTAATTTAGAGTTTTTAATTCTTTGTAGTGCTTTACGTCAAACTTTCACTTTACGCGGTTCTTGTGTAACGCGGTGCTACTTGTTCGGCTGTGTTAAGCTTTTATTTTTCTGCCGGGTACGCGGTTCTTATGTTACGCGATGTACTTAATGCGGTTCTTATGTAACGCACTTAGAAATCTGCTCGGCTTTCTTTAAGCTTTTGTGTTTTAAATTTTAATTAATTTTTTTGCCGGGTACGCGGTTCTTATGTAACGCGATGTACTTAATGCGGTTCTTATGTTACGCACTAATAAGCTGCTCGGGCGCCAGTTATCGAAGTTGAGACAACTCGATTCAAAAAAAACACAACTGCTTTGGTGGACTAACAAAAAGTGACTTTATTATTTCTTTTACTTCTATTTATAAAATATACAAAAAGATGAATTGACAAAAGCTTGAATAATTTCTAAGAAATTGCAAAATTAACAAATAAAATATTATAAGAATATGTTTTTCATAACAAATAACAAATATGATATTTTTGATAATAAAATAAACAAAATGATGAATTGACAAAAGGTTGATTAATGTAAATGTTTTAATTTCTAAGAAATTGCAAAATTAACAAATAATAATATTAGGTGTCTGCATTGTTAGCAACGGAAGTTGGGTAGGAATGTAAATGGGAATGGGAATGGGAATGTGTCGTGTTAACTTACATATTTGGGTTGGTTTTTTGTTTTTGTTTGTTTGTTTTTTTTGCAATTTAGTTTTGTTTTTGTTTCCTTGGATGGCGCGATTGAGTAATTGTGTGTAGGTATGCAAAAGGATTGTGAATGCATTTTAAGAAAATAGGTAGGTATACCTAGTACTACCTACCTGATCAATGAATGAAATTTTGTTCTTTAATATTTTTTCATAGGATAGGTTAGGGTTAGGAATATACAAATGAGATCTGGTTTTGGGATATTTTTTTGGAAATCAAGGAAAAAAGAATGCATGCACAGTTTTATTTGTTTGCGCATTGATTTGGTTTGTGTTTTTTTTGTCTTGTTGAACTGGGGTGTGAAATCATGTATCTAATTAGGTAGGTGAAACAGGTCGGACTGGGGCAAAAAGGCCCGGGTGGCAAAATGAAAAAGAGGCACCGCTGCATACAAAAAAAATTACAATACTACAAACATTTCTCGAAGAAGAAAAGAGATATTTAAAAGATTTAACGGATTTAGAAAGACAAGATTTAGTTCTTTTAGAAACCGTTACAAATTTATTTATAACAAATAAACAAATGCTAAGAAATAACCTCGAAAACTGATAAAAAGCGGCATTTTCGATATTCTAACGGGATTATCTCAAAAACGTGATGTGATAAAATTTTTTTGACTTCGGATTCGAGCTCAGCACCCAAAAAACCTATAGAAAAGTATATCTTGGTGTCTGTCACAAGAACCTTGTAAATTCCTCCTTTATTTAGTTCTTTTATTTTTCATGTTTTGAAGATAAACGAAAGGAATTACACATTCTATTTTTATTGTTGTTTCGTTTGTGTAGAGTTAAGAAAATTACCTACTAATTTAACAATAAAATTATTTAGTGGAGTAACTGTAGCTAAAAAATGTTGTAAAGGGCGGAAACAGATCCGATATTCATGATCTTTTCTTACAAACGTCGGTAATTTAAAAATACTCTTATCTCTATGAAAAATTGCTTGAAAAATTGCACTGCTTCCGTTTTGCTTTTAAAATTTAAATTACTTAAGACTTCAATTTATGTTTTGTTGGTTTTTTTCAAAAAAAAAAAAAATCCTAAATGATATGAAAAGATTGCCTGAGTTATTTGAAGACATTATTAAAGCCGCAGAAGCAATTTTCTAACAAATTGACAAATTTCAAAATCAAGTATAAGGAAACTGAAAGCAGTGTATTTGAGAAACTGGTCCCCAAGCTCAGAATTTTGAACTTATCTTTCATTTCTTTTAATATTTAGTAGGTATAGAAGAACGGTCACATAGTGAGCAATTACAGTGAAATTTAAACCCATAAAATTGTGAAAATTATTATTAGATACTTAAACCATAAACAATGATTTAGTTACTTCACTAATCAATTTAATTCAGATGATAATTTATTACATAACATTAATTGATTCTGCATCAGCTACTAAGTACATTAATCAACAGTATTTTTTTCGCGCAATATTCTTATATTATATGCATACAAGAGTGATTTATACAGGGTGATTCAGGAGTAATGTGCCAAAAAGCTAGAGCGTGTAGGTTAGGTCGAGACAAGAAAAACATCGTATGGGAGGGAGGGTCTATTCCCCTTCGTTTAGCGGGGAGGGGCAATTTAAAAAAAAATTGACTTATTTTGGAAAAAAAATTATTAAAAATCAAAGGTTATACTAATAATAACGTGTTACACCTTTTTGTAAAGCCAAAACCCTAGTCTTTTACAAATATTTTAAACAAAGCCATTTTAATGCACAGTTTTTGAAAAATTAATTTTTATAATAAAAATTTTGAAAAGAAAAGAATCCATGGGCAGCGAGCACCCCAGACATAGTAAGAAAAATTCTCAGGTAAGTTTTCAGGTGTTATCAATGAAAAAAGTTGATCAATTCAGGATTAATCCAATACGGTATCACTTTATTGTAACCTTAATTAAGTCTTAATGTTTAAAAAATATTTGACGAATGGTTAATGTTTCATAAATTAATTTATCAACAAGTCCAGCCATGTTAAAACAAAAAATAAAGAGGTTTTTTAGAAAAAAGTAGTTTTGGTTTTTTGTTAATTTTCGAAAATCACAAAATATTTTTCAATTTGGTTTTTTGTTTTTGCTTACAAAACTAAATTAGTACTTAATTATATGAAATTTTGAAAAAAATTACTTTGAAATTTTTTTTTTTCAAAATTTTTATTTTAAAAATGAATTTTTCAAAAACTGTGCCATAAAATCGCTTTCTAAAAAATGTTTGTAAAAGACTAGGGTTTTGGCTTTTCAAAAAGGTGTAACACGTTATTGTGTTACACCACCCCCCCCCCCCCCCTCCCATACAATTTTTTTCTTGTCTCGACCTAACCTACACGCTCTAGCTTTTTGGCACATTATTCCTGAATCACCCTGTATAATTGAATATGAATAAAAAAAAAGTTTCAAAAAAATTCAAAAATTTTTGAGAAACGCGACCTTTTCTATAAAAGGTTTAAAAGGTCCTAAAGCAAATTTTCCCTCTACGGAATCACTCTTAGTTACCAAATTTCAAGTAGGAAAATCGCTACAGATCGAGATAGATCGCTTTTTGTTATCTCGAGTTCGATTTTTTTTACGAATTCTTAACTTTTCCGTAAATCGTAAACCGCAAGTAAAAAAATAAAAGAATATTTTTTGAAAAAAAAAAAAATTTATTGAAAAAAAAAAACGTTTATTGCAACTGAAAAAAATTGCATCAATACAAAAAATTGTATGAGGTACAACAGAAAAATATTTTCATTAAAAAAATAATTATTGCAATTAAAATTGTAAGAAGTTCGACGAATATTAAAAATGAACTATTTATTGCCCACACCCCCACACTTTGCATTGATTTGTTTTTTCTATGGAGAATTTTATGGCAATAGGTACAATTAATAAGGCAAAATATTGTTTTTGTCAATAAAGATGGTGCAATGGCATTTTTTAATGCGAAACAATATCAAGTTGCAGTAAATAT